>NW_027206564.1:0-341359 GCF_024711535.1 Dipodomys merriami | reverse complement strand
ACCCTAAACCTTAACCTCACCCTCACCTTAACCCTGACCGTCAACCTCAGCCTAAACCTAAGCCTGACCCTAACCCTAACCCTCACACTTACACTCACCCTCACCCTAACACTAACCCTAACCCTAACCCTCACCCTAACCGTAACTCTAAACCTAAACCTCACCCTCAACTTAACCCTAAGCCTAAACCTAACCCTAACCCTAAACTTCACCCTAAACATAACCCTAAAACTCACCTTCACCCTAGCCCTCACCCAAACCCTAATCCTATCTCTAACTCTCATCCTAACCCTCACCCTAACCCTAACCCTAACGATCACCCTAACCCTAGCCCTCAGCCTCAACCTCACCCTCAGCCTAACCTTAAGCCTAAACCTAAACCTAAACCTAACCCACACTCACCCTCACCCTAACCCTAATCCTAATCCTAATCCTAACCCTAACAATAACCCTAACCCTAAAGATAACCCTCACCTTAAATATAACCCTCACCCTAACCCAAACCCTCACCCTAACATTTACCCTGAACCTAACACCAACCCTAACCATCACCTTAATGTTCACACTAAACCTAACCCTCACAGTAACCGTAAACCTCATCCTAACCTTAACCCTAACCCTACCTTAAACCTCACTCTCATCCTAGCCCTCACCCTAACCCTAATTCTAACCCTAACACTCACCCTCAACCTCACCCTAAACCTCACACTAACCCTAACCCTAATCCTCAATCTTACCCTCACCCTAACTGTAACCCGAACCCTTAACCTAACCCTCAACCTAACCCTAACCCTCACCCTTATCTTAACCCTCACCCTCAGCCTAACCCTCACCTTTACCCTTACCATCACTCTCACCCTAACCCTCAACCTTACCCTAACCCTCACCCAAGCCCTCACCCTAACCCTAAACCTAAACCTCACCCTCACCCTCAGATTTACACTAATCCTATCACTATTCCTAACCCTTAATGTCACCCTCACCCTAACAGTCAGCTAATTCTTACCCTCACACTAATCCTAACCCTAACTCTCACACTAAACCTAACCCTCACCCTAACCGTAACCCTACCCCTTACCCTAAACCTCATCTTAACCCTAACTCTAACCCTCACCCTAACCTTCACCCAAAACCTCACCGTAACGGTAAATCTGACCCTAACCCTAATAACAACCCTAACCCTCACCCGAACCCTAACCCTAACCCTCACCCTAACCCTCACCCTAATCCTCACCCTAATCATAACCCTAACCCTCACCCTAACCCTCACCCTAACCCAAACCTTAACCCTAAGCCTCACCCTCACACTAACCCTCATCCTAACACTTAACCTCATCCTCACCCTAAACCTCACACTTAACCGAATCCTCACCATAACTCTAAACCTAACCGTCACCCTCACCGTCACCCTCACGCTAAGCCTAAACCTAACCCTCACCCTAACCCTAAAACTCACCCTAATCCTCACCATAACTCTAATGCTAAGTCTAACACTCACCCTAACCTTCATGCTATCACTTATCCACAGAACAAACCTAACCCTAACCTTAACCCTCACCCTCACCCTAACCCTAATCCTAACCCTAACCCTCATCCTAACCCTCACCCTAATCCTAAGGTTAACCATCACCCTAAGCCTAATCCTCACACCCACCCTCACCCTCAGACTAACCCTAAGCCTAAGCCTAATCCTAACCCTAACCCTCACACTCACCCTCAACCTAAACCTAATCCTAACCCAAAACCTAACCCTAACACTAAACCTCAACCTTACCCTCACCCTAAACCTAACGTTAACCCTAACACTAACCCTAACCCTAACACTCAGCCTTACCCTCCCCCTCAACTTAACTCTAACCCTAAACCTCTCCCTCACACTATCCCTAATCCTAACCCTAACTCTAAACCTCACCCTAACCCTAACCCTAACCCTCACCCTCCCCGTCACCCAAAACGTATGTCTAACCCTAACCCTAACATTAACACTAATCCTAACCCTAAAACTAACCCTAACCCTAAGCCTAACCCTAATGCTTACACTTACCCTCACCCTAATCCTAATCCTGACCCTAACACTCAAACTAACCCTAACCCTCACCCTCACTGTAACCCTAACCCTCATCCAAAAGCTCATCCTAACCCTAAACCCAACCCTAAAACTCACCCTAACACTAACCCTAACCCTCACCTTCACCCTAGCCCTTACCCTAACCCTAAGCATAACCCTAATCCTCATCCTAACCCTCACCCTAACCCTAACTCTAACCCTAAAATTCACACTAAACCTAACCCTAACTAAAACCCTAACCCTAACCCTAAACCTCAACCTAACCCTAACCCTCACCCTCACCCTCACTGTAACCCTAACCCTAAACCTAACAATAACCCTAAACCTAACCCTAACTCTCACCCTAAACATAACACTCACCCTAACCCTAACCCTCACCCTAACACTTACCCTAAACCTTACCCTAACCCTAACTCTAACACTAACCCTCCCAGTAACCCTAACTCTCACCCTAATCCTAAACCTCACCCTAACCCTAACCCTAACCCTAACCCTCACCCAAACCGTAGCCCTCACTCTCACCCTAATTCTAACCATAACCCTCACCCTAACCCTAACCATCATCCTCACCATAAACATCACCCTGACCCTAACCCTAATTCTCAATCTAACCCTGACCCTCACCCTAACCCTCACCCTCACCCTAACCCTTATGCTAACCCTCACATTAATCCTTACCCTCACCCTTAACGGAACACTCACCCTCAGCCTAAACCTCACCTTTACTGTTACCGTCATGCTCACCCTAAACCTCACCCTAACCCTTACACTCATCCTAACACTCACCCTAACCCTAACCCTATCCATCACCCTAACCCTATCACTCACACTCACCCTCACTCTCAGCCTAAACTTATGCCTAAGCTGAACCCTAACCCTAACCCTCACCCTCACCCAAGCCCTCACCCTAAAACTTATCCTGACCCCAACCCTCATCTTAAACCTCACCCTAACCCTAACATTAACCATCACCCAAAACCTATTCCTCACCCCCACCCTCATCCTCACCCTAACCCTAATCCTAATCCTAACCCTAACAATAACCCTAACACTAAACCTAACCCTCAACCGAAACATAACCCTCACCCTAAACCAAAACCTCACCCTAACACTTACCCTCAACCTAACACTAACCCTAACTCTAACTCTAACCCTCACACTAACCCTAACCCTCACAGTAACCCTAAAACTCACCCTAACCTTAACCCTAACCCTAACCTAAACCTCACCCTCATCTTAGTCCTCACCCTCACCCTATTTCTAACCCTAACCCTAAACCTAACGGTAACCCTCAATCTCACCCTAAACCTCACACTAACCCTAACCCTAAACCTCAATCTAACCCTCACCCTAACCGTAACCCGAACCCTTATCCTAACCCTCACCCTAACCCTTACTCTCACCCTTATCTTAACCCTCACCCCAGCCTAACCCTCACCTTTACCCTTACCATCACTCTCACCCTAACCCTCAACCTTACCCTAACCCTCACCCAAGCCCTCACCCTAACCCTAACCCTAAACCTCACCCTCACCCTAAGATTTACACTAATCCTATCACTATTACTAACCCTAAACCTCACCCTCACCCTAATTCTTACTCTCAAACTAATCGTAACCCTAACCCTAACCCTAACTCTCACACTAAACCTAACCCTCACCCTAACCGTAACCCTACCCCTTACCCTAAACCTCACCTTAACCCTAACTCTAACCCTCAACCTAACCCTCACCTAAAACCTCACCGTCACCCTAAATCTGACCCTAACCCTTATAACAACCCTAACCCTAACCCTTACCCTAACACTCACCCTAAACATAACCCTAAAACTCAGCCTAACCCAAACCTTAACCCTAACCCTCACCCTCTCCCTAACCCTCATTCTAACAGTTAACCTCATCCTCACCCGAAACCTCACACTTAACCGAATCCTCACCGTAACTCTAACCCTAACCGTCACCCTCACGCTAAGCCTAACCCTAACCCTCACCCTAACCCTAAAACTCACCCTAATCCTCACCCTCACCCTCACCCTAACCCTAATGCTAAGTCTAACATTCACCCTAACCCTCATGCTATCACTTATCCACACCACTAACCTAACCCTAACCTTAACCCTCACCCTCTCTCTAACCCTCACCCTAACCCTAAACCTAATCCTAACCCTCACCCTAATCCTAACCCTAACACTAACCCTCACCTAACCCTAACCCTAACCTTCTACCTCACCCTAACCCTCACCATCACCCAAACCTTCACCCCAATCCTAACGCTCACCCACACCCTAAACCTCAAGCTCACCCTTACCATAACCCTCAACTAATCCTCACCCTAACCCTAACCATTACCTAACCAAGACCCTCACCCTCACCCTCACCTTCACCCTAACCCTCACCCTCACCCTAGACCTCACCCTAACCATATCTCTAACCCTAAACCTCACCCTCACCTTCACCCTCAACCTCAGCCTATCCCTAACCCTATCCCTAATCCTAACCCTAACCCTCATCCTCACCCTAACCCTCAACATAACCCTTAACTTCACCCTCACTCTCACCCTAACCGTAACCCTCACACTAAACATAACCCTCACCCTAAACCTAAACCTACACCTCACCCTAAACCTCACCATAAACTTAACGCTAACCCTAACCCTCAACCTCATGCTAGCCCTCACCCTAACCCTAATTCTAACCCTAACCCTCAACCTAAGCCACATCCTCCCCCAAAACCTCACACTAACCCTAACCCTAATCCACAATCTAACGCTAACCCTAACACTTACACTAAACCTCACCTTAACCCTAACCCTCACCCTTACCCTAACTCTCACCCTTAGCCTAACCCTCAACTTTACTCTTACCATCACGCTCATCGTAACCCTCACCCTAACCCGAACCCTCATCCTAACCCTCACCCTAACCCTAACCCTATCCATCACCATGACCCTAACCCTCACCCTCACCATCATCCTCAGACTAAACCTATGCCTAAGCCTAACCCTAACCTCAACCCTCCCCTCACCATAGCCCTCAACCTAACCCTAATCCTAACCCTAACCCTCATCCTAACCCTCACCCTAACCCTAAGGTTAACCATCACCCTAAGAGTAATCCTCACACCCACCCTCACCTCAGCCAAACCCTAAGCCTAAGCCTAAAACTAACACTAACCCTAACCCTAACCCTCACCCTAACCCTCACCCTAAACCTCCCCCTCAACCTAAGTCTAACCCTAAACCTCAACCTCACCCTATCCCTAATCCTAACCCTAACCCTAAACCTCATCCTAACCCTAACACTAACCCTCAACCTCACCCTCACCCAAATCGTAAGTCTAACCCTAACCCTAACATTACCACTAATCCTAACCCTAAAACTAACCCTTACCCTAACCCAAACCTTCACTCTCAGCCTTACCCTCACTGCAAATGTAACCCTAACCATTACATTTACAATAACCCTAACCCTAATCCTAACCATCACCCTCACACTAACCATAATCCTAACCCTAACCCTCGCCCTAACCTTAACCCTCACTCTCACTGAAACCCTAACCCTCACCCTAACCTAACCTTAAGCCTCACCCTAACCCTTTACCTCACCCTAATCCTAACACTAAGCCTTACCTAATCCTCCCCCTAAACCTCCCCCTCACCCTAACCCTAACACAAACCCTAACCCTCAAACTAACACTCAACCTAACTCTAAACCTAACCCTAACCCTAAACCTCACATTAACCCTAACCCTCACCCTAACCCAAACCCTACCCCTCACTCTAACCCTCAAGTTATCTCTAACCCTCACCCTCACCAGAACCCTAAACCTAACCCTAACCCTAAACCTCACCTTAAGGCTAATTCTAACCCTAACCCTAACCCTAACCGGCAACCTAACACTAATCCTCACCTTCACCCTCACCCTGAGCCTAACCCTAAATCTAACCCTAACCCTAATCCTAACCCTCACACTCATCCTCACCCTAACCATAAATCTAAAACTAACCCAAGCCCTACCCCTTACCCTCAACCTAACCCTCACCCTAACCCTAACCCTAACACTAACCCTAACCCTAACACTAACAAACACCCTAAACCTCAACCTAACCCTAACCCTCACCCTCACCCTAACCCTCACCATAACCCTTAGCCTCACCCTCATTCTCACCCTAACTGTAACCCTCACACTAATCCTAACCCTCACCCTAAACCAAAACCTACCCATCACCCTAAACCTCACCATAAACTTAACCCTAACCCTAACCCTCACCCTCACGATAGCCCTCAACCTAATCCTAATTCTAACCCTAACCCTCACCCTAACCCTCATCCTCACCTTAAACCTCACACTAACCCTAACCCTAATCCCCAATCTAACCCTAACCCTAACCCTTACCCTAACCCTAACCCTAACCCTCACCCTCACCCTCACCCAAATCGTAAGTCTAACCCTAACCCTAACATAACCTCTAATCCTAACCCTAAAACTAACCCTTACCCTAACCCCAAACTTCACTCTCAGCCTCACCCTCACTGGAAACATAACCCTAACCATAACATTTACAATAACCCTAACCCTAATCCTAATCATCACCCTCACCCTAACCATAACCCTAACCCTAACCCTAGCCCTAGCCTTAACCCTCACTCTCACTGAAACCCTAACCTTCATCTTAACCCTCACCCTAACCTAACATTAACCCTCACCCTAACCCTTAACCTCACCCTAATCCTAACACTAAGCCTAACCTAAACCTCCCTCTCCCCCTAAACCTAAGACAAACCCTAACACAAACCCTAACCCTCAAACTAACCCTCAACCTAACCCTAACCCTAAACCTAACCCTAAACCTCACATTAACCCAAACACTCACCCTAACCCTAACCCTACCCCTTACCCGAACCCTCAAGCTACCTCTAACCCTCACCCTCACCAGAACCCTAAAGCTAACCCTAATCCTAAACCTCACCTTATGGCTAATTCTAACCCTAACCAGCACCCTAACCTTAATCCTCACCTTCACCCTCACCCTCAGCCCAACCCTAAGCCTAAACCTAACCCTAACCCTAACCCTCACACTCACCCTTACACTAACCATAATCCTAAACCTAACCCTATACCTAATCCTTACCCTCAACCCAACCCTCACCCTAAACATAACCCTAACACTAACCCTAACCCTAACCCTCACCCTAAACATCACCCTAACGTTAACACTAATCCTAAACCTGACCTTCACCCTAACCCAAACTCTAACCCTAATCCTAACCCTAAACCTCATCCTAACCTTCACCCTAACCCTCACCCTCACCCTAACCCTAACCGACAACCTGGGCCTAGGCCTAAGCCTAAGTCTAGTCCTAAACCTAACCCTCACCCTAACCCTAACCCTAACACTAACCATAACTCTAACCCTAAACCTCACTCTCACCCTAACCCTAATTCTAACCCTAACCCTAACCTTAAACCTCATCTTAACACTAAACCTAACCCTCACCTTCACCCTCACATTAAACATAACCTTGAACTTAACCCTAACAATAACTCTAACCCTAACCCTCACCCTCACCCTTACTATAAGCCTCACCCTAACATTTATCCTTAACCTAACACCCTAATCCTAACACTAACCCTCACACTAACCCTAACCATCACCCTAATCCTAAGCCTAACCCTCACCGTAACCATAAACCTCACCCTCAGGCTAACCCTAAGCCTAACCCTAAACCTAACCCTAACAATAACTCTAAACTTAATCTTAACACTCACCCTAACCATAACCCTCACCCCAACCTAAACCCTTACCCTAACACTTACCCTCCCACTAACACTAACCCTAACCCTAACAATAACCCTCAAACTAATGCTAACCTAACCCTAAACCTCAACCTAACCCTCACCCTCACCCTAACCCTAACACTAACCCTAACCCTAACCCTCACCCTAACCCTCCCCCTAACCCTATATCTCACACTAAATCTCACCCTCACCCAAATCCTTACCCTAACCCTAACCCTAAACCCCACACTAACCCTAACCCTAACCCTGACCCGCACCCTCACCCTCACCGGAAATCTAACCCTAACCCTAACAATATAACTAAACCTGAACAAAACCATCACCCTAACCCTAATCCTCACCCCCACACTCACCCTCAGCCTAACCCGAAGCCTAAGCCTAACCCTCAAACTAACCCTCACACTCACCCTCACCCTAAACTTAATCCTAAACCTAACCCTATCACTAAACCTCAACCTAACCCTCACAATCACACTAACCCTAACACTAACCCTAACCCTAAACCTCAAACTAACAGTCCCCCTAACCATAACTCTAACCCTAATACTAAGCCTAAACCTAACCCTAACCGTCACTGTAAACCTAACCCTGACCCTCAACCTAAACCTAACCCTAAACCTAACCCTAAACCAAACCCTAATCCTCAGCCTCACCCTCACCCTAATCCAAACCCTAACCTTAACCCTCACTCTAACCCTAAGCTTAATCCTAAACCTAACCCTAACCCTCAGATTCAACCTCAACCTAATCTTAATCCTAAATCTAACCCTATCCCTAACCCTAACCCTCATTCTAACCCTCACCCTAACCCTAACACTAACCCTCACCATAGCCCTAAACCTAACCCTCAACCTAACCCTAACACTCACCCTAACCCTAACCCTAAACCTGACCCTAACCCTAACTCTCACCCTCACCCTCACCCTCAGCCTAAACCTAAGCCTAATCCTAAATCTAACCCTAACACACACACTCACCCTCACCCTAACCCTAATCCTATACCTAACCCTAACCCTAAACATATCCCTACCTCTCACCCTAAACCTAACTCTAACCCAAACCCTAAACCTCACCCTAACCCTACGCATAACCCTCACACTAACCCAAACCCTCACCCTAGCACTTACCATGACCCTAACACTAATCCTAACCCTAACACTAACCCTCACACTAACTCTAAACCTAACCCTCACCCGCAACCTCACCCTCATTGGAACTCTAACCCTATCTCTAACAATAACACTAATCCTAACCCTAACCGTCACCCTAACCCTAATCCTCAACCCCCCCCTCACCCTTATCCTAACCCTAAGCCTAAGCCTAACCCTCACCTTATCCCTTACACTCACCCTCACCCTAACCTAATCCTAACCCTAAACCTAACTCTAAACCTCATCCTAACCCTCACGCTCACCCGAACCCTAACACTCACACTAACCCTCCCGCAACCCTAATTCTAACCCTAAAACACACCCTCACCCTAACCCTAAACCTAACCCTAAACCTCACCCTAAAATTCACCCTAACCCTAAACCCTCAACCTCACCCTCAACCTCACAATAACTCTAACCCTAACAATAACACTAACACTAACCCTAACCCTAACCATAACCATAACCCTCAACCTCAGCCTCACCCTCACCACAAACTTAAACCTAACCATGACGCTAACAATAACCCTAAACCTAACCCTAACCCTAATCCTCACCCCACCCTCTCCCTCAGCCTAACCCTAAGCCGAAGTCGAGCCCTAACCCTAACCCTCACCATAACCCTAACCCTAACCCTAAACTTAACCCTAAATCTAACCCTAAACCAAACCCTAATCCTCAGCCTCACCCTCACCATAACACAAACCCTAATTTAACCCTCATCCTAACCCTAAGCCTAATCCTAACTCTAACCCTAAACCTCACACTCAACCTCACCCTAACCTTAATACTAAACCTAACTCTCATCCTAACCCTAACCCTCAACCTAACCCTCAACCTAGCCCTAACCCTAAACCTAATCCTAGCCCTAAACCTCATCCTAAACTTCACCTTCAACCTCATGCTCGGCCTAAGCCTAAGCCTAAGCCTAAGCCTAAGCCTAACCCTCACCCTAAGCCTAAAACTAACACAAAGCCTAACTCTAAACGTAAACCTCACTCTCACCCTAACCCTAATTCTAACCCTAACATAACCCTAAACCTCATCCTTACCCTAACCCTAACCCTCACTCTCTCCCTCACTGTAACCGTAACTCTAACCCTAACCCTAACAATAACCCTAAACCTAACCCTAACCCTCACCCTAACCATAACCTCACCCTATCCCAAACCCTCAACCTAACACTTAAGCTAACCATAACACAAACCCTAACCCTAACCCTAACCCTCACACTAACACTAACCCTAACCCTAACCCTTAACCTCAACCTAACCCTCACTCTTACCCTAAGCCTAATACTAACCCTAACCATAACCATCACCCTAACCTTTAACCTAACCCTACATCTAACACTAAATCTCACCCTCACCCTAACCCTAACCCTAAACCTAACCCTAAACCTCACCGTAAACCTCACCCTAACACTAATCCTCACCCTTACCCTCAACCTCACCGTAACTTTAACCCTAACCCTAACAATAACATTAACCCTAACCCTAACCATAACCCTCACCCGCAGATTCACCCTCACAGCAAACTTAACCCTAACGATAACACTAACAATAACCTAAACCAAACCCTAACCCTAACCCTAATCCTCACCCTCAGCCTAACCCTAAGCCTAACCCTATCCCTAAACATAACCCTCAACATAGCCCTAACCCTAACCCTAACCCTAAGTCTAAACCTAACCCTAACCCTAAACTTAACCCTAATCCTAAACGTAACACTAATCCTCAGCCTCACCCTCACCCTAACCCAAACCCTAACACTAATCCTTACGCTAACCCTAAGCCTAATCCTAACCCTAGCCCTAACGCTCACACTCACCCTCAACCTAAACCTAATCCTAAACCTAACCCTATCCCTAACACTAAACCTCACCCTAACACTCACCATAGCCCTCACCCTAACCCTAAACCTAAACCTCATCCTAACTCTAGCCCTCACCCTAACCCTAAATCTATCCCTCACCCTCACCCTAACCCTAACCCTCATCCTCACCCTAAACATAACACTAAACTTAAACCGAATCCTCAATCTAACCCTCACCCTAACCCTAACAGTAACCCTTAACCTAACACGAAAATTAACCCTAAAACTCACCCTTATCTTAACACTTACCCTCAGCCAAAACCTCTCCTTTACCCTTACCATCATAATCACCCTAACCCACAACCTAACCCTAAACCTCATACTAAGCCTCACCCTAACCGAAACCCTCATCCTAGCCCTCACCCTAACCCTAATCCTAACCCTAACCCTCATTCTAACCCTCACCCCAACCCTAACCCTAACCATTACCCTAACCCTAATCCTCACCCCCACCCTCACCCTCAGCCTAACCCTAAGTCTAAGCCTAACCCTAACCCTAAACCTCACACTAACCCTCACCTAATCCTAATCATAACACTAACCCTAACCCTAACCCAAAACCTCAACGTAACCATCAACCTAACCTTAACCCTAACACTAAACCTAACCCTAACCTCGAACTAACATTCCCCCTAACCCTAAATCTAACACTAAACCTCACACTCACCCTAAACCTAATCCTAAACCTAACCATAAACCTCAACCTAACCCTAAACCTAATACTCACCCTCACCCTCACCCTCACCCTTACCATAAATCTAACCCTAACCCTAACAATAACACTAATCCTAACCCTAAACCTAAGCCGAACCCTAATCCTAACACTCACCCTCACCCTAACCCTCAACCTAACCCTAACCCTCAACCTAACCCTAACCCTCATACTCACAGTAATCCTAACCCTCATTCAAACCCTCACCCTAACCCTAACCCAAACCCTAAACCTCACCATAACACTAACCCTAACCCTCAACCTCACCCTAGACCTCACCCTAACCTTAATCCTACCCCTAAACCTCATCCTAACCCTAACCCTAACCATCACACTATCTCTAACCTTAACCCTCAACCTAACCCTAACCCTCATCCTAACCCTAAACCTAACCCGAACCCAAACTCTTACCCTAACCCTAACCCTAACCCTCACCCTTACCGTAATCCTCACCCTCACCCTCACCATCAGCCTAATGTTCACCCTAACCCTAACCGTAACACTCACCCTAAACCTAACCCTCACCCTCAGCCTAACCCCAAGCCGAAGCCTAACCCTAAGCCTAACCCTCACACTCCCCCTAACCCTCACACTCCCCCTAACCCTCACCCAAACCCTAAATCTAACACTAACCCTAACCCTAACCCTCACCTTCAGCCTCACCCGAGACCTAACTCTAATCCTAAAACTAACTCTAACCCTAAACCTAACCCTAACCCTAAAACTCACTCTAACCCTAAATCTCACCATCACACTAATCCTAACCCTGAGTCCTCAGCCTAACCCTAAGCCTAATCCTAACCCTAACCCTAAGCCTAATCCTAACCGTAACCCTAAACCAAATCCTAAACCTAACCTTATCCCTAACACTAAACCTCAACCTAACACTCACCCTAGTTCTCAACCTAACCCAAAACCTAAACCTCATCCTTACCCTAGCCCTCACCCTACCCCTAATTCTATCCCTCACCCTCACCCTAACCCTAACCCTCATCCTCACCCTAAACCTCACACTAACACTAAACTGAATCCTCAATCTAACCCTCACAGTAACCCTAACACTAACCCTTACCCTAACCCTAAACCTAACCCTAACCCTCACCCTTAATACTCACCCTCAGCCAAAACCTCTCCTTTACCCTTACCATCATAATCACCCTAACCCAAACCCTAACCCTAAACCTCATACAAACCCTCACCCTAACCATAAACCTAACCATCACCCTAACCGAAACCCTCAACCTCAACCTCAAGTTCAGCCTAACCCTAAGCCTAAGCCTTACCCTAATCCTCACCCTCACCCGAGCCCTCACCCTAAACTTAATCCTAACCCTAACCCTCATTCTAACCCTCAACCTAACCCTAACCCTAACCATCACCGTAACCCTAATCCTCACCCCCGCCCTCACCCTCAGCCTAACCCTAAGCCTAAGCCTAACATTAACCCTAACCCTACCCAAAACCTCAACATAACCATCAACCTACCCTTAACCCTAACACTAACCCTAACCCTAAACCTCGAACTAACATCACTCTCACCCGAGCCCTAACCCTAAACTTAATCCAAACCCTAACCCTCATTCTAACCCTCAACCTAACGCTAACACTAACAATCACTGTAACCCTAATCCTGACCCCCACCATCACCCTCAACCTAACACTAATCCTAACCCTAAACCTAACCCTAACCCTAAACCTCAACCCTACCCTCACCCTAAACCTAACGCTGACCCTAACACTAACCCTAAACCTAACACTCACCCTTACCCTCCCCCTCAACCTAACTCTTGTCCTAAACCTCTCCCTCACCCTATCCCTAATCCTAACCCTAACTCTAAACCTCACCCTAACCCTAACCCTAACCCTCACCCTCACCCTCACCCAAACCGTAAATCTAACCCTAACCCTAATATTAACACTAATCCTAACCCTAAAACTAACCCTTACCCTAACCTTAACCTTCACCCTCAGCTTCACCCTCACTGCAAATGTAACCCTAAACATAACATTTACAATAACCCTAACCCTAATCCTAACCACCACTTTCACCCTAACCTTAATCCTAACCCTAACCCTCACCCTAACTTTAACCCTCACCCACACTGAAACCCTAAACCTCATCTTAACCCTCACCCTCAAACTCACCCTCACCCTCACCGTAACTCTAACCCTAACCCAAACAATAACACTAATCCTAACCCTAAACCTAACCCTAACCCTAAGCCTAACCCTAATGCTAACACTCACCCTCACCCTAATCCTAATCCTAACCCTAACACTCAATCTTACCCTAATCCTCACCCTCACTGAAACCCTAACCCTCGTCCAAAAGCTCACCCTAACCCTAACCCTAACCCTAAAACTCACCCTAACACAAACCCTAACACTCACCGTCACCCTAGACCTCACCCTAACCCTAATCATAACCCTAATCCTCATCCTAACCCTCACCCTAACCCTAACTCTAACCCTAAAATTCACCCTCACCCTAACCCGAAATAAAACCCTAACCCTAATCCTAAACCTCACCCTAACCCTAACCCTCACCCTCACCCTCACTGTAACACTAACCCTAAACCTAACAATAACCCTAAACCTAACCCTAACCCTCACACTAAACATAACACTCACCCTAACCCTAACTCTCAACCTAACACTTACCCTAACCCTTACCCTAACCCTAACTCAAACACTAACCCTCACATTAACCCTAACTCTCACCCTAACCTGAAACCTCACACTCACCCTAACCCAAACCCTAACCCTCACCCTCACCCGAGCACTCACTCTAATCCTAATTCTAACCATAGCCCTCACCCTAACCCTCAACTTCATCCTCAGCCTAAACCTCACACTAACCCTAACCCTAATCCTCAATCTAACCCTCACCCTCACCCTAACCCTCACCCTGTACCTGATGCTAACCCTCACCCTAATCCTAACACTCACCCTTAGGGGAACACTCACCCTCCGCCTAAACCTCACCTTTACTGTTACCATCATGCTCACCCTAGCCCTCACCCTAACCCTAACACTCATCCTAACACTTGCCCTAAACCTAACACTATCCATCAGCCTAACCCTATCACTCACCCTCACCCTAACCCTCACCCAAGTCCTCACGCTAAAACTTATCCTAACCCTAACCCTCATCCTAACCCTCACCCTAACCCTAACCCTAACAATCAACCAAACCCTATTCCTCACCCCCACCCTCACCCTCAGCCTAACCCTAAGAGTAAGACTAACCCTAACCCTAACCCTCACCCTCACCCTAGCCCACACCCTAACACTAGTCCTAAACCTAACCCGAACCCTAATCCTCACCTTAAACCTAACCCTAACCATAACCCTCACCATAGCCCTCACGGTAACCTTAATCCTAACCATATACCTCATCCTAACCCTCATCCTAACCCTAACCCTAACCCTCACCCTAACCCTAACCCTCACCCTCACCCTCAGCCTAACCCTAAACCTACCCTAACACTAATCCTCACACTCACACTCAAGCTAAACCTAATCCAAAATCTAACCCGATCCCTAAACATAATGCTCACCCTAACCTTCACCCTAAACCTAACCCTAACACCAATCCTAACACTAACCCTCATACTAACCCTAAGTCTAATCCTAAACCTCACCCTCACCCTCACCTTAACCCTCACCCTCAACCTCAGCCTAAACCTAAGCCTAAACCTAACCCGAACCCGAACCCTCACACTCACACTCACCCACACTTTAACACTAATCCTACTCCCAGCCTTAACCCTAACCCTAACCCTCACCCTAACCCTAAACTGAACATTAACCCTAACGCTTACCCTCACCCTAACCCTAACTCTAAACCTAAACCTCACCCTCACCTTAACCCTAAACCTAATCCTAACCCTAACCCTAAACCTCACCCTAAACATAACCCTAAACCTCACCTTCACCCTAGCCCTTACATAAACCCTAATCCTAACTCTAACCCTCATCCTAACCCTCACCCTAAACCTAACCCTAACCCTCACCCTAACCCTAACCCTCACCCTCACCCTCAGCCTAACCCTAACACTAATCCTCACACTCATACTCACACTAACCCTAATCCTAAATCTAACCTGATCCCTAACCATAACCCTCACACTAACCCTCACCCTAACCCTAACCCTAACACCAATCCTAACACTAACCCTCACACTAACCCTAAATCTAACCCTAAACCTCACCCTCACCCTCACCTTAACCCTCACCCTCAACCTCAGCCTAAACCTAAGCCTAACCCTTAGCCTAACCCTAACCCTCACACTCACACTCACCTTCACCCTAACAATAATCCTACTCCAAGCCCTAAACCTAACCCTCATCCTAACCCTTACCCTCACCCTAAACCTAAACCGAACATTAACCCTAAGCCTAACCCTCACCCTAACCCAATCTCTAAACCTAAACCTCAGCCTCACCTTAACCCTAACCCTAAAACTAAACCTCACCCTAAACATAACCCTAAACCTCACCTTCACCCTAGCCCTCACCCAAACACTAATCCTAACTCTAACCCTCATCCTAACCCTCACCCTAACCCTAACCCTAACCATCAACCTAAACCTAACCCTCAGGCTCAACCTCACCCTCAGCCTAATCTTAAGCCTAAACCTAAACCTAACCCTAACCCACACACTCACCCTCACCCTAACCCTATTCCTAATCCTAACCCTAACAATAACCCTACCCCTAAACCTAACCCTCAACCTAAACATAATCCTCACCCTAACCCAAACACTCACCCTAACACTTACCCTCACCCTAACTCTAACCCTAACTCTAACACTAACCCGCACACTAACCCTAACCCTCACAGTAACCCTAAACCTTAACTCTAACCCTAACCTAAACCTCACCCTCATCCTAGCCCTCACCCTAATCCTAATTCTAACCGTAACCCTCACCCTAACCCTAACCCTCAACCTCACCCTAAACCTCACACTAACCCTAACCCTAATCCTCAATCTAACCCTCACCATAACCATAACCCGAACCCTTAACCTAAACCTCACCCTAACCCTAAACCTCACCCTTATCTTAACCCTCACCCTCAGGCTAACCCTCAACTTTACCATTACCATAACTCTCACCATAACCCTCAACCTTACCCTAACCCTCACCCAAGGCCTCACCCTAACCCTAACCCTAAACCTCACCCTCACCCACAGCTTTACCCTAATCCTATCACTATTCCTAATGCTAAAACTCACCCTCACAGTAACAGTCACCTAATTCTTACCCTCACACTAATCCTAACTCTAACCCTAACCCAAACTCTCACAATAAACCTAACCCTCACTCTAACCATAACCCTACCCCTTACCCTAACCCTCATCTTAACCATAACTCTAACCCTCACCCTAACCCTCACCCAAAAACTCACCGTAACCCTAAATCTGACCCTAACACTAATAACAACCCTAACCTCACCCTCACCCTAATCATAACCCTAACCCTCAGCCTAACCCTCACCGTAACCCTAAGCATAACCCTAACCCTAACCCTCACACTAACCCTCACCCTAACCAAACCTTAACCCTAATCCTCACCCTCACCCTAACCCTCATCCTAACCCTTAACCTCATCCTCAACCTAAACCTCACACTTAACCAAATCCTCAACGTAACTCTAACCCTAACCGTCACCCTCACCGTCACCCTCATGCTAAGCATAACCCCAACCCTCACCCTAACCCTAAAACTCACCCTAATCCTTAACCTAACCCTCACCCTAACCATAATGCTAAGTCTAACACTCACCCTAACCCTCATGCTATCACTTATCCATACCACAAACCTAACCCTAACCTTACCCCTCACCCTCACCCTTTACCTCACCCTAACCCTAAACCTAATCCTAACCCTCACCCTCACCCTAACCCTAACACTAATCCTCACCTAACCCTAACCCTAACCTTCTACCTCACCCTAACCATCACCATCACCCGAACCCTCACCCTAACCCTAACGCTCACACACACCCTAAACCTCAAGCTCACCCTTACCCTAACCCTCAAGTAATCCTCACCCTAACCCTAACCATTACCTAACCAAGACCCTTACCCTCACCCTCACCTTCACCCTAACCCTCACCCTCACCCTAGACCTCACCCTAACCATAACCCTAACCCTAAACCTCACCCTAACCCTAACCCTTACCCTCACCCTCAACTTCACACTAACCCTCACCCTCACCCTCACCCTCACCCAAATCGTAAGTCTAACCCTAAACCTAATATTACCCCTAATCCTAACCCTAAAACTAACCCTTACCCTAACCCTAACCTTCACTCTCAGCCTCACCCTCACTGTAAATATAACCCTAACCATAATATTTACAATAACCCTAACCCTAATCCTAACCATCACCCTCACCCTAACCATAATCCTAACCCTAACACTCACCCTAACCCTCATTTTAACCCTCACCCTAACCTAACCTTAACCCTCACCCTAACCCTTTACCTCACCCTAATCCTAAAACTAAGCCTGACCTAAACCTCCCCCTAAACCTCCCCCTCACCCTAACCCTAACACAAACCCTAACCCTCAACCTAACCCTCAACCTAACCCTTAACCTAAACCTAGCCCTAACCATAACCCTAAAACTCACATTAACCCTAACCCTCACCCTAACCCTAACCCTACCCCTCACCCTAACACTCAAGCTAACTCAAACCCTCACACTCACCAGAATCCTAAACCTAACCCTAACCGTAAACCAAACCTTAAGGCTAATTCTAACCCTAACCCTAACCCTAACCGGCACCCTAACCCTAGTCTTCACCTTCACACTCACCCTCAGCCTAACCCTAACCCTATCCCTAACCGTCACACTCACCCTCACACTAACCTTTATCCTAAAACAAACCCAAGCCCTACCCTTACCATCAACCTAACCCTCACCCTAAACCTAACCCTGACCCTAACCCTCACCCTAACCATCACCCTAACACTAACACTAACCCTAAACCTGACCTTCAACCTAACCCTTACTCTAACACTAACCCTAACCCAAAATCTCACACTAACCCTAGCATTAAACCTCACCCTCACCCTCACGATCACCCTCACCGTAACTGTAACCCTAACCATAACAATAACCCTAACCCTAATCCTAAGCCTCACCCTAACCATAACCCTCAACCTAAACCTAAACCTCACCCTAACACTTACCCTCACCCTAACACTAACTCTCACACTAATCCTACCCCTCAGCGAAACCCTAAACCTCACACTAAACCTAACACTAATCCTCAATCTAACCCTCACCCTCACCCTAAACCTAACCCTAACCCTTACCCTATCCCTCACCCTAACTCTAACCCTCCCCCTTAACGTAGCCCTCACCCTCAGCCTAAACCTCACTTTAACATTACTAACACCCTCAACCTAACCCTCACCCTAACCCCAAACTCGAACCCTAACTCTCACCCTAACCCTAACCATAAGCCTCACCCTAACCCTAACACTCACTCTAACACTAACACTCACCCTCACCCTCACCCTGAGCCTAACCCTAAGCCTAACCCTAACCCTAACCCTCACACTCACCCTCTCCCTGACCCTAATCCTAATCCTAACCCCAACCCAAACACACAACCTCACCCTAACCCTCACCCTAACCCTAACGCTAACCCTAACACTAACAATCACCCTAACCCTCAACCTAACCCTATCTCTAACACTAAACCTCAAACTCACACTGACCCTAAACTTAAACTTAACCCTAAACCTCACCCTAAACCTAACCCTAAACCTCACCCTCACCCTTGCCCTCATCATAACCATAATCCTAAAACTAACCCTCTTCTTAACCCTCATCCTAACCCCAACCCTAACCCTCACCCTAACCCTAATCCTAACCATAACCCTAACCCTAAACCTCAGCCTAACCCTAAACCTAAAACTAACCCTAACCCTAACCCTCATCCTCACCCTCACTTGAATCCTAACTGTAACCATAAACCTCACCCTCACCCTCACCCTAACTCTAACCCTAAACCTAAACCTAAACCTCACCCTAACCCTAACCCTCACCCTCACCCTCAACGTAACCCTAACTCGAAACTTAACAATCACCCTAAACCTAACCCTAACCCTCACCCTAACCAAAAAACTCACCCTAACCCTAACCCTCACCCTAACACTTACACTCACCCTAACACTAATCCTAACTCTAACACTAACACTCACAGTAACCCTAACTCTCACCCGAAACCTAAACCTCACCTTAACCCTAACCCTAACCCTCAGCCTCACCCTAGCCCTCACTATAACCCTAATTCTAACCCTAACCCTCACCCTAACCCAAACCCTCATCATTCACTCTAAACCTCACACAAACCCCAACCCTGATCCTCAATCTAACTCTCACCCTGACCCTAACCCTCATCCTAACCCTAACCCTAACCTCAACCTAATCCTAACCCTCACCCTTAGGGGAACACTCACCCTCAGCCTAACCCTCAACTTTATTCTTACCGTCACACTCATGCTAAACCTCACCCTAACCCTAACCCAGATCCTAACACTCACCCTAAACCTAACCCTATCCATCACACTAACCAAAACCCTCACCCTCACTCTCACCCTAAGCCTAACCCTAACCCTAACCCTCAGCCTCACCCTAGCTCTCACCCTAAACCTAATCCTAATGCTAAGCCTCATACTCACCCTCAACCTAACCCTAACACTATCCATCACCCAAAACCTATTCCTCACCACCATACTCACCCTCAGCCTAACCCCAAGACTAAGCCAAACCCTAACCATAACCCTCAACCTCAGGCTCGCCCTCACCACAAACTAAACCCAAACCATAACACTAACAATAACCCTAATTTTAACCCTAACCCTAACCCTAATCCTCACCCCCACCCTCACCCTCAGCCTAACGCTAACCCTAACCCTAAACCTAAACCTAACCCTAAAACTCACCCTAATCCTCAGCCTCAACCTTACCCTAAACGAAACCCTAACATTAATCCTCACCCTAACCCTACGACTAACCCTAAACCTAACCCTAACTCTCACACTCACCCTCAACCTAAAATTAAACCTAACCCTAAACCTCACACTAAACCTCACCCTAAACCTAACCCTCACCCTCAACCTCAAGCTCACCACAAAATTTACCCTAACCATAAAACTACCAATAACCCTAACCCTAAACCTAATCCTCACCCCCACCCTCACCCTCAGCCTATTCATAAGCCTAATCCTAAGCCTAACTCTAAGCCTCACCGTAACCCTAAAACTAACCCTCGCCCTAACCCTAACCCTAACACGAAACCTCAACTTAAGGCTAACTCTAAACCTAAACCTAACCCTAACCCGCACCCTAACCCTAACCCTCACACTTACACTCTACCTCAGCCTAACCCTAAGCCTAAATCTTATCCAAACCCTAACCCTCACACTCACCCTAACCCTAAACCTAATACTAAACCTAACACTATCCCTAACCCTAACCCTCACACTAATGCTCACCCTACCATTAACCCTAAGACTAACCCTAAATCTAACCCTCACCCTAACCCTCACCCTAAACCTATCTCTAACCCTAAACCTCAAACTCACCCTGACCCTAACGCTAAACCTAACCCTAAACCACACCCTAACCCTAAACCTCAACCTCACCCTAGCCCTCACCCTAACCCCAATCCTAAACCTAACCCTCACCCTAACCCTCACCATAACTCTAAACCAAACCCTCACCCTAACCTACACCCTCACCCTAACCCTGAGCCTAACCCTAAGCCTAACCATAAACCTAACCCTAACCCACACACTCACCCTCACCATAACCCTAATCCTAACAATAAACCTAACACTTACCCTCACCCTAACCCTAAACCTAAAATTAACCCCAACCCTAAACCTCATTCTAACCCTCACCCTAACCCTAACTCTAACCCTAAACCTCACCCTAAAGCTAACCCTAACCTTAACCCTCACCCTAGCCCTCACTGTAACCCTAATTCTAACCCTATACCTCATCCTAACCCTCACCCTAACCGTAACCCGAACCCTTAACCTAACCCTCACCCTAACCCTACCCCTCACCCTTATCTTAACCCTCACCCTCAGGCTAACCCTCACCTTTACCCTTACCATCACTCTCACCCTAACCCTTAACCTTACCTTAACCCTCACCCAAGCCCTCACCCTAACCCTAACCCTAAACCTCACCCTCACCCTCAGCTTTACACTAATCCTATCACTATTCCTAACCCTAAACCTCACCCTCACCCTAGCCATGACCCTAATTCTTACCCTCACACTAATCCTAACCCTAACCCCAACCCTAACTCTCACAATAAACCTAAACCTCAGCCTAACCGTAACCCTACCCCTTACCCTAACCCTCAACTTAACCCTACCACTAACCCTCAACCTAACCCTCACCCAAAACCTCACTGTCACCCCAAATCTGACCCTAACCCTAATAACAACCCTAACCCTCACCTGAAACCTCACCCTAACCCTCACCCTATTCATAACCCTAATCCTCAGCCTAACCCTCACCCTAACCCTAAGCATAACCCTAAACTTAACCCTCACCCTAACCCAAACCTTAACCCTAACCCTCACCCTCACCCTAACCCTCATCCTAACACTTAACATCATCCTCACCATAAACCTCACACTTAACCAAATCCTCACCGTAACTCTAACTCTAACCGTCACCCTCACGCTAAGCCTAACCCTAACCCTCACACTAACCCTAAAACTCACCCTAATCCTCACCCTCACCCTCACCCTAACCCTAATGCTAAGTCTAACATTCACCCTAACCCTCATGCTATCACTTATCCACACCACAAACCTAACCCTAACCTTAACCCTCACCCTCACCTTAAAACTCACCCTAACCGTAAACCTAATCCTAACCCTCACCCTAATCCTAACCCTAACACTAACCCTCACCTAGCCCTAACCCTAACCTTCTACCTCACCCTAACCCTCACCATCACCCGAACCTTCACCCTAATCCTAACGCTCACCCACACCCTAAACCTCAAGCTCACCCTTACCATAACCCTCAACTAATCCTCACCCTAACCCTAACCATTACCTAACCATGACCCTCACCCTCACACTCAGCTTCACCCTAACCCTCACCCTCACCCTAGACCTCACCCTAACCATAACCCTAACCCTAAACCTGACCCTCACCCTCACCCTCAAACTCAGCCTATCCCTAAAACTATCCCTAATCCTAACCCTAACCCTCACCATAACCCTTACCCTCACCCTCACTCTCGCCCTAACCGAAACCCTCACACTAAACCTAACCCTACCCCTAAACCTAAACTTAACCCTCACCCTAAACCTCACCATAAACTTAGCCCTAACCCTAAAACTCACCCTCACGCTAGCCCTCAATCTAATCCTAACTCTAACCCTAACCCTCACCCTAACCCTCATCCTCACCCTAAACCTCACACTAACCCTAACCCTAATCCCCAATCTAACCCTAACCCTAACCCTTACCCTATCCCTCACCCTAACCCTAACCCTAACCCTTACCCTCACCCTCACCCTCACCCAAATCGTAAGTCTAACCCTAACCCTAACATTACCACTAATCCTAACCCAAAAACTAACCCTTACCCTAAACCTAAACTTCACTCTCAGCCTCACCCTCACTGGAATTGTAACCCTAACCATAACATTTACAATAACCCTAACCCTAATCCTAACCATCACCCTCACCCTAACCATAACCCTAACCCTAACCCTCGCCCTAACCTTAACCCTCACTCTCACTGAAACCCTAACCCTCATCTTAACCCTCACCCTAACCTAACCTTAACCCTCACCCTAACCCTTAACCTCACCCTAATCCTAACACTAAGCCTAAACTAAACCTCCCCCTCACCCTAACCCTAACCCTCACCCTCAAGCTGGGCCTAAGCCTAAGCCTAAGCCTAAGCCTAGTCCTAACACTAACCCTCACCCAAACCCTAACGCTAACACTAACCCTAACTCGAACCCTAAACCTCACTCTCACCCTAACCCTAATTCTACCCCTAACCCTAAACCTAAACCTCATCCTAACACTAAACCTAACCCTCATCCTCACCCTCACTTTAAACATAACCTTAAACTTAACCCTAACAATAACTCTAACCCTAACCCTAACCCTCACCCTTACCATAAGCCTCAGCTTACCATTTACCCTCAACCTATCACTCACCCTAACCCTAACACTAACCCTCACACTAACCCTAAACATCACCCTAACCCTAAGCCTAACTCTCACCCTAACCATAAACCTCACCCTCAACATCACCCTCAGGCTAACCCTCAGGCTAACCCTAAACCTAACCCTAACAATAACCCTAACCTTATCCCTAAACCGCACCCTCACCCTCACCGGAAATCTAACCCTAATCCTAACAATACCACTAACCCTAAACAAAACCATCACCCTAACCCTAATCCTCACCCCCACCCTCACCCTCAGCCTAACCCGAAGCCTAAGCCTAACCCTCAACCTAACCCTTAACTCACCCTCACCATTACCCTAATCCTAAACCTAACCCTATCCCTAAACCTCAACCTAACCCTCACAAATCACCCTAACCCTAACCCTAACCCTAACCCTAAACCGCAACCTAACAGTCCCCCTAACCATACCTCTAACCCTAACCCTAAACCTAAACCTAACCCTAAACCTAACCCTAAACAAAACCCTAATCCTCAGTCTCACCCTCACCCTATCCCAAACCCTAACCCTAAGCCTAATTATAAACCTAAACCTAATCCTCACATTCAACCTCAACCTTACCTTAATCCTAAAACGAACCCTATCCCTAACTCTAACCTTAACCTAACCCTCATCCTAGCCCTAACACTAACCCTAATCCTAACCCTAAACCTCATCCTAACCCTCACCCTCAACCTCATGCTCCGCCTAAGCCTAAGACTAAGCCTAAGCCTAAGCCTAACCCTAACCCTCACCCTAACCCTAAAACTAACACTAACCCTAAGACTAAACCTAAACCTCACTCTCAGACTAACCCTTATTCTAACCCTGACCCTAACCCTAAACCTTATCCTAACCGTAACCCTAAACTTCACTCTGACCCTCACTATAACCGTAACCGTAACCCTAATACTAACAATAACCCTAAACCTAACCCTAACCCTCACCCTAACAATAACCCTCACCCTAAAACAAACCCACACCCAAACACTTACCCTCACCTTAACACTAACTCTAAACCTAACACTAACACTCACACTAACCCTAACCGTAACCCTAAACCTTAACCTCAACCTAACCCTCACCCTCACCCTAACCCTAACACTGACCCTAAGCCTAACCCTCCCGCTAACCCTATATCTAACCCTAAACCTCACCCTCACCCTAACCCTCACCCTCACCCTAGCCTTCACCCTAACCCTAATTCTAACCCTCACCCTCACCCTAACCCATACACTCATCCTCACCCTAAACCTCAAACTAACCCTAAACGTAATCCTCAATCTAACCCTCACCCTAAGCCTAAACCTCACCCTTATCCTAAACCTAAACCTAACCCTAAATCTCAGACTTATTTTAACCCTAACCCTCAGCGTAAACTTCACTTTTACCCTTACCATCATCCTCACCCTTACCCTCAACCTTACCCTAAACCTCACCCTAACCCTCACCCTAACCGTAAATTTAACCATCACCCTAACCCTAACCCTCACCCAAAACCTCACGCTCAGCCTAACCCTAAGCCTAAGCCTTACACTAACCCTCACCCTCACCCTAGCTCTCACCCTAACTCTAATCCTAACCATCACCATAACCCTAATCTTCACCCCCAGTCTCAACCTCAGCCTAACCCTAAGCCTAAGCCTAACCCTAACCCTAACCCTCAAACTCACACTCACCCTAACCCTAACCCGAAACCTAACCCTAAACCTCAACCTAAACCTCACCCTAACCTTAAACCTAACACTAACCCTAACTCTAACCCTCGATCTAACCTTCCCCCTAAACCTACATCTAACCTTAAACCTCACCCTCACCTTAACACTAATCCTAACCCTAACCCTAAACCTCACCCTAAACCTAACTCTCACCCTCACCCTCACCCTCACTCTCACAGTAAATCTAACCCTAACCCTAACAATAACACTAATCCTAACCCTAAACCTAACCCTAACCATAACACTAATCCTAAACCTCAGCATCACCCTAAACCTAATTCTAACCCTAAGCCCCACCCTAACACTAACCCTCATGTCAGCATAACCCTAACCCTCATCCTAACCCTCACCCTTTCCCTAACCCTAACCCTAAACCTCACACTAACACTAACCCCAATACTCACCCTCACCCTAGCCCTCACCCTAACTCTAATCCTAACCCTAATCCTCAACCTAACCCTCACGCTAACCCTAACCCTAACCCTCACCATAACCCTAAACCTAACCTTCAACCTAACCCTAACACTCACCCTAACCCTCAGACTAACCCGAAAGCTTACCCTAATCCTAATCCTAACCCTAAGCCTAACCCTAAGCCTAAACCTCACCCTTACCCTAATCCTAAATCTAACTCTAACCCTAAACCTAATGCTCAACCTCAGCCTCACCGTAACACTAACTCTAACGCTAAACCTCACCCTCACCCTAACCCTAACCTTTACCCTAACCCTAAACGTCACCCTAACCCTAAGCCTAAACCTCACACTCAAAATAGCCCACACTCTAAACCTAATCCTAAAACTAACCCTCATCCTAACTCTCACCCTAACCCTAATGCTAATCCTCACCCTCACCCTAACCCGAACCTTAAAACTAATCCTAACCCTCTCCCTCACCATAACCTTTACCCTAACCCTTACCCTAAACTTAAACTTAACCCGAACCTTAATGCTCACCCCAACCCTAACCTTCATCCTCAACCTCACCCTGAGCCTAAACCTAAGCCTAATCCTAAACCTAACCCTAACACACACACTCACCCTCAACCTAACCCTAATCCTAACCCTAACCCTAACCCTAAACCTCCCCCTACCTCTCACCCTAAACCTAACTCTAACCCAAACCCTAAACCTCACCCTAACCCTAACCATAACCCTCACACTAACCCAATCCCTCACCCTAAAACTTACCATGACCCTAAAACTAATCCTAACCCAAGCACTAACCCTCACACTAACCCTAAACCTAACCCGCACCCGCACCCTCACCCTCACCGGAACTCTAACCCTAACTGTTACAATAACACTAATCCTAACCCTAACCATCACCCTAACCCCCCACCTTTATCCTCATCCTAACCCTAAGCCTAAGCCTAACCCTCACCCTAACCTTTACACTCACCCTCACCCTAACCCTAATCCTAACCCTAATCCTATCCCTAAACCTCATCATAACCCTCACCCTCACCCTAACTTTAACACTAACCATAACGCTAAACCTCACCCTAAGCTTCCCCCTAACCCTAACTCTAACCCTAAACCTCACCCTCAGCCTAAACCTAACCCTAAACCTAACCCTAAACCTCACCCTAAACCTCACCCTAACTCTAAACTATCACCCTCACCCTCAACCTCACAGTAACTCTAACCCTAACCCTAACAATAACACTAACACTAACACTAACCCTAACCATAACCATAACCCTCAACCTCAGCCTCACCCTCACTGCAAACTTAACCCTTACCATAACACTAACAATAACCTTAAACCTAACCCTAACCCTAACCCTAACCCTCACTCCCACCCTCACCCGCACCCTCACCCTCAGCCTAACCCTAACCCTAACACTAAACCTCACTATAACCCTAAACCTAACCCTAAACCTAATGCTAAATCTAACCCTAAACCAAACCCTAATCCTCAGCCTCACCCTCATCATAACCCAAAACCTAATCTTAACCCTCACCCTAACCCTAAGCCTAATCCTAACCCTAACCCTAACCCTCACACTCAACCTCACCCTAACCTTAATACTAAACCTAACTCTCACCCTAACCCTAACCCTCAGCCTAACCCTCACCCTAGCCCTAACCCTAAACCTAATACTAACCCTAAACCTCATCCTAACCCTCACCCTCAACCTCATGCTCGGCCTAAGCCTAAGCCTAAGCCTAAGCCTAACCCTAACTCTCACACTAACCGTAAAACTAACACTAAGCCTAAATCTAAACCTAAACCTAACTCTCACCCTAACCCTAATTCTAACCCTAACATAACCCTAAACCTCATCCTAACCCTAACCCTAACCCTCAATCTCTTTCTCACTGTAACCATAACCCTAACCCTAACCCTAACAATAACCCTCACCCTAACCCTAACCCTCACCCTAACCATAACCCTCACCCTAACCCAAACCTTCACCCTAACACTTACGCTAACCATAACACTAACCCTAACCCTAATACTAACCCTCACACTAACACTAACCCTAACCCTTACCCTTAACCTCAACTTAACCCTCAACCTTACCCTAAGCCTAACACTAACCCTAACCATAACCCTCACCCTACCCTTACCCCTAACGCTATATCTAACCCTAAATATCACCGTCACCATAATCCTAACCCTAAACCTAACCTAAACCTCACCCTGATCCAAACCCTAACACTAATCCTCACCCTAACCCTAAGCCTAATCCTAACCCTAACCCAAACCCTCACACTTACCCTCAACCTAACTCTAATCCTAAACCTAACCCTATCCCTAAAACTAAACCTCAACCTAACACTCACCCTTGCCGTCACCCTAACCTGAAACCTAAACCTCATCCTGAACCTAGCCCTCACCTTAACCCTAATTCTATCCCTCACCTCACCCTAACCCTAACCCTCATCCTCACCCTAAACCTCACACTAACCCTAAACCGAATCCTCAATCTTACCCTCACCCTAACCCTAACACTAATCCTTACCCTAACCTGAAACATAACACAAACACTCACCCTTATCTTAACACTCACCCTCAGCCAAAACCTCTCCTTTAACCTTACCATCAAAATCACCCTAACCCACACCCTAATCTTAACCCTAACCCTAATCCTAACCCAAAACCTCAATATAACCATCAACCTAACCGTAACCCTAACCCTAACCCTAACCCTAACCCTTGAACTAACACTCCCCCTAACCCAAAATCTAACCCTAAACTTCACCCTCACCCTAACCGTATCCTAACCCTAACCATAAACCTCACCCTAACCCTAAACCTAACTTTCACCCTCACCCTAACCCTCACCTTACCATAAATCTAACCCTAACCCGAACAATAACACTAATCCTAACCCTAATCCTAAACCTAACCCTAAGCCTAACCCTAATTCTAACACTCACCCTCAACCTAACCCTAATCCTAACGCTAACCCTCAACTTAACCCTAATCCTCACCCTCACTGTAAACCTAACCCTCATCCAAACCCTCACCCTAACCCTAATACTAACCCTCAACCTCACCGTAGTGCTCACCCTAACCTTAATCCTAACTCTAATCCTCATCCTAACCCTAACTCTAACCCTAACTGTAACCATCACACTATCCCTAAACCTAACCCTCAACCTAACCCTAACCCTCACCCTAACCCTAAACATAAGCGGAACCCAAACTCTCACCCTAATCTTAACCCTAATCCTCACCCTAAGCCTAAATCTAACCCTAAACCTCACCCTCACCCTAACCCTAATCCTACCACTAACCATAAACCTCACCCTAACGCTAAACTTCACTCTCACCCTCACCCTCACCTTACCATAAATCTAACCCTAACCCTAACAATAACAGTAATCCTAACCCTAAACCTAACCCTAACCCTAAGCCTAACCCTAATCCTAACACTCACCCTCAACCTAATCCTAATCCTAACGCTAACCCTCAACCTAACCCTAATCCTCACCCTCAATGTAACCCTAACCCTCATCCAAACCCTCACCCGAACCCTAACACTAACCCTCAAACTCACGCTAGTCCTCACCCTAACTTTAATCCTAACTCTAATCCTCATCCTAACATTAACCCTAACCCTAACTCTAACCATCACACTATCCCTAAACCTAACCCTCAACCTAACCCTAACCCTCACCCTGACCCTAAACATAAGCGGAACCCAAACTCTCACCATAATCCTAACCCTAATCCTCACCCTAGGCATAAATCTAACCCTAAACCTCACCCTCACTCTAACCCTAATCCTAACACTAACCATAAACCTCACCCTAACTGTAACCCTAAACTTCACCCTCACCCTCACCATAAACCTAACCCTAACCCTAACAATAACACTAATCCTAACCCTAAACCTAACCCTAAACCTAAGCCTAACCCTAATCCTAACACTCACACTCACCCTAACCCTAATCCTAACCCTAACCCTATACCTAACCCTAATCCTCAACCTCACTGTAACTCTAACCCTCATCCAAACCCTCACCCTAACCCACACCCTAACACTAAAGCTCAAACTAACCCTCACCCTAACCGAAACCCTCACCCTCAAACTCAAGCTCAGCCTAACCCTAATCCTAAGCCTTACCCTAATCCTCACCCTCACCCTAGCCCTCACCCTAACCTTAATCCTAATCCTAACCCTCACTCTAACCTCACACTAACCCTAAACCTAACCATCACCCTAACCCTAATCCTCACCCCCACCCTCACCCTCAGCCTAACCCTAAGCCTAAGCCTAAGCCTAACCCTAACCCTCACACTCATCCTCACCCTAAACCTAATCCTAACCCTAAACATAAACCTCACCCTAACCCTAAACCTAACCTTCACCCTCACCCTCACCCTCACCCTTACCATAAATCTAAACCTAACCCTAACAATAACACTAATCCTAACCCTAAACCTAAGCCTAACCCTAATCCTAACACTCACCCTCACCCTAACCCTAATCCTAACCCTAAACCTCAAACCAACCCTAACCCTCACCCTCACTGTAATCCTAACTCTCATCCAAACCCTCACCCTAACCCTAACGCTAACCATAAACCTCACCCTAACACTAACACTATAACACTCAACCTCACACTAGCCCTCATCCTAACCCTAAACCTAACCCTAATCCTCATCCTAAACCTAACCCTCACCCTAACCATCACACTATCTCTAACCCTAAGCCTCAACCTATCCCTAACTATCACCCTAACCCTAAAATTAACCCGAACCCAAAATCTCACCTTAACCCTAACCCTAACACTCACCCAAACCCTAACCCTCACCCTCACCCTCACCCTCAGCCTAACCCTAAGCCGAAGCCTACCCCTAATCCTAACACTCACACTCACCATAAATCTTAACCTAATCCTAATCCTAAACCTGAGCTTAACCATCACCCTCAGCCTAACCCTCACCCTAACCCTAAACCTAACACTCACCCTAAACCTAACCCTCACCCTCAGCCTAAACCTAAGCTGAAGCCTAACCCTAAAGCTAACCTTCACACTCACCCTAACACTTTAACACTTTAACTCACACTAACCTTTACCCTAATCCTACTCTTAACCCTAAGGTTAACCCTCACCCTCACATTAACCCTCACCCTACTCCTAACTCTAACACTAACCCTAACCCTAACCCTCACCCTCAGCCTCATCAGAGACCTAACTCTAATCCTAAACCTCACCCTAACCCTAACGCTAACCCTAACCCTAAAACTCACCCTAAACCTAAACCTCACCCTCTTCCTAATCCTAACCCTAACCCTCATCCTAACCCTCACCCTAACACTAACCCTAACCCTCACCCTCACCCTCACCCTCACCCTCAGCCTAACCCTAAGCCTAACCCTAACCCTAACCCAAACCCGCAAGGGAACCCTAACCCTAACCCTAAAACTTACCCTAAATCTAATCCTAAATCAAACCCTAATCCTCAGCCTTAACCTCACCACAACACAAACCCTAATCTTAACCCTCACCCTAACCCTAAGCCTAATCCTAACCCTAACCCTAACCCTCACACTCAACCTCACCCTAACCTTAATCCTAAACCTGACTATATCCCTAAACCTAACCCTCAACCTAACCCTCACCGTAGACCTAACCCTAACCCTAATCCTAACCCTAAACATCATCCTAACCCTCATCCTCAACCTCATGATCAGCCTAAGCCTAAGCCAAAGCCTAAGCCTAACCCTAACCCTCACCCTAAACCTAAAACTAACACTAAGCCTAACTGTAAACATAAACCTCAGTCTCAACCTAACCCTAATTCTAACCCTAACATAACACTAAACCTCATCCTAACCCTAACACCTAACCCTCACTCTCACCCTCACTGTAACCGTAACCCTAACCCTAACCCTAATAATAACCCTAACCCGACCCCTAACCATCACTCTAAACATAACCCTGACCCTAACCCAAACGCTCACCCTAACACTTACCCTAACCCTAACACTTAACCTAACCCTAATACTAATCCTCACACTAACCCTAACCCTTAACCTCAACCTAACCCTCACCCTCACCCTAACCCTAACATTAACCCTAACCCTAACCCTCACCATAACCCTCCCTCTAACCCTATATAAAACCCTAAACCTCACCCTCACCATAACACTAAACCTAACCCTAAACCTAAACCTCACCCTAAACCTCACCCTAACCCTAACCCTCACCCTCAACTTCAACCTCACCGTAACTCTAACCCTAACCCTAATAATAACATTAACCCAAACCCTAACACTAACCATAACCCTCACCCTCAGCCTAACCCTCACTGCAAACTTAACCCTAACCATAACACTAACAATAACCTAAACCAAACCCCACCCTCACCCTCAGCTTAACTCAAAGCCTAACCCTATCCCTAACCCTAACCCTCACCCTCACCCTCACCCTAAACCTAATCCTAAATCTAACCCTATCCCTAACACTAAACCTCACCCTAACACTCACCCTATCCCTCACCCTAACCCTAAACCTAAACCTCACCCTCACCCTAGCCCCCACCCTAACCCTAATTCTATCCCTCACCCTCACCCTAACCCTAACCCTCATCCTCACCCTAAACCTCACACTAACCCTAAACTGAATCCTCAATCTAACCCTCACCGTAACCCTAACACTAACCCTTACCCTAACCCGAAAAATAACCCTAACCCTCACCCTTATCTTAATACTCACCCTCAGGCAAAACCTCTCCTTTACCCTTACCATCATAATCACCCTAACCCACACCCTAACCCTAAACCTCATACAAACCCTCACTCTAACCGTAACCCTAACCATCACCCTAACCGAAACCCTCACCTTCAACTTCAAGCTCAGCCTAACCCTAAGCCTAAGCCTTACCCTAATCCTCACCCTCACCCAAGCCCTCACCCTAACCTTAATCCTAAACCTAACCCTCATTCTAACCCTCAACCTAACCCTAACCCTAAACATCACCTTAACACTAATCCTCAACCCCGCCCTCACCCTCAGCATAACCCTAAGCCTAAACCTAACCCAACCCTAACCCTCACACTCACCCTCACCCTAAACCTAACTCTAACACTAACCATAATCCTAACCCAAAACCTCAACATAACCATCAACTTACCCTTAACCCTAACCCTAACCCTAACCTTCGAACTAACACTCCCCCTAACCCAAAATCTAACCCTAAACCTCACCCTCATCCTAACCCTAATGCTAACCCTAACAATAAACCTCACCCTAACCCTGACCCTAAACTTCACCCTCACCCTCACCCTCACCTTACCATAAATCTAACCCTAACCCTAACAATAACAGTAATCCTAACCCTAAACCTAAACCTAACGCTAAGCCTTACCCTAATCCTAACACTCACCCTCAACCTAACCCTAATCCTAACGCTAACCCTCAACCTAACCCTAATCCTCACCCTCACTGTAACCCTAACCCTCATCCAAACCCTCACCCTAACCCTAACACTAACCCTCAAACTCACGCTAGTCCTCACCCTAACCTTAATCCTAACTCTAGTCTTCATCCTAACCCTAACCCTAACCCTAACTCTAACCATCACACTATCCCTAAACCTAACCCTCAACCTAACCCTAACCCTCACCCTAACCCTAAACTTAAGCGGAACCCAAACTCTCACCATAATCCTAACCCTAATCCTCACCCTAAGCCTAAATCTAACCCTAAACTTCACCCTCACACTAACCGAATCCTAACACTAACCATAAACCTCACCCTAACTCTAACACTAAATTTCACCCTCACCCTCACCCTCACACTTAAGATAAATCTAACCCTAAACCTAACAATAACACTAATCCTAACCCTAAACCTAACCCTAAACCTAACCCTAATCCTAATCCTAACACTCACCCTCACCCTAACCCTAATGCTAACCCTAACCCTATACCTAACCCTAATCCTCAACCTCACTGTAACCCTAACCCTCATCCAAACCCTCACCCTAACCCACACCCTAACCCTAAACCTCATACTAACCCTCACCCTAACCGAAACCCTCACCCTCAACCTCAAGCCCAGCCTAACCCTAAGCCTAAGCCTTATCCTAATCCTCACCCTCACCCTAGCCCTCACCCTAACCCTAATCCTAATCCTAACCCTAATTCTAACCCTCAAACTAACCCTAACTCTAACCATCACCCTAACCCTAATCCTCACCCCCACCCTCACCCTCAGCCTAACCCTAAGCCTAAGCCTAAGCCTAACCCTAACCCTCACACTCACACTCACCCTAACCCTAATCCTAACCCTAACCATCACCCTAACCCAAAACCTCAACGTAACCATCAACCTAACCTTAACCTTAACACTAACCCTAACCCTAACCTCGAACTAACACTCCCCCTAACCCCAAATCTAACCCTAACCCTCACCCTCACCCTAAACCTTATCCTAACCCTAAACATAAACCTCACCCTAACCCTAACCCTAAACTTCACCCTCACCCTCACCCTCATGCTTACCATAAATCTAAACCTAACCCTAACAATAACACTAATCCTAAACCTAAACCTAAGCCTAACCCTAATCCTAACACTCACACTCACCCTAACCCTAATCCTAACCCTAACCCTCAAACTAACACTAACCCTCACCCTCACTGTAATCCTAACTCTCACCCAAACCTTCACCCTAACCCTAACGCTAACCATAAACCTCACCCTAACACTAACCCTATAACACTCAACCTCACCCTAGCCCTCATCCTAACCCTAAACCTAACCCTAATCCTCATCCTAACCCTAACCCTCACCCTAACCATCACACTATCCCTAACTCTAACCCTTAACCTAACCCTAACACTCACCCTAACCCTAAACTTAACCCGAACACAAACTATCACCCTAACCCTAACCCTAACCCTCACCCTCACCCTCAGCCTAACCCTAAGCCGAAGCCTACCATTAACCCTAACCCTCAAACACACCCTAAACCTTAACCTAATCCTAAACCTGAGCTTAACCCTGAACCTCAGCCTAACCTTCACCCTAACCCTAACCCTAACACTCACACTAAACCTAACCCTCACCCTCAGCCTAAACCTGTCGAAGCCTAACCCTAACCCTAACCCTCACACTCACTCTAATCCTTACACTCACCCTAAACCTTACCCTAAACCTACTCTTAACCCTAAGCCTAACCCTCATCCTCACATTAACCCTCACCCTAACCCTAACAATAACACTAACCCTAACCCTAACCCTCACCCTCAGCCTCATCCGAGACCTAACTCTAATCCTAAACCTCACCCTCACCCTAACCCTAACCCTAAACCTAAACCTCACCCTAACCCTAAACCTCACCCTCACCCTAATCATAACCCTAACCCTCATCCTAACCCTCACACTAACACTAACCATAACCCTCACCCTCACCCCCATCCTCACCCTCAGCCTAACCCTAAGGTAACCCTAACTCTAACCCAAACCCGCACCGGAACCCTAACCCTAACCCTAAACCTTACCCTAAATCTAACCCTAAACCAAACCCTAATCCTCAGCCTCACCCTCACCATACCACAAACCCTAATCTTAACCCTCACCCTAACCCTAAGCATAATCCTAACCCTAATCGTAACCCTCACACTCAACCTCACCCTAACCTTAATCCTAAACCTGACTCTATCCCTAACCCTAACCCTCAACCTAACCCTCACCGTAGACCTAACCCTAATCCTAATCCTAACCCTAAACCTCATCCTAAACCTCACCCTCAACCTCGGCCTAAGCCTAAGCCGAAGCCTAAGCCTAACCCTAACCCTCACCCTAAACCTAAAACTAACACTAAGCCTAAGTGTAAACATAAACCTCAGTCTCAACCTAACCCTAATTCTAACCCTAACATAACACTAAACCTCATCCTAACCCTAACCCTAACCCTCACTCTCACCCTCACTGTAACCATAACAGTAACCCTAACCCTAACAATAACCCTAAACCGACCCCTAACCATCACTCTAAACATAACCCTCACCCTAACCCAAACGCTCACCCTAACACTTACCCTAACCCTAACACTAACCCTAACCCTAATACTAACCCTCACACTAACCCTAACCCTTAAACTCAACCTAACCCTCACCCTCACCCTAAGCCTAACATTAACCCTAACCCTAACGCTCACCCTAACCCTCTCCCTAACCCTATATCAAACCCTAACCCTCACCCTCACCCTAACACTAAACCTAACCCTAAACCTAAACCTCACCCTAAACTTCACCCTAATCCTAACCCTCACCCTCACCCTCAATCTCACCGTAACTTTAACCCTAACCCTAATAAAAACATTAACCCAAACCCTAACCCTAACCATAACCCTCACCCTCAGCCTCACCCTCACTGCAAACTTAACCCTAACCATAACACTAACAATAACCTAAACCAAACCCACCCTCACCCTCAGCTTAACCCAAAGCCTAACCCTATCCCTAACCCTAACCCTCACCATAACCCTAACCCAAACCCTACCCCTAGTCCACACCCTAACCCGAAGCCTAATCCTAACCCTAACCCTAACACTCACACTCACCCTCACCCTAAACTTAATCCTAAACCTAACCCTATCCCTAACACTAAACCTCACCCTAACACTCACCCTAGCCCTCACCCTAACCCTAAACCTAAACCTCACCCTCACCCTAGCCCTCACCCTAACCCTAATTCTATCCCTCACCCTCACCCTAACCCTAACCCTCATCCTCACCCTAAACCTCACACTAACCCTAAACTGAATCCTCAATCTAACCCTCACCAAAACCCTAACACTAACCCTTATCCTAACCCGAAAAATAACCCTAACCCTCACCCTTATCTTAACACTCACCCTCAGCCAAAACCTCTCCTTTACCCTTACCATCATAATCACCCTAACCCACAACCTAAACCTAAACCTCATACAAACCCTCACCCTAACCGAAACCTAACCATCACCCTAACCGAAACCCTCACCCTCAACCTCAAGCTCAGCCTAACCCTAAGCCTAAGCCTTACCCAAAACCACACCCTCACCCAAGCCCTCACCCTAATCTTAATCCTAACGCTAACCCACATTCTAACCCTCAACCTAACCCTAACACTAACCATCACTGTAACCCTAATCCTCATCCCTGCCCTCACCCTCAGTGTAACCCTAAGCCTAAGCCTAACCCTAACTGTAAACCTCATACTCACCCTCACCCCAACCCTAATCTTAACCCTAACCCTAATCCTAACCCAAAACCTCAACATAACCATCAACCTACCCTTAACCCTAACCCTAACCCTAACCCTAACCCTCAACCTAACCCTAATCCTCACCCTCACTGTAACCCTAACCCTCATCCAAATTCTCACCCTAACCCTAACACTAACCCTCAACCTCACCCTAACCTTAATCCTAACTCTAATCCTCATCCTAACCATAACACTAACCCTAACTCTAACCATCACACTATCCCTAAACCTAACACTCAACATAACCCTAACCCTCACCCTAACCCTAAACTTAAGCGGAACCCAAACTCTCACCCTAATCCTAACCCTAATCCTCACCCTAACCCTAAATCTAACCCTAAACCTCACCCTCACCCTAACGCTAATCCTAACACTAACCCTAACAATAACACTAATCCTAACCCTAAACCTAACCCTAATCCTAACACTCACCCTCACCCTAACCTAATCCTAACGCTAACCCTATACCTAACCCTAATCCTCAACCTCACTGTAACCCTAACCCTCATCCAAACCCTCACCCTAACCCACACCCTAACCCTAAAACTCATATTAACCCTCACCCTAACCGAAACCCTCACCCTCAAACTCAAGCTCAGCCTAAACCTAAGCCAAAGCCTTACCCTAATCCTCACCCTCACCCTAGCCCTCACCCTAACCCTAATCCTAATCCTAACCCTCATTCTAACCCTCACCCTAACCCTAACCCTATCAATCACCTTAACCCTAATCCTCACCCCCAACCTCACCCTCAGCCTAACCTTAAGCCTAAGCCTAAGCCTAACCCTAACCCTCACACTCACCCTCACCCTAACCCTAATCCTAACCCTAACCATAAACCTAACCCAAAACCTCAACGTAACCATCAACCTAACCTTAACCTTAAAACTAACCCTAACCCTAACCTCGATCTACCACTCCCCCTAACCCTAAATCTAACCCTAAACCTCACCCTCACCCTAAACCTAATCCTAACCCTAACCATAAACCTCACCCTAACCCTAACCCTAAATTTCACCCTCACCCTCACCTTCACAATTACCATAAATCTACACCTAACCCTAACAATAACACTAATCCTAACCCTAAACCTAAGCGAAACCCTAATTCTATCCCTCACCCTCACCCTAACCCTAACCCTCATCCTCACCCTAAACCTCACACTAACCCTAAACTGAATCCTCAATCTCACCCTCACCCTAACCCTAACAGTAACCCTTACGTTAACCCTAAACCTAACCCTCACCCTCATTCTTATCTTAACATTCATGCTCAGCCAAAACCTCTCCTTTACCCTTACCATTATAATCACCCTAACCCTAAAAATCATACAAACCCACACCCTAACCGTAAACCTAACCATCACCCTAACCGAAATCTCACCCTCAACCTCAAGATCAGCCTAACCCTAAGCCTAAGCCTTACCCTTATCCTCACCCTCACCCAAACCCTTACCCTAACCTTAATCCTAACCCTAACCCTCATTCTAACCCTCAACCCAACCCTAACCCTAACCATCACCCTAACCCCAATCCTTACCCCCGCCCTCATCCTCAGCCTAACCCTAAGCCTAAGCCTAAGCCTAACCCTAACCCTCACACTCACCCTCACCCTAACCCTAATCCTAACCCTAACCCTAATCCTAATCCAAAACCTCAACATAACCATCAACCTAACCATAACCCTAACCCTAACCCTAACCCTAACCCTCGAACTAACACTCCCCCTAACCCAAAATCTAAAACTAAAAGTCACCCTCACCCTAACCCTAATCCTAACCCTAACCATAAACTTCACCCTAACCCTAACCCTAACCTTCACCCTCACCCTCACCCTCACCTTACCATATATCTAACCGTAACCCTAACAGTAACACTAATCCTAACCCTAAACCTAAACCTAACGCTAAGCCTAACCCTAATCCTAACACTCACCCTCAACCTAACCCTAATCCTAACGCTAACACTCAACCTAACCCTAATCCTCACACTCACTGTAACACTAACCCTCATCCAAAACCTCACCGTAACATTAACACTAACCCTCAACCTCACCCTAGTCCTCACCCTAACCTTAATCCTAACTCTAATCCTCATCCTAACCCTAACACTAATCCTAATTCTAACCATCACACTATCCCTAAACCTAACCCTCAACCTAACCCTAACCCTCACCCTAACCCTCAACTTAAGCGGAACCCAAACTCTCACCCTAATCCTAACCCTAATCCTCACCCTAACCCTAAATCTAACCCTAAACCACACCCTCACCCTAACCCTAATCCTAACACTAACCATAAACCTCACTCTAACTCTAACTCTAAACGTCACCCTCACCCTCACCATAAATCTAACCCTAACCCTAACAATAACACTAATCCTAACCCTAAACCTAACCCTAAACCTAAGTCTAACCCTAATCCTGACACTCACCCTCACCCTAACCCTAATCCTAACCCTAACCCTATACCTAACCCTAATCCTCAACCTCACTGTAACCCTAACCCTCATCCAAACCCTCACCCTAAACCACACCCTAACCCTAAACCTCATACTAACCCTCACCCTAACCGAAACCCTCACCCTCAACCTCAAGCTCAGCCTAACCCTAAGCCTAAGCCTTACCCTAATCCTCACCCTCACCCTAGCCCACACCCTAACCCTAATCCTAATCCTAACCCTCATTCTAACCCTCAACCTAACCCTAATCCTAACCATCACCCTAACCCTAATCCTCACCCCCACCCTCACCCTCAGCCTAACCCTAAGCCTAAGCCTAACCCTAACCCTCACAATCACACTCACCCTAAACTTAATCCTAACCCTAACCATAACCCTAACCCAAAACCTCAACGTAACCATCAACCTAACCTTAACCTTAACATTAACCCTAACCCTAACCTGGAACTAACACTCCCCCTAACCCTAAATCTAACCCTAAACCTCACCCTCACCCTAAACCTAATCCTAACCCTAACCATAAACCTCACCCTAACCCTAACCCTAACCTTCACCCTCACCCTCACCCTCCCCCTTAACATATATCTAAAACTATCCCTAAAAATAACACTAATCCTAACCCTAAAGCTAAGCCTAACCCTAATTCTATCCCTCACCCTTACCCTAACCCTAACCCTCATCCTCACCCTAAACCTCACACTAACCCTAAACTGAATCCTCAATCTAACCCTCACCCTAACCCTAACACTAAACCTTACCCTAACCCTAAACCTAACCCTAAACCTCACCCTTAAATTAACACTCATGCTCAGCCAAAACCTCTCCTTTACCATTACCATCATAATCACTCTAAATCTAAACCTCATACAAACCCTCACCCTAACCGTAAACCTAACCATCACCCTAACGAAACCCTCACCCTCAACCTCAAGATCAGCCTAACCCTAACCCTAAGCCTTACCCTAATCCTCACCCTCACCCAAGCCCTCACCCTAAACTTAATCCTAACCCTAACCCTCATTCTAACCCTCAACCTAACCCGAAACCTAACCATCACTGTAACCCTAATCCTCAGCCCCGCCCTCACCCTCAGCCTAACCCTAAGCCTAAGCCTAAACCTAACCCTAACCCTCACCCTCACCCTCACCCTAACCCGAATCCTAACCCTAACCCTAATCCTATCACAAAACCTCAACATAACCATCAACCTACCCTTAACCCTAACCCTAACCCTAATCCTGGAACTAACACTCCCCCTAACCCAAAATCTAACCCTAAACCTCACCCTCACCCTAACCCTAATCCTAATCCTAACAATAAACCTCACCCTAACCCTAACCCTAACCTCACCCTCACCCTCACCCTCACCTTACCATAAATCTAACCCTAATCCTAACAATAACACTAATCTTAACCTTAAACCTAAACCTAACCCTAAGCCTAACCCTAATCCTAACACTCACCCTCAACCTAACCCTAATCCTAACGCTAACACTCAACCTAACCCTAATCCTCACCCTCACTGTAACCCTAACCCTCATCCAAACCCTCACCCTAACCCTAACACTAACACTTAACCACACTGTAGTCCTCACCCTAACCTTGATCCTAACTCTAATCCTAATCCTAACCCTAACCCTAACTCTAACCATCACACTGTCCCTAAACCTAACCCTCAACCTAACCCTAACCCTCACCCTAAATCTAAACTTAAGCTCAAGCCAAACTCTCACCCTAATCCTAACCCTAATCCTCACCAAAACCCTAAATCTAACCCTAAATCTCACCCTCACCCTAACCCTAATCCTAACACTAACAATAAACCTCACCATAACTCTAACCCTCACCCTTCACCCTCACCCTCAACATAAATCTAACCCTAAACCTAACAATAACACTAATAACACTAATCCTAAACCTAAACCTAATCCTAACCCTAATCCTAACACTCACCCTCACCCTAACCCTAATGCTAACCCTAACCCTATACCTAACCCTAATCCTCAACCTCACTGTAACCCTAACCCTCATCCAAACCCTAACCCTAACCCACACCCTAACCCTAAACCTCATACTAACCCTCACCCTAACCAAAACCCTCACCCTCAAACTCAAGCTCAGCCTAACCCTAAGCCTAAGCCTTACCCTAATCCTCACCCTCACCCTAGCCCTCACCCTAACCTTAATCCTAATCCTAACCCTCATTCTAACCCTCACACTAACCCTAACCCTAACCATCACCCTAACCCTAATCCTCACCCCCACCCTCACCCTCAGCCTAACCCTAAACCTAAGCCTAAGCCTAACCCTAACCTCATACTCACCCTCACCCTAACCCTAATCCTAACCCTAACCATAACCCTAATCCAAAACCTCAACGTAACCATCAACCTAACCTTAACCTTAGAACTAACCCTAACCCTAACTTCGAACTAACACTCCCCCTAACCCTAAATCTAACCCTAAACCTCACCCTCACCCTTAACCTAATCCTAACCCTAACCATAAACTCACCCTAACCCTAACCCTAACGTTCACCCTCACCCTCACCCTCACCCTTACCATAAATCTAAACCTAAAGCTTACAATAACACTAACCCTAACCCTAAACCTAAGCCTAACCCTAATCCTAACACTCACCCTCACCATAACCGTAATCCTAACCCTAACCCTCAAACTAACCCTAACCCTCACCCTCACTGTAATCCTAACTCTCATCCAAACCCTCAACCTAACCCTAACGCTACCCATAAACCTCACCCTTACACTAACCCTACCCCTCAACCTCACCCTAGCCCTCATCCTAACCCTAAACCTAACCTTAATCCTAATCCTAAAACTAACCCTCACCCTAGCCCTAAATCTAACACTAACCCTAACCCTAACCCTCACCCTCAGCCTCACCGTAAACCTAACTCTAATCCTAAACCACACCCTCACCCTAACCCTAACCCTAACACTAAACCTCACCCTAAATCTAAACTTCACCCTCACCCTAATCCTAACCTTAACCCTAATCTAATCTTAAAGCTCAACCTAAACCTAATGCTCACCCTCAAATTAACCCGTACCCTAACCCTCACCCTAAACCTAAACTTAACCGGAACCCTAACTCTCACCCTAACCCTAACCCTAAACCTAACCCTAACCCTAACCCTCAGCCTCACCCTCAGCCAAACCCTAAGCCTAACTCTTACCCTCACCCTAAACCTCACACTCATTCTAACCCTAAGCCTAATCCTAATCCCAACCCTAAAACTAAACCTAACCCTCAACCTAACCATCACATTAACCCTAATCCTAACAATAACCCTAACCCTAACCCTCACCCTCACCCTCAGCCTCACTCTAACCTTAACTTTAACCCTAAGCCTCACCCTCATCCTAACCCTAACCCTAACACTAACACTAAACCTCACCAAAACCATAACCTCACCCTAACCCAAACCCTCATCCTAACACTTAACCTCACCCAAACATTAACCCTAACCTTAACACTAACCCTCACACTAACCCTAACCCTAACCCTAAACCTTAACCTAACCCTCACCCTCACCCAAACACTAACACTAAGCCTCACCCTAACCCTCCCCCAACCCTCCCCCTAACCCTATATCTAACCCTAAACCTCATCTTCACACTAACACTAACCCTAACCCTAACCCTAAACCCCACCCTAACCCTAAAACTAACCCTCACCCGCACCCTAACCCTCTCCGTAGCTCTGAACCTAACCCTAACCCTCACCCTCACCCTCAATCTCACCGTAAGTTTAACCCTAACCCTAATAAAAATATTAACCTAAACCCTAACCATAACCATAACCCTCACCCTCAGCCTCACCCTCACTGCAAACTTAACCCTAACCATAACACTAACAATAACCTAAACCAAACCCACCCTCACCCTCAGCTTAACCCAAAGCCTAACCCTATCCTTAACCCTAACACTCACCGAAACCCTAACCCAAACCCTACCCCTAGTCCGCACCCTAACCCGAAGCCTAATCCTAATCCTAACCCTAATCCTTACACTCACCCTCAATCTCAACCTAACCCTAATCCTAAACGTAACCCTATACCTTACCCTCACCCTCACCCTAGCCCTCATCCTAACCCTAATCCTAACCCTAAACCTCATCCTAAACCTCACCCTAACCCTAACCCTAACCCTCATTCTAACCCTAACCCTAACCCTCACCCTCATGCTCGGCCTAAGCCTAAGCCTAAGCTGAAGCCTAAGCTTAACCCTAACCCTCACCCTAAACCTAAAACTAACACTAAGCCTAACTGTAAACATAAACCTCAGTCTCAACGTAACCCTAATTCTAACCTTAACATAACACCAAACTTCATCCTAAACCTAACCCTCACTCTCACCCTCACTGTAACCGTAACCCTAACCCTAACCCTAACAATAACCCTAACACTACCCCTAACCCTCACCCTAAACATAACCCTCACCCTAACCCAAACGCTCACCCTAACCCTAACACTAACCCTAACCCTAATACTAAATCTCACACTAACCCTAACCCTTAACCTCAACGTAACTCTCACCCTCACCCTAAGCCTAACATTAACCCTAAACCTAACCCTCCCCCTAAACCTCCCCCTAACCCTATATCAAACCCTAAACCTCACCCTCACCCTAACACTAAACCTAACCCTAAACCTAAACCTCACCCTAACCCTAACCCTCACCCTCACCCTCAACCTCACCGTAACTCTAACCATAACCCTAATAATAACATTAACCCAAACACTAACCCTAACCAAAACCCTCACCCTCAGCCTCACCCTCACTGCAAACTTAACCCTAACCATAACACTAACAATAACCAAAACCAAACCCCACCCTCACCCTCAGCTTAACCCAAAGCCTAATCCTATCCCTAACCCTAACCCTCACTGTAACCCTAACCCAAACCCTACCCCTAGTTTGCACCCTAACCCGAAGCCTAATCCTAACCCTCACCCTAACCCTCACACTCACCCTCACCCTAAACCTAATCCTAAACCTAACCCTATCCCTAACACTAAACCTCACCCTAACACTCACCCTAGCCCTCACCCTAACCCTAAACCTAAACCTCACCCTCACCCTAGCCCCCACCCTAACCCTAATTCTATCCCTCACCCTCACGCTAACCCTAAACCTTATCCTCACCCTAAACCTCACACTAACCCTAAACTGAATCCTCAATCTAACCCTCACCAAAACCCTAACTCTAACCCTTACCCTAACCCGAAAAATAACCCTAACCCTAACACTTATCTTAACATGCACGCTCAGCCAAAACCTCTCCTTTACCCTTACCATCATAATCACCCTAACCCACACCCTAACCCTAAACCTCATACTAACCCTCACCCTAACCGTAAACCTAACCATCACCCTAACCGAAACCCTCACCCTCACGCTCAAGCTCAGCCTAACCCTAAGCCTAAGCCTTACCCTAATCCTCACCCTTACCCAAGCCCTCACCCTAAACTTAATCCTAAACCTAACCCTCATTCTAACCCTCAACCTAACCCTAACCCTAACCATCACCGTAACCCTAATCCTCACCCCCGCCCTCACCCTCATCCTAACCCTACGCCTAAGCCTAAGCCTAACCCTAACCCTCACATTCACCATCACCCTAACCCTAATCCTAACCCTAACCCTAATCCTAACCCAAAACCTCAACATAACCATCAACCTACCCTTAACCCTAACCCTAACCCTAACCGTAACCCTAACCCTCGAACTAATACTGCCCCAACCCAAAATCTAACCCTAAACCTCACCCTCAACCTAACCCTAATCCTAACCCTAACTATAAACCTCACCCTAACCCTAACCCTAAACTTCACCCTCACCCTCACCCTCACCTTACCATAAATCTAACCCTAACCCTAACAATAACACTAATCCTAACCCTAAACCTAAACCTAACCCTAAGCCTAACCCTAAACCTCACACTCACCTTCAGCCTAACCCTAATCCTAACCCTAACCTTAACCCTAACCCAAAACCTCAACGTATCCATCAACCTAACCTTTTCCTTAACACTAACCCTAACCCTAACCTCGAACTAACACTCCCCCTAACCCTAAATCAAACCCTAAACCTCACCCTCACCCTAAGCCTAACCCTCACCCTAACCCTCACCCTACTCCTCAGCCTAAACCTAATCCTAACCCTAAACCTCATCCTAATCCTCACCCTAACCCTAACCTTAACACTCACCCTAACCCTTACAGTAACCCTCACCCACATGCTGGGCCTAAGTCTAAGCCAAAGCCTAAGGCTAACCCTAAACCTAACGCTAACCCTAACTCTAACCCTAACACTCACCCTAACTCTAACTCTAAACCTCACCCTAAAACTAATCCTAACTCTAAACCGAAATGTAAACTTAAACCTCATCCTAACCCTAACCCTAATAATAACCCTAACAAAAACCCTTACCCTAACCTTACCCTAAACCAAACCCTAACCGTAACACTAAACCTAAACCTAAACCTAGCCCAAACCCTAACCATAACCCTCACCCTAAACCTAACACTAAACCTAATCCTCACCCTCACCCTAGCCCTCACCCTAAGCCTAAACCTCATCCTCAACCTCAAACTCACACTACCCCTAACACTAATCCTCAATCTAACCATCACCCTCACACTCACCCTAACCCTAACCCTCACACTAACATTCACCCTAACCCTAACTCTACCCCTAAACCTCACCCTCACCCTAATCCTATCCCTATCCCTAACCCTAACACTAAAAACCTCACCCTAACTCTAACCCTAACCCTCAACCTCACTGTAACCGTAACCCTAAACCTAACAATAACCCTAACCCTAACCCTAATCCTAACCCTCAACCTCACATTAATCCTAATCCTGACCCTAACCCTCAGCCTAACCCTAACCCTCACCCTTACCGTAACCCTAAGCCTCATCCTAACCCTCACCCTAACACTAACCCTAAACCTAAAACTCACCCTAACAATAAACATACCCCTCACCGTCACCCTCACCCTCAACCTCACCTTAACTCTAACCCTAACCCTAACAATAACACTAATCCTTACCTTGAACCTAACCCTAACCCTAACACTAACCCTAATCCTAACACTCACCGTCAACCTAAACCTAACCCTAACGCAACACTCACACTCAGCCTCACCCTAACCTAACCTCTAAACCTAAACCTCACCCTAACCTTAACCCTAAACCTCACCCTAATGCTAGCCCTCACCCTAACCCTAATCCTAACCCTGACACTCACCCTAAACCTCATCCTAAAAATAACCTTAACCCTAATCCTCACCCTCACCCTAACCCTAAACCTAACCCTAACCCTCAACCTAACCCTAACCCTCACCCTCACTGTAACCCCTACCCTAACCCTCACCCTAACCCTAAACTTAACCCAAACCCTAACTCTCACCCTAACCCTATCCCTCACCCTAACTCTAAGCCTCACACTCACCCTCACCCTCAGCCTAAACCTAAGCCTATCCCTATCCCTAACCCTAACCCTCACACTCACCCTAACCCAAATCCCAATCAAACCCTAACCCTGACGCTCACCCTCACCCTAAGCCTCACTTTAAGCCTAACCCTAACATTGATCCTAACCCTAACCCATCCCTAAACCTCACACTAACACTAACCCTAACCATCACCCTAACACTAACCATCACCCTAACACTGACCCTAACCCTCACACTCACCCTACCCTCACCCTAACCCTAAGCCTCATCCTCACCCTAAACCCGACACTAACCCTAACACTAATCCTCAATCTAAGCCTCACCCTCACCCTAACCCTGACCCTAACCCTCAACCTAACCCTAACCCTCACCCTTACTGTAACCCTCACCCTCAGCCTAAACTTCACATTTACCCTTACCATCACCCCCACCCTAACCCTCACCCTAAACCTAACCCTCATCCTAACCCTAACTCTACCCCTAAACCTCACCCTAACCCTAACCCGAACTCTATCCCTAACCCTAACACTAAACCTCAACAGAACCCTAAAGCTAATCCTCGCCCTCAACCACATGCTCAGCCTAAACCTAAGCCTAAGCCTAACGCTTACCCTAACCATCAACCTCACACTAGCCCTAATGCTAACCCTAATCCTAAACCTAACCCTCATCCTAACACTCACTCTATCCCTAACATTAAACCTCAACCTAAACCTAACCCTAAACCTCACCCTCACCCTAGCCCACATCCTAGCCCTAATCCTAACCCTAACCCTCATACTAACCCTCCCCATAACCCTAACCCTAACCCTCACCCTAACCCTAACACTCAGCTTCACCCTCACACTCAGCCTAATCCTAAGCCTAAAACTAACCCTAACCTTAACCCTCAATCTCACCTTAACCCTCACCCTAACCCTAACCCTAACACTAAGCCTAACCCTAACCCTCACCCTCAGCCTCATCCTAACCCTAACTCTAACCCTAAACCTCACCCTCACCATAACCCTTAGCCTAACCCTAACCCTAAACCTGACCCTAACCCTAACTCTAAACCTACCCTTATCCTAGCCCTTACACTAACCCTAAACCTAACCCTAACCCTCATCCTAACCCTCCCACTAATCCTAACCCTAACACTCACCCTAAACCTAACCCTTACCCTCAACCTCACCCTCAGCCTAATCCTAACACTAATCCTAATCCTCACCCTCACCCTAGCCCTCACCCTAACCCTAACCCTCACCCTAGGCCTAACCCTCACATTTAACCTTATCATGACCCCCACCTTAACCCTCAGCCTAATCTGAACCCTAACCCTAAACCCCACACTAACCCTCACCCTAACCCTAACTCTAACCATAAATCCCACCCTCACCCTAAACTACTAAATCTCACCCTAACCCCAACCCTAATCCTAACCCTACCCCTAACCCTAACCATAACCCTCACCGTAACCCAAAACTTAACCCTAACAATAACCCTCACAGTAACCCGAACCTCACGCTAAATCTAACTCTAACCCAAACCATAACACTAAAAACCTCACCCTAACCCTAACCCTAAACCTCAACCTCACCATAATCGTAACCCTAACCCTATCCCTAACAATAACCCTAAACCTAACCCTAATCCTAATCCTCAAACTCACACTAACGCTAATCCTAAACCTAACCCTCAACCTAACCCTTACCCTCACACTTACTCTAACCCTAAACCTCATCCTAACCCTCACCCTAAGGCCTAAATCTAACACTAAAAGTCACCCTAACACTAAACCTAACCCTCACCCTCAACCTATACCTCATCCTAACCCTAATCCTAACCCTACTTGTCATCCTAAAACTCTCCCTAACCCAAACCCTAAACCTCACCCTAAACCTAAACCTAAACCTAACACTCAACCTAACCCTAATCCTCACGCTCAACTTAACACTAACTCTAACCCTCACCCTAACCCTAAATTTTACCTGAACCCTAACTTTCAACTTAACCCTAACCCTAACCCTCACCCTAACCCTAACCCTCACACTCACCTTACCCTTACCTTAATCCTAATCCTAACCCTCACCCTAACCCTCAACCTCCGCCTCTCCTTATCCCTAACTCTAACCCTAAACCCCATTCTCACCCTAACCCTAACCCTAACCCTAAACATAAACCTCACCCTAACCATAAACCTAAACCTCATCCTCACCCTAGCCCTCACCCTAACCCTACTCCTAACCCTAACCCTCATCCTAACCCTCCCTAGAACCCTATCCGAAACCCTCACCCTATCCCTAACCCTCACACTCACCCTCACCCTCAGCCTAACCCTAAGCCTAACCACAAGCCTTACCTGAAACTTTAACCCTCAAACTCACCCGCACCCTCACCCTCACCATAACTCTAAACCAAACCCTAACCCTAACCCTAAACCTCACCCTAACCCTAACCCTAACCCTAACCCTCACCCTCACCCTAACCCTAACACAAACCCTAACCCTAACCCTCAACCTACCCCTCCCCCTAACCCTGTATCTAACCGTAAACTTCACCCTCCACCTAACCCTAACCCTAACCCTAACCCTAAAACCCACCCTAACCTTAACACTAACCCTCAACCGCACCCTCACCCTCACCAAAACTCTAATGCTAACTCTAAAAATAACACTAATCCTAACCCTAACCATCACCCTAACCCTAATCCTCACCCCCACCCTCACCATCAGCCTAAAACTAAGCCTAAGCCTAACCCTCACCCTAACCCTCACACTCATGCTCACCCTAACCCTAATCGTAAACCTAACCCTATCTCTAAACCTCAACTTAACCCTCACACTCACCCTAACCCTAACACTAACCCTAACCATAAACCTCCCCCAAAACCTCCCCCAAACGCTAACTCTAACGCTAAACCTCACCCTCACCATAACCCTAAAACTCACCGTAACCCTAACCCTCACCCTCACCCTCTAACTCACCCTAACTCTAATCCTGTCCCTAACAACACTAACCCTAACCCTAACCCTAAACATAACCCTCACCCTCAGACTCACCTTCACTGAAAACTTAACCCTAACCATAGCACTAACAATAGGACTAACCCTAAACTTAACCCTAACCCTAATCCTCAACCCCAACCTCACCCTCAGCCTAACCCTAACCCTAACCCTCCCTTTAACCCTAACTGTAACCCTAAACCTAACCCTAACCCTAACGCTAAAACAAACCTTAAACCTAACCTTAAACCTAAACCTAATCCTCAGCCTCACACTCACCCTAACCCAAATCTTAACCTTAACCCTCACCCTAACCCTAAGCCTAACCCTAACCCTTAGCCTAACCCTCACACTCACACTCACCATACCCCAAATCCTAAACCTAATCCTATCTCTAACCCCAACCCTCACCCTAACCCTCACCCTAGACCTCACCCTAAAACTAATCCTAACCCTAAACCTCATCCTAAACCTCACTCTAAACCTAACACTTACCCTCCCCCTTATGCTCGGCCTAAGCCTAACCCTAAGCCTAAACCTAACCTTAAACCTAACCCAACCCTCACCCTCAGCCTCACCCTAACCCTAACTCTAACCCTAAAGCTCACCCTCACCCTAACCCTAACCCTTACCCTAACGCTAAACCTCACCGTAACCTTAACCCTAAACCTCACCCTCATGCCAGCCATCACTCTAACCCTAATCCTAACCCTAACACTCATCCTAACCCTCACCCTAACAATAACCCTAACCCTCACCCTCAATCTCACCCTAACACTAACCCTAACTCTCACACTCAACTTCACCCTAACCCTAACCTAACCCTAATGCTCAAACTATCCCTAACCCTCAACCTCACCTTAACCCGTACCCTAACCCTCAACCTAACCCTAAACTTAACTGGAACTCTAACTCTCACCCTAACCCTAACCCTAAACCTCACACTCACCCTAACCCTAAGCCTATTCCTAATCCTAAAACTAACCCTCACCCTAACCATCACATTAACCCTAACCCTAAAAATAACCCTAGCCCTGACCCTCACCCTCAGCCTCACTCTGACCCTAAGCCTCACCCTAACCCTAACCCAACCCCTAAACCTAACACGAAACCTCACCAAAACCATAACACTGACCCTAACCCAAACCTCACCCTAACACTTACCCTCAGTCAAACACTAACCCTAACCTTAACACAAACCCTCACACTAACCCTAACCCTAACCCTAAACCTCAACCTAAGCCTCACCCTCACCCTAACCCTAACACTAAGCGTCACACTAACGCTCACCCTAACCCTCCCCCTAACCCTATATCTAACCCTAACCCTCACCCTCACCATCAACCTAACCCTAACCCAAACCCTAAACCCCACCCTAACCCTAAACCTAACCCTCACCCGCACACTCACCCTCTCTGTAGCTCTAACACTAATACTAACAATAACACAAACCCTAACCCTAACCCTAATCCTCACCCCCACACTCACCCTCAGCCTAACCTTAAGCCTAAGCCTAACCCTCACCCTAACCCTCACACTTACCCTTACCCTAACCCTAATCCTAAACCTAATCGTAACCCTAAACCTCAAACTAACCCTCACAATCACCCTAACCCTAACACTAACCCTAACCCTAAACCTCAACCTAACCATCCCCATAACGGTAACTCTAACCCTAAACTTCACCCTTACCCTAACCCTAACCCTCACCCTAAACCTCACCCTAAACCTCACCCTTACCCTAACTCTCACCCGAACCCTCAACCTCACCATAACTCTAACACTAAATATAACAATACCACTAAACCTAACCCTAACACTAACCCTAAACATAAACCTCACCCTCAGCCTCACCCTCACCTAAAACTTAACCCTAACCATAACACTAAAAATAACCCTAACTCTAACCCTAACTCTAACCCTAATCCTCACTCCCACCCTCACCCTCAGTCTAAACCTAAGCCTATCCCTAACCCTAACCTAACCCTCCCTGTAACTCTAACCCTAAACCTAGCTCTAACACTAACCCTAACCCGAAACTTAACCATAACCCAAACCCTAACCCTAATACTAATCCTCACCCCCACCCTCACACTCAGCCTAACCCTAAGCCTAAACCTACCCCTAATCCTAACCCTCACTGTAAACCTAACCCTAACCCTAACCCTAACCCTCACACTCACCCTCACCCTAAACCTAATCCTAAACATAACCTTAACCTTACCCAAACCCTCACTATAAGCCTCACCCTAGCCCTCAACCTAACCCTAATCCTAACCCTAAACCTCATCCTAAACCTCACCCTAACCCTAACCCTAACCCTCACCCTAAACCTAACCCTAACCCTCACCCTCATGCTCGGCCTAAGCCTAAGCCTAAGCCTAAGCCTAGCCTTAACCCTAACCCTCACCCTAACCCTAACCCTCACACTAACCCTAACTCTAACCCTAAACCTCACTCTCACCCTAACCCTAACTCTAACCCTAACCCTAAACCTAAACCTCATCCTAACACTAAATCCAACCCTCACCCTCACCTTAACCATAACCCTAAACCTAACCCTAACAATAACCCTAACCTTAACTCTAAAACTAACCCTTATCTTAAGCCTCACCCTAACATTTACCCTCAACCGAACACTCACACTAATCCTAACACTAACCCTCACACTAACCCTAACCATCACCCTAACCCTAAACCTCAACTTAACCCTAACCCTAACCCTCACCCTCACCCTAGGCCTCACCCTAACCCTAACACTCATCCTCACCATAAACCTCACACTAACCCTAACACTAATACTCAATCTAACCCTCACCCTCACCCTACCCCTAACCCTAATTCACACCCTAACCCTAACCCTCACCCTTACGATAACCCACAACCTCAGCCTAATCCTCATGTTTACCCGTACCGTCACTCCCACCCTAACCCTCACCCTAACCCTAACCCTCAACTTAAACCCCACCCTAACCCTGACTCTACCCCTAAACCTCATCCTCAACCTAAACCTACCTCTAACCCTAATCCTAACACTAAATCTCACCATAATGCTAACGCTAATCCTCACCCTCACCCTCATTGTAACTGTAACCTTAACCCTAACCCTAACAATAACTCTAAACCTAGTCCCTAACCCTCACTGTAACCCTAACCATAACACTAACACTAACCCTAAACCTAAACCTAACCCTCAACCTAAACCTAATCCTCAGCCTCACCCTCACCCTAACAAAACCCTAACCCCAACCTTCACCCTAATCTTAAGCCTAAACCTAACCCTAATTCTAACACTCACATTCACCCTCACCCTAAACCTAATCCTAAACCTAACCCTATCCCTAACCCTCAGCCTAATCCTCACCCTAGACCTCAGCCTAACCCTAATCCTAACCCTAAACCTAATCCTAATCCTCACCCTAACCCTAAACTTAACCCCAACCCTAAACCGAACCCTAACCATCACCCATATGCTGGGGCTAAGCCTGAGCCAAAGCCTAAACCTATCCCTAACCCTAACACTCACCCTAGCCCTAACCCTAACACTAACCCTAACTCTAACCCTAAACCTCACACTCACACTAACCCTAACTCTAACCCTAAACCTAAACCTCATCCTAACCCTAACCCTAACAATAACCCTAACCCTAACCCTAACCCTACACTAACCTTAACCATAACCCTAACACTGAACCTAACCCTAACCCTAATACTAACCATAACCCTCACCCTAACCCTAACCTCACCCTAACACCAACCCTAATCCTCTCCCTCACCCTAGCCCTCACCCTAACCCTTACCCACATCCTCACCCTAAACATCACACTAACCCTAACACTAATACTCAATTTAACCCTCATCCTCACCCTCACCCTAACCCTAACCCTCAACCTAAACCTAACCCTCACCTACCGTATCCCTCACCCTAGGCCTAACCCTCAACTTTACCCTTACCGTCACCCCCACCTTAAACTTCACCCTAACCCTAACCCTCACCCTAACCTTCACCCTAACCCTAACTCTACCCCTAAACCTCACCCTCACCCTAACGCTATCTCTAACCCTAACCCTAACACTAAAAACCTCACCCTAACTCTAACACTAACCTTCAACCTCACTGTCACCGTAACCCTAACCCTAACAATAACCCTAACCCTAACCCTAATCCTAACCCTCACTCTCACATTAACCCTAATCCTAACCCTAAACCTCACCCTAACCCTAACCCTCACCCTTACCGTTACCCTAACCTTCATCCTAACCCTCAACATAACACTAACCCAAACCCTAAACCTCACCCTAACAATAAACCTACCCCTCACCCTCACCCTTAACCTCAACCTCACCTTAACTCTAACCCTAACCCTAACAATAACACTAATCCTAACACTAACCCTAACCCTAACCCTAACCCTAATCCTAACACTCACCCTGAACCTAACCCTAACCCTCACCCAACCCTCACCCTCAGCATCACCCTAACCCTAACTCTAACACTAAACCTCACACTCACCCTAAACCTAACCCTAAACCTCACCCTAAACTTAACCCTAAACCTCACCCTCACGCTAGCCCTCACCCTAAACCTAATCCTATCCCTAACACTCATCCTAACCCTCACCCTAAAAATAAACCTAACCCTCAACCTCACCCTCCCCCTAACCCTAACCCTAACCCTAAACCTCAACCTAACCCAAACACTCACCCTCACTATAACCCCTACCCTAACCCTCACCCTAACCCTAAACTTAACCCAAAACCTAACACTCACCCTATACCTAACACTATCCCTCACGCTCAACTTTACTCTCAACCTCACCCTCACCCTCAGCCTAACCCTAAGCCTATCCCTATCCCTAACCCTAACCCTAACAATCAACCTAACCCTAATTCTAATCAAACCCTAAGCCTAACTCTCACCCTCACACTATCCCATACCTTAAGCCTAACGCTAACATTTATCCTAACCCTAACCGTAACCCTCAACCTCACCCTAACACTAACACTACCACCCTAACCCTAAATCTCAACCTAACACTAACCCTAACCCTCACACTCACCCTAACCCTAACCCTCATCCTCACCCTAAACCGCACACTAACCCTAACACTAATCCTCAATCTAACCCTCACCCTCACCCTAAACCTAACCCTAACCCTCATCCTAACCCTAACCCTCACCCTTAGTGTAACCCTTACCCCCAGCCTAATCTTCACTTTTACCCTTACCATCACCCCAACCCTAACCCTCACCCTAAAACTAACCCTAACTCTAACCCTAAACCGCACCCTCACCCTAACCCGAACTCTATCCCTAACCCTAACACTAAACCTCACCCTAACACTAAAGCAAACCCTCACCCTGAACAGTATGCTCAGCCAAAACCTAAGCCTAAGCCCAACGTTTACCCTAAACTTCACCTTCACCCTAGCCCTCACCCTCACCCTAATCCTAAACCTAACCCTCATCCTAACCCTCACCCTAACCCTAACCCTAAACCTCACCCTAAACCTCACCCTCACACTAGCCCTGAACCTAGCCCTAATCCTAACCCTAACACTCATCCTAACCCTCCCCATAACCCTAATCCTCACCCTCACCCTAACCCTAAACCTCCCCTTCAACCTCACCCTCAGTCTAACCCTAAGCCTATACCTAACTCTAACCCTAAAACTAACACTAACCCTAAAACTAACCCTAACATTAATCCTAACCCTAACACTAACCCTCAATCTCACCTTAACCCTCACCCTAACCTCAACCGTAACCCTAACACTAAGCCTAACCCTCACCCTCACCCTCAGCCTCACCCTAACCCTAACTCTAAACCTAAATCTCACCCTCACCGTAACCCTTACCGAAACCCTAAACCTAAACCTCAACCGAACCCTAACTCTAAACCTCACCCTCACCATAGCCCTTAACCTAAACCTAATCCTAACCCTAACCCTCATCGTAACCCCCCATCTAACCCTAACCCTAACACTCAACCTAACCCTAACCCTCACCGTCAACCTCACCCTCAGCCTAACCCTAAGCCTAACCCTAAACCTAACCCTAACACAAACACTCACCCTAACCCTAACCATAACCCTCACCCTAACCCTAATCTCACCCTATCACTAATCCTAATCCTCACATTCACCCTAGCCCTAAGCCTAACCCTAACCCTCACCCTCACCTTAAATCTCACACTAACCCTAACACTAATCCTCAATCTAACACTCAGCCTCAGCCTAACCCTAACCCTAACCCTCACCTAAACCTAACCCTCACCCTTACCGTAACCCTCACCCTAGGCCTAACCCTCACCTTTACCCTCATGGTCACCCCAACCTTAAACCAAACCCTAATCCTAACCCTCACCCTAACCACCACCCTAACCCTCACCTTAACCCTAAATCTAACCCAAAACCACACCTTCACCCTAAACCTAACTCTAAAGTAACCCAAACCCTAAACCTCACCCTAACCCTAACCCAAATCCTAACCCTAACCCTCACCCTAACCCTAACCCTAACCCTAAGCCTGACCCTCACACTCACCCTCACCCTAACCGTAACAGTAAACCTAACCATAACAATAACCCTAACCCTAATCCTAACCCTAACTGTAACCATAACCCTCTTTGTAACCCATACCGTAACCCTAACACTAACCCTCACACTAACCCAAACAATAACCGCCCCCTAACCTTAACTCTAACCCCAAGCGTAACACTAAAAATCTCACCCTAACCCTAACCCTAACCCTAACCCTCACCTTAACCTTAAACCTAACACTAACCCTAACAATAACACTAACCCTAACCCTAATCATAATCCTCAACCTCACAATAACCCTGATACTAACTCTTACCCTCACACTTACCCTAACCCTCACACTTACCCTACCCCTAACCCTCATCCTAACCCTCAACCTAACCCTAACCCTAAATCTAAAGCTCACACTAACACTAAACCTAACCCTCATGCTCACTCGAGCCCTAACCCTAACTCTAATCCTAACCCTAATCCTCATCCTAAGCCTCACCCAAACTCTGACCCTAAAACTCACCCTAACCCTAACCCTAAACCTAACCCTAATCCTCACGCTCAACTTAACACTAACCCTAACCCTCAACCTAACCCTAAACTTAACATGAACCCTAACTCTCACCCAAACCCTAACCCTAACCCTCACCCTCACCCTAACCCTCACCCACACACTCACCCTCAGTGAAAACCTAAGCCTAACCCTAACCCTAACCCTCCCACTCACCCTAACCTTACCCTAATCCTAATCCTAACCCTAACCTTAACCCTCACCCTCAGCCTCAACTTAACCCTAACTCTAACCCTAAAAATCACCCTCACCCTAAACCTAACCCTAACCCTAAACCTAAACCTCACCCTAACCCTAACCCTTAACCTCACTCTCACCCTAGCCCTCACCCTAACCCTAACCCTAACCCTCATCCTAACACTCCCTATAACCCTATCTGAAACCCTCACCCTAAACCTAACCGTCAAACTCACCCTCACCCTCAGCCAAACCCTAAGCCTATCCACAAGCCTTACCAGAAACCTAACTCTAACCCTCACACTCACCCGCACCCTCACCCTCACCATAACTCTAAACCAAACCTTAAACCTAACCCTAAACCTCACCCTAACCCTAACCGTAATCCTAACCCTCACCCTCACCCTAACCCTAACACAAACCCTAACCCTAACCCTCACCCTAACCTTCCCCTAATCCTATATCTACCCTGAACCTCACCCTCAACCTAACTCTAACCCTAGCCTTAACCCTAAACCCCACCCTAACCCTAACACTAACCCTGACTCGCACCCTCACTCTCACCGTAATTCTAACCCTAACCTTAAAAATAACACTAAGCCTAACCCTAACCATCACCCTAACCCTAATCCTCACCCCCACCCTCACCATCAGCCTCAAACTCATGCTCACCCAACCCTAAACCTAAACCTAAACCTGTCCCTTAATCTCACCTTAACCCTCACCCTCACCCTAACCCAAACACTAACCGTAACCCTAAATCTCACCCTTACCCTCCCCCAAACCCTAAATATAACCCTAAACCTTACCCTCACCCTAACCCTAAAACACCCTAACCCTAAACTTCAACCACACCGTAACACTAACCCTGTCCCTAACAAAAACTCTAACCTTAAACCTATCCCTAAACATAACCCTCACCCTCAGCCTCACGCTCACTGAAAACTTAACCCTAATCATAACACTAAAAATAACCCTAACCCTAACCTTAACCCTACCCCTATTACTGACCCCCACTCTCACACTCAGCCTAACCGTAAACCTAACCCTAATCCTAACCCTAACCCTCCCTGTAACCCTAACCCTAACACTAACACTAACACTGACACTAACACTAAACCAAACACTAAAACTAAACCTAATCCTCAGCCTCACTCTCACCCTAATCCAAACCCTAACCCTAACCCTCACCCTAACCCTAAGCCTAACCATAACCCTTAGCCTAACCTTCACCCTCACCCTTATCCTACCCCAAATCCTAAACCTAACCCTATCCCTAACCCTAACCCTCACCCTAACCCTCCCCCAAGATCTCACCCTAAACCTAAACCTAACCCTAAACCTCATCCTAACCCTCACACTAAACCTAACCCTAACCCGAACCCTAACCCGAACCCTAACCCTCCCCCTCATGCTCAGCCTAAGCCTAAGCCTAAGCCTAAACCTAACCCTAACCCTAACCCAATCTGTAACCCTAACCCTAACCCTAACTCTAACCCTAAATCTCACCCTCACCCTAACCCTCAGTCTAACCCTAACCCTAAACCTAAACCTCATCCTAACCCTAACCCTAACCCTCACCCTCACCCTCACCCTCACCCTAACCGTAAACATAACCCTAACCCTAACAATAACGCAAAACCTAACCCTAACCATCACCGTAACCATAACCCTCACCCTAACCCTAACCCTCACCCTAACATTTACCCTCACCCTAACACTAACACTAGCGCTAACACTAACAATCACTCTAAACCTAAACATCACCCTAACCCTTAACCTCACTCTAACACTAACCCTAAACCTCACCCTCACCCTAGCCGTCACCCTAACCCTAACACCCATCCTCACCCTAACCTCACACTAACCCAAACACTAATCCTCAATCTAAACCTCACCCCCATCCTAACCCTAAACCTAACAATCACCATAACCGTAACCCTCACACTTACCATAACCCTCACCCTCAGCCTAACCCTCACCTTTACCCTTACCGTCACCCGCACCCTAAACCTCACCCTAACCCCAACCCTCTCCCTAACCCTAATTCTACACCTAAACCTCACCCTCACCCTAAACCTAACTCTAACACTTACCCTATCACTAAACCTCAGCCTCACCCTTTCCTTAACCCTCACACTCACCCTCACCGTAACCATAACCATAAACCTAACAATAACCCTAAACCTAACCCTAACCCTCACCCTAACCATAACCCTCACCCTAAACATCACCCTCAACCTAACACTTACCCTCACCCTAACACTAACCCTAACCCTAACCCTAAGCCTAACACTAACCCTAACCCTAACCCTAACCCTAACCCTAACCCTAACTCTAAACCTCACCCTCTCCCTAGCCCTCACTCTAACCCTAATTCTAAACCTCCCCATCTCCCTAATCCTAGCCCTAATCCTCACCCTAAACCTCACACTAACCCTAACCTTAAACCTAATGCTCAATCAAACCCTCACCCTAACCTTAACCCTAACACTAAACCTAAACCTAACACACACACTCACCCTCACCCTAACTCTAATAATAACCCTAACCCTTACCCTAACTCTCCCGCTAACTCTCACCATAAACCTAACACTAACAATAACCCTAACCCTAAACCTCAAACTCTCACCCTAACCCTAACTCTAAATCTAAACCTAACCCTCACCCTAAACCTAACTCTAACCCTAACCCAATCCCTAAACCTCACCCTAAACCTAACCCTAAACATCACCCTCACCCTCACCATAACCGTAACTCTAAACCTAAGCCTAACAATAACCCTAATACTAATGCTAACCCTCACCATAACCATAAACCTCACCCTCACCCTCACCCTAACCCTCAGCCTCGCCCTCACCCTCACCCTCAACCTAACCCAAACCCTCACCCTAACACTTACCCTGACCCTAACATTAATCCTAAATCTAACACTAACCCTCACACTAATCCTAACCCTAACCTCACCCTAAACCTAACCCTAACCCTAACCCTCAACCTAACCCTAACCCTCACGCTCAACATAACCCTAACGCTAACACTCACCCTAACCCTAAACTTAACCTGAACCCTAACTCTCACCCTAACCCTAACCCTAATACTCACCCTAACCCTAACCCTCACCCTCACCCTCAACGTAACCCTAAGCCTAACCCTAAATGTTACCCTAAACCTCACACTCACCCTATCCCTTACCCTAATCCTAATCCTTACCCTAAATCTAACCTGACCCTAAGCCTCAACTTAACCCTAACTCTAACCCTAAACCTCACCCTCACCATAACCCTATCCCTAACCCTAACTGTAAACCTCACCTTAAACCTAACCCTCACCATAGCCCACACCCTAACCCTAATCCTAACCCTAACCCTCATCTTATCCCTCCCCATAACACTAATCCTAACCCTCGCCCTAACCCTAACCCTCACCCTCACCCTCAGCCTAAACTTAAGCCTAAACCTAACCCTAACCCTAACCCTAACCATCACACTCACCCTAAACCTAACCCTAAACCTTACCCTAACCCTAACCCTCACCCTCATGCTCACCCTCAGCCTAAACCTAAGCCTAACCCGTACCCTAACCCTAACATTCACACTCACCCTAAACCTAACCTTAATCCTAATCCTAATCCTAACCCTAACCCTAACCCTCACCCTCATCCTAACCCTCACCTTAAGCCTAAACCTAACATTAATTCTAAACCTAACCCTCACCCTCAGCCTGACCCTAACCCTAACTCTAACCCTAAACCTCACCTGACCCTAACCCTAACCCAAACCCTATCCCTAAGCCTCATCCGAACCAAAACCCTAAACCTCACCCTCACCCTCACAGTAACCATAACCCTAATCCTAACGCTAACAATAACCCTAACTCTAACCCTAACCCTTGCCCTATCCATAACCCTCACCCTAAACCTAACACTCACCCTAACACTTACCCTCACCTTAACACTAACCCTAACCCTAATACTAAACCTCACACTAACCCTAGTCATCACCCAAACCCTAAACCTCACCCTACCACTAACCCTAAACCTCACCCTCTCCCAAGCCCTCACCCTAAACCTTAACCCTCATCCTCACCCTAAACTTCACAGTAACCCTAACACTAATCCTCAATCTAAACCTCACCCTCACCCAAACCCAAACCCTAAACGTCACCCGAACATTAACCCTGACACTTAACCCTCACCCTAAGCCTAACTCTCAACTTTACACTTACCATCATTAACCCCCCACATTACCCCCACATTAACTCTAACACTAAATCTCACCCTAACCCTAAACCTAACCCTAAACCTCACCCTAACATTAACCCTGACACTTAACTTAACCCTCACCCTAAGCCTAACTCTCAACTTCACACTTACCATCACCCCCACATTAACCCTAAAACTAAATCTCACCCTAACCCTAACCCTAACCCTCACCCTCCACCTCAAGCTCAGCCTAACCCTAAGCCTAAGCCTAAGCCTAACCCTCACCCTCACCCTCACCCTCAGCCAAAACCTAAGGCTAACCCTAACCCTAATCCTAACCCTCACACTCACCCTGTCCCTAACCTTAATCCTAACCCTAACCTTAACCCTAACCTTCACCCTCAAACTCAGCCTAACCCTAACCCTAATTCTAACCCTAAATGTCACCCTCAGCTTAACCCTAATACTAACCCTAACCTAACCCTAACCCTTCCCCTAACTCTCACCCTAACCCTAACCATAACACTAACCATAACCCTAAACCTCACCCTAACACTCACCCTAACTGTAACTCTAACCCTAAACGTCACCCTCACCATCACCCTAACCCTAAGCCTCACCCTAACACTTACCCTCACCCTAACGCTCACGCTAACCCTCACACTTACCCTCACCCTAACCCTAATCCTAAACCTAACCCTAACCCAAAACCTCACCCTAACAATCCCCCTAACCCTAACTCTAACCGTAAACCTCACCCTCAAACTACCCCTAACCCTAGCCCTAAACCTCAACCTAAACGTCAGCCTAACCCTAACCCACACCCTCACACTCAACCTCACTGTAACTCTAAGCCTATCCCCAACAATAACACTAATCCTAACCCTAACCCTCAGCCTCACCCTCACCGCAAACTTAAACCTAATCATAATCCTTACAATAAACCTAGCCCTAACCCTAACCATAACCCTCACCATAACCCTAACCCTAACCCTAATTCTAAACCTAACCCTATCCCTAAGCCTAACCCTAACCCTAACCTCACACTCACCCTCACCCTAATCCGAATCCTAACCCTAACTGTATGCCTAAACCTAACCCTCACCATAACCCTCACCCTAGCCCTCACCCTCATGCTCGGCCTAACCCTAAGCATAAGCCTTAGCCTAATCTTAACCCTAACCCTCACACTAACCCTAACCCTAACACTAACCCTAACTATAATCGTAAACCTCATGCTCACCCTAACCCTAACTGCAACTCCAACTCTAAAACTAACCCTAAACCTAACCCTAAAATAACCCTAACCCCAAACCTAAATCTACCCCTAAATCTCATGCTCACCCTAAAGCTAACTCTAACCCTAACCCTAACACTAAAACTCACCGTAACCCTAACCTTAACTCTCCGGCTAAACCTAACCCTCACCCTCACCCTCACTCTCAGCCTAAACCTAAGGTTAACCCTAACCCTAATCCTAACCCTCACCCTCACCCTAACCCTCACCCTAATCCTAATCCTAATCCTAGCCTTAACACTAACCCTCACCCTAACCCTCACCCTAACCCTCGCCCAAACCCTAACCCTAAAACTAACCCTCACCCTCAGCCTCACCCTAACCCTAATTCTAACACTAAACCTCAACCACACCCTAACGCTAACGCTAACCCTAACCCTAACCCTAACAATCCCCCTAATTCTCACCCTAACCCTAACACTAACACCCTAACTCTAAACCTCAACCTAACCCTCACCCTAAACCTAACTCTATCACTAAACCTCACCCTCACCCAACCCTCACATTAACTCTAACCCTCACCCTAACACTTACCCTCACCCTAACACTAACCCAACATTAACACTAACCCTCAAACTAACCCTAAACTTAACCCTAACCCTAAACCTCAACCTAACCCTCACCCTCACCTTAACCGTAATACTAACCCTATGCCTAACTGTTAACCAAACCGTCGCCCTAACCCTATATTTAACCTAAAACCTCACCCTAACCCTAACCCTAAGCCTAACCCTAACCCTAACCCTAATGCTAAACCTAACCCTAACCCTAACCCTAAAAGTAAGCCTAATGCTCAGCCTCACCCTGACCTTAACCCAAACCCTAACCCTAACCCACACCTTAACCCTCACCTTAACTCTCAGGCTAACCCTAACCCTAACTCTAACCCTAACAATCACCCTCACCCTAACCCTAATCCTAAACCTAACCCATTTCCTAACCCTAACGCTCACCCTAACCCTCACCCTAGCCTCACCCTAACCCTAATCCTAACCCTAAACCTCATCCTAACCCTCACCTTAACCCTAACCCTCACCCTAACCCTAACTCTAACCCTCACGCTCATGCTCGGCCTAAGCATAAGCCTAAGCCTAAGCCTAACCCTAACCCTATACCTAACCCTCACCCTAACCCTAACCCTAACACTAAATCTAACTCTAACCCTAAATATCACACTCACCCTATCCCTAAATCTAACCCTAACCCTCACACTACCATTACACTCGCCCTTACCCTAACCCTCACCCTAACACTTACCCTCACATTAACACTAAACTTAACAATAACACTAAGGCTCACCGTAACCCTAACCCTCATCCTCACCCTAAACCTCACACTAACCCTAATACTAATCCTCAATCTAACCCTCACCCTCACCCTAACCCTAACACTAACGCTCACCCTAACCCTAACACTAACTCTCATCCTAACACTAACCCTCACTCTTACCGTAACCCTCACCCTCAGCCTAACCCTCAACTTTACCCTTAACGTCACCCCACCCTAACCCGCACTCTAACCCTAATCCTAACACTAACCCTCACCTTAACCTTAGCTCTACACCTAAACCTCACCCTCATGCTAACACTAACTCTAACCCTAACACTAAACCTCACCCTAAGCCTAACCCTAACCCTCACCCACACTCTCACCGTAACCGTAACACTAACCCTAACCCTAACAATAAACCTAAACCTAACCCTAACCTTCACCATAAACATAACCCTCATCCGAACCCTAAACCTCACCCTAACACTTACCCTCACCCTTACACTAACCCTAACACTAACACTAACCCTCACTCTAACCTTAAACCTCACCCTAATTCTAAACCTCACCCTAACCCTAACCCTAAACCTAACCCTCACCCTCACCCTAGCACTCACCCTAACCCTAATTCTAACCCTCACTCTCACACTAAACCTAACCCTCATCCTCACCCTAAGGCTCACACTAACCTTAAACCTAATCCTCAATCTAAAGCTCACCCTAACCCTTATCCTAACCCTAAACCTAAAGCTAAACTTCACCCTTATCTTAAACCTCACCCTCAGCCTAAACCTCACCTTTACCCTTACCATCATCCTCACGCTAACCCTCACCCTAACCCTAAATCCCATCCTAACCCTCACCCTAACAGTAAACCTAACCATCACCCTAACACTAACCCTCACCCTCATCCTCACGCTCAGCCTAACCCAAAGCCTAAGCCTAAACCTTACCCTAACCCTCACCCTCACCCTAGCCTTCACCTGAACCTAATCCTAACCCTACCCCTCATCCTAACCCTCACACTAACCCTAACCCTAACCATCACCATAAGCCTAATCCTCAACCCCACCCTCACCCTCAGCCTAACCTTAAGCCTAAGCCTAAGATTAACCCTAACCCTCACACTCACACTCAACCTAAACCTAATTCTAACCCTAAACATAACCCTAAACCTCAACCTAACCTTCACCCTACCCTTAACCCTAACACTAACACTAACACTAACCCTCAACCTAATCCTCCAACTAACCCTAAATCTAACGATAAACTTCAACCTCACCCTAAATCTAATCCTATCTATAACCCTAAACCTCACCCTAACGCTAACCCTAATTCTCACCCTCACCCTCACCTTAACCATCACGATAACTCTAACCCTAACCCTAACAATAACACTAATCCTAACCCTAAACCTAACTATAACCCTAACACTAATCCTAACACTCACCCTCACCCTAAACCTAATCCGAACCCTAACCATCACCTTAACCCTAACCCTCACCCTCACTGTAACCCTAATCCTCAACCTAACCCTCAACCTAACCATAACCCTAACCCTAAACCTTAACCTAACACTAACCCTAACCCTCACCCTCATCCTAGACCTCACCCTTACCCTAATCCTAACCCTAATCCTCATCCTAACCCACACACCAACCCTAACCCTAACCATCACTCTAACCCTAACCCTAACCCTCAACCTAAACCTAAACCTGATGCTCAACCTAACCCTAACCCTCATCCTAACCCTGAACTTAACCGAACCCTAACTCTCACCCTAACCCTAACCCTAACCCGAACCCTAACTCTAACCCTTACCCTCACCCTCACCCTCACCCTAACCCTAAGGCTAAGCCTAACCCTAACTGTAACTGTCAAACTCACCCTAAACCTTACCCTAATCCTAATAGTATCCCTAAGCCTAACCCTCAACCTCAACCTAACCCTCAACCTAACCCTAACCCTAACCCTCAACCTCAGCCTCAAGTAAAACCTACCTCTAAATCTCACCCTCACCCTAACCCTAACCCTAAACCTAAACCTCACCCTAACTCTAAGCTAAACCTCACCCTCACCCTAGCCCTCACCCTAACCCTAATCCTAAACCTAACCTTATTCCTAAACCTCAACCTAACCCTCACCCTCACCGTAAACCTAACACTAACACTAACCCTAAACCTCACCCTAACCCTCCACTTAACCCTAACTCTAACCCTAAACCTCATCCTCACCCTAACTCTAAACCTAAACCTAACCCTAAACCTCACCCTAAAACTTAACTCTCACCCTCACCCTCAACCTCACCGTAAATCTAACAATAACCCTAAGAATAACACTAACCCTAACCCTAACCATAACCCTAACAATAACTCACAACCTCAGCCTCAACCTCACAGCAAACATAACCCTAACCATAACACTAACAATAACCCTAACCCTAACCCTAATCTAAACTCTAATCCTCAAGGCCACCCTCACCCTCAGCCTAACAGGAAGCCTAATCCTAACCCTAACTCTAACCCTAAACCTCACTGTAACCCTAACCCTAACCCTCACCCTAAACCTAACACTAACCCTAACACTAAACATAACCCTAATTCTCAGCCTCACCCTCACCCTAACCCAAACCCTAACCCTAACCCTCACCCTAACCCTAAGCCTATATCTAACCCTAAAGCTCACCCTCACCCTAACACTAACCCTAAACCTAACCCTTAACCACACCCTAACCATAACACTAACCCTCAACCGCACCCTCACCCTCAAAGGAACTCTAACCCTAACCCTAACAATAACACTAACCCTAACCCTAATCATCACCTTAACCCTAATCCTCACCCCTACCCTCACCCTCAGCCTAACCCTAAGACTAAACCTAACCCTCATCCAAACCCTCACACTCACTCTCACCCTATCCCTAATCCTAAACCTAACCCTATCCCTAAACCTCAACCTAACCCTCATCTTCACCCTAACCCTAACACTAAACCTATCCCTAAATCTCAACCTAACCCTCACCCTCACCCTAACCCTAACATTAACCCTAACCCTAAACTTCACCCTAAACCTCCCCCAAACACTAACTCTAACCCTAAACCTCACCCTCACCCTAACCCTAACCCTAACTCTAACCCTAAACCTCAACCTAACCCTAACCCTCACCCTCAACCTCAACCTCACCGTAACTCTAACCCTATCCCTAACAATAACACTAACCCTAACCCTATCCTTAACCATAACCCTCACGCTCAGCCTCACCCTCACTGCAAAATTAACCCTAACCATAACACTAAAAATAACCCTAACCCTAACCCTAACCCTAACCCTAAACCTCACCCCCATCCTCACCCTCAGCCTAACCCTAAGCCTATCCTTAACCCTAACCCTAACTGTAAACCTAACCCTAACCCTAACCCTAACACTAACACTAACCCTAAACTTACCCCTAACCCAAACCCTAAGCCTAATCCTCAACCTAACCCTAAGCCTAACCCTAACCCTAACCCTAACCCTCATACTCACTCTCACCCTAAACCAAATCCTAAAGCTAACCCTATCCCTAAACCTAACCCTCAACCTAACCCTCACACTTGCCCTCACCCTAAACCTAACCCTAACCCTCACCCTAACCCTAACCATAACCCTCCCCCTCATGCTCGGCCTAAGCCTAAGCCTAAGCCTAAGCCTAAACCTAACCCTAACCCTCAACCTATCCCTAAACCTAACACTAACCCTAACTCTAACACTAAATCTCACCCTCACCCTAAGCCTAACTCTAACCCTAACCCGAAACCTAAACCTCATCCAAAACGTAACCCTAAACCTAACCATCACCCTAATTTTTACCCTCACCCTAAAACTAACCCTTATGCTAACACTAATACTCACAGTAACCCTAATCATCACCCTAACCGTAAACCTCACCCTAACACTAACCCTAACACTCTTCCTCACCCTAGACCTCACCCTAAGCCTAACCCTCATTATCACCCTAAACCTCACACTAACCCTAACACTAATCCTCAATCTAACCCTCACCCTCACCCTAACCCTAAACCTAAACCTCACCCTAACCCTAACCCTCACCTTTACCGTAACCCTCACTCACAGCCTAACCCTCACTTTTACCCTTACCGTCATCCGCACCATAACATTCACCCTAACCCTAACTCTACACCTAAACCTCACCCTCACCCTCACCCTAACTCTAACCCTTACCCTTAAACTAAACCTCACCTTAACCCTATCCCTAACCCTCAGCCTCACCATCAACCTCAGCCTAACCCTAAGCCTAAGCATAACCCTAACACTAAGGCTCACACTCACCCTCACCCTAAACTTAATCCTAACCCTAACCCAAACCCTAAACATCAACCTAACACTGACCCTAACCTTAACCCTAACACTAACCCTCAAACTAACCCTAACCCTCTTCCTCACCCTAAACCTCACACTAACTCTAACTCTAACCCTAATCTCCAATCTAACCCTCACCCTAACCATAACATTCACCCTAACCCTAACCCTCATCCTAACACTTACCCTCACCCTAACATTAACCCTAACCCTAACACTATCTCTAACACTAACCCTAACCCTCACCCTAATCCTAAACTTCACCCTAACCCTAACCCTAACTTTAACCCTCACCCACACCCTAGACCTCACCCTAACCCTAATTCTAACCCTAACCCTCACCATAACCCTAACACTCATCCTCACGCTAAACCTCACACTAACCTAACTCTAAACCTAATCTCCAATCTAACCCTCACCCTAACCCTCAAACTAATCCTAAACTTCACCCTCACCTTCACCCTCAGCCAAACCTAAGGCTAACCATAACCCTAACCCTAAACCTCACACTCACCCTCACCCTATCCCAAATCCTAATCCTATCCCTAACCCTAACACACACCCTCACCCTCAGCCTCAACCTAACCCTAATTCTAACCCTAAACCTCACCCTACCCTCACCCTCAGCCTAACCCAAAGCCTAACCCTAAGCCTAATCATAAACCTAACCCTCACCATAACCCTAACCCTAACCCTAACCCTAACCCTAACCCTAACCCTCACACTCAATCTTACCCTAAACCTAATCCTAACCCTAACCCTATACCTAACCCTAACCCTCACCCTACACTTCAACCTAGCTCTCTCCCTAACCCTAATCCTAACCCTAAACCTCATCCTAACTCTCACCCTAAACCTAACCCTAACCCTCACCCTAACCCGAACCCGAACCCGAAACCTCATGCTGAGCCTAAGCCTAAGCCTAAGACTAAGCCTAAACCTAAACCCAACCCTCACCCTAACCCTAACCCTAACCCTTACCGAAACCCTCACCCTCAGCCTAACCCTCAACTTTAGCCTTAACGTCATCCCCAACCTAACCCGCACCCTAACCCTAACCCTCAACCTAACCCTCACCCTAACCCTAACACTATACCTAAACCTCACCCGCACTCTAACCCTAACCCTAACCCTAAGACTAAACTTCACCCTAGCCCTAAACCTAACCCTCACCCTCTACCTCTCCCTCAACATAACTCTAAACCTAATGCTAACAATTACAATAATCCTAACACTAAACCTAAACCTAACCCTAATCCTAACACTCACCCTCACCCTAACACTAATCCTAACCCTAACCCTCACAGTAACCCTAACTCTCACCCTCACCGTAACCCTAACCCTCAACCTAACCCTCACCCTAACCCTAACCCTAACCCTAAACCTTAATCTAACACTAATCATAACCCTCACCCTCACCCTAGCCCTCAAGCTAACTCTAATCCTAACCCTAATCCTCACCCTTACCCTCACCCTAACCCTAAAACTCACCCTAACCTTAACCCTAACCCTAACCCTAAACCTAACTCTAATCCTCACACTCACCATAACCCTAACCTTAACCCTCACCCTAAGCCTAAACTTAACCGAACCCTAAATCTCACCCTAACCCTAACCCTAACCCTCACCCTAATCCTAAACCTCACCCTCCCCTCACCCTAGGCCTAACCCTAAGCCTAACCCGAACCCTAACCCACACACTCACCCTAATCCTTACCTAATCCTAATCGTAACCCTAAGCCTAATCCACATCCTCAACCTAAACCTCACCCTAACCCTAAATCTAACCCTAACCCTAACCCTAAACTAAACCTCACCCTAACCCTAATCCTAAACCTCACCCTGTCCCGAGCCCTCACCCTAACCCTATTCCTCACCCTAACCCTCATCCTAACACTCACCCTAACACTAACCCTAACACTCAAACTCACCCTAACCCTAATCCTAACCATAAACTTCAACCTAACCCTAACCCTAACTCTAACCCTAACTCGATCCCAAACTCTCACCCTAAGCCTAACCCTGACCCTGACCCTCACCCTAACCCTCACCCTTACCATAACTCTCACCCTCAGCCTAACACTCACATTTACCCTTACCATCACCCCCACCCTCAGTCTCACCCTAACCATAATTGTAACCCTGAACCTCACCCTCACCCTCACGCTAAGCCTAAACCTAAGGCTAACCCTAACCCTAACCCTTACCCTCACACTCACCCTAACCCTAACCCAAATCCTGATCCTAACCCTAACCCTAACCCTCACCCTCAGCCTCAACCTAACCCTAATTCTAACCCTAAACCTCACCCCCACCCTCACCGTGAGCCTAACGAAAAGCCTAACCCTAAGCCTAAACCTAACCCTAACCCTCACCGTAACCCTAACCCTAACCCTAACCCTAACCTTAACCATAAACCTAACCCTCACACTCACCCTTACCCTAACCTTAATCCTAAACCAAACCTATACCTAACCCTAACCCCCACCCTAAACCTCTTCCTAGCTCTCACCCTAACCCTAATTCTAACCCTAAACCTCATCCTAACCCTCACCCTAACCTGAACCCGAACCCTCACCCACATGTTGGGCCTAAGCCTAAGGCAAAGTCTTACCCTAACCCACACCCTCTCCTCAGCCCTAACCCTAACCCTAAACCTAACGATCACCCTAAACCTAATCCTCAACCCCACCCTCACCATCAGCCTAAGCCTAATCCTAAGCCGAATGGTAAACCTAACCCTCACACTCACCCTCACCCTAACCTTAATCCTATCCCTAAACCTAACCCTATACCTAACCTTCTCCCTAACTCTCACCTAACCCTATGCCTAACACTAACCCTAAACCTAACCCTCAACCTAACCCTCATCCTACCCCTAACCCTAACCCTAAACCTCACCCTCACTCTAACCCTAACTCTAACCCTATCCCAAACCATAAACCTCACCTTAACCCTAACCCTAACCCTCACCCTCACCCTCACTGCAACCATGACCCTAAACCTAAGCCTAAAAATAACTGAACCCTAATTCTAACCGTCACCCTAACCATAACTCTCACCCTAACCCATACCGTCACCCTAACACTTACCATCTCCCTAAGACTAACCCTAACCCTAACACTAACCCTCACACTAACCCTAACCCTAACCCTAACCCTAAACCTCAACCTAACCCTCACCCTAAAACTAACCCTACCACTAACCCTAACCCTAACCCTCAACCTAACCCTCACCCTAACCCTATATCTAACCCTAAACCTCAACCTAACCCTAACCCTATCCCTAAACCTAACCCTAAACCTCACCCTAACCCTAAACCTCAACTGCACCCTCACCCTCACCGTAACTCTAACCCTAACCCTAACAATAACACTAACCCTAACCCGAACCATCACCCTAACCCTAATCCTCAAACCCAACCTCACCCACAGCCTAACCCAAAGCCTAAGCCTAATCCTCTCCCTAACCCTCACACTCACCCTAACCCTAACCCTAATCCTAAACCTAAACCTATCCCTAAACCTCAACCTAACCCTCACCCTTACCCTAACTCTAACACTAACCCTAAACCTAAACTTCACCCTAACCCTCACCCTAAACCTTACCCTAACACTCAACCTAACCATAAACTTCACCCTAACCCTAACCCTCACCCAAACACTTACCCTCAATTAACACTAACCCTAAACCTAACACTAAAGCTCATACTAACCCTAACCCTAATCCTAATCCTAAACCTCACCATAACCCTAACTCTAAACCTAATCCTCACCATCACCCTTGCCCTCACCCTAACCCTAATTCTAACCCTCACCCTCACCCTAAACCTAACCCTCTTCCTCACCCTAAACCTCACACTAACCCTAAACCTAATCCTCAATCTAACCCTCACCCTAAGCCTAACCCTAACATTTCCCCTAACCCTAACCCTCACCCTACCCATTCCCCTAACCCTGTATTTAACCTTAAACCTCACCCTCACCCTAACCCTAACACTAACCCTAAACCCCACCCTAACCCTAAACCTAACCCTCACCCACACCCTCACCCTCACCATAACTCTAACCCTAACCCTAAGAATAACACTAACCCTAAACCGAACCATCACCCTAACCCTAATTTTCAACCCCACTGTCACCCTCACCCTAACCCTAATCCTATCCCTAAACCTGACCCTAATCCTAACCCTCTCCCTAACTCTCACCTAAACCTAACCCTAACCCTAACCCTAACCCTAACCCTCAACCTGACCCTCACTCTACCCGTAACCCTAACCCTAAACCTCACCCGCACTCTAACCCTAACTCTAACCCTAATCCAAACCCTAAACCTCACCCTAACACTAACCCTAACCCTCACCCTCACTCTCAACACAACCATTACCCTAAACTTAACCCTAACAGTAACCCTAACCCTAATCCTAACCGTCACCCTAAACTTAACCCTCAGCCTAACCCATACCCTTACCCTAACAATTACCATCCCCCTAAAACTAAGCCTAACCCTAACACTATCCCTCACACTAACCCTAACCCTAACCCTAACCCTAAACCTCAACCTAATCCTCACCCTCAACCTAATCTTAACACAAACCATAAACCTAACCCTCACCCTAACCCTCACCCAAACCCTATATCTAATCCTAAACCTCATCCTCACCCTTACCCTAACCCTAACCCTAACCGTCATCCTCACCCTAAACCTCACACTAACCCTAACACAAATCCTCAATCTAACCCTCACCATCACACTAACCCTAACACTAACCCTCACCCGAACCCTAACGCTCAACCTTACCTTAAACATCAGCCTCAGCATAACCCAAAGGTTTACCCTTACCGTCACCCCCACCCTAACCCACACCCTAACCCTAACCAACATCCTAACCCTCACCCTAAAACTAACCCTAACCCTAACCCTCACCCTAACCATAACCCTCACCCTAAACCTAACCCTCACCCTAACACTTACCCTCACCCTAACTCTAACCCTAACCCTAACACTAACGATCACACTAACCCTAACCCTCACCCTAGTCCTAAACCTTACCATAACCCTAACAATATACCTAACCCTCACCCTCACCCTAGCCCTCACCCTAACCCTAATTCTAACCTTCACCCTCACCCTAACCCTAACCATCATCCTCACCCTAAACCTCACACTAATAATAAACCTAATCCTCAATCTAACCCACAACCTAACCCTAACACTTACCCAAACCCTAACCCTCAACCTAACCATCACCCTAACCCTATATTTAACCTCACTCTCAACCGAACCCTAACACTAAAACTAAACTCCATCCTAACCCTAACCCTAACCCTCACCCACAACCTCACCCTCACCGTAACTCTAACCCTAACCCTAAAAATAACACTAACCCTAAACCGAACCATCACCCTAACCCTAATCCTCACACCCACTGTCACCCTCAGCCTAACCCTAAGCCTAAGCCTAATCCTCACCCTAGCCCTCACACTCACCCTCACCCAAACCCAATACTAAACCTAACTCTATCCCTAAACCTCAAATTACCCCTCAACCTCACCCTAACCCTAACACTAACCCTAACCCAAAACCTCAACCTAACCCTCCCCCTAACCTTAACTCTAACCCTAACCCTCACCATCACCCTCAAACTCACCATAAATCTAACCCTAACAATAACACTAACCCTAACCCTAACTCTAACCCTAAACATAACCCTCAACCTTAGCCTCAATCTCACCGAAAATTTAACCGTAACCATAACACTAACAATAACCCTAACCCTAAACCTAAACCTAATCCTCAACCCCACCCACAACTTCAGCCTAACCCTAAGCGTATTCCTAAACCTAACCCTAACCCTAACCCTCAATGTAAACCTAACACTAACCCTAAACCTAACCCTAAACCTAACCCTAACCCTAACACTAACCCTAATCCTCATCCTCATCCTCACCCTAACACAAACTCTAACCCTAAACCTCAACCTAATCCTAAGCCTAACCTTAAACCTAACGCTCAAACTCACCCTCACCCTAACCCTACTCCTAAACCTAACCCTTAACCTAACCCTCACCCTAGTACTCAACCTAACCCTAATCCTAAAACTAAACCTCATCCTAACCCTCACCCTAACCCTAACGCTAACTGTCACCCTAACCTAACCCTCACCATCATGCTAGGCCTAAGCCTAAGACTAACCCTAACCCCAACCTCACAATAACACTAACCCTAACTCTAACCGTAAACCTCGCTCTCAACCTAACTCTATCTCTAACCTTAACCCTAAACCTAAACCTCATCCTAACTCTAACCCTAACCCTCACCCTCAACCTCACCGTAACCATAACCCTAACCCTAAACCCTAACCCTAAACTTCAACCTAACCATAACCCTCACCCTCACACTAACCCTCACCCTAACACTTACCCTCACCCTAACACTAACCCTAACCCTAATACTAACCCGAACCATCACCCTGACCCTAAACCTCATCCTAAACCTAAACCTAACCCTCAACCTCACCCTAGCCCTTACCCTAACCCTAAACCTCATCCTCACACTAAAACTCACACTAACCCTAACACTAATCCTCAATCTAACCCTCACCCACACCCTTCCCCTAACCCTAACCCTCACCCTAACACTAAACCTCATTCTACTGTAACCCTCAGCCTCAGCATAACCCTCACGTTTACCATTAACATCACCCCCACCCTAACCCTTACCCTAACCCTCAACCTAACCCTAACCCTAACCCTAACTCTACCTCTAAACCTCACCCTCACCATAACCTTAACTCTAACCCTAACCCTAACACTAAACCTCACCCTGACCCTAAACCTCACCGTTACCTTAACCCTCACCCTCAGCCTAAACCTCACCTTTAAACTTACCATCATCCTCACCCTAAACCTCACCCTAACCATAAACCTCTTCCTAACCCTCACCTTACCCGTAAACCTAACCATGACCTTAACCCTAACCCACACCCTCAACCTCATGCTCAGCCTAACCCTAAGCCTAAGCCTAACCCTTACCCTTACCCTAACCCTCACCCTCACCCTAGACCTCACCCTAACCCTAATCCTAACCCTCACCCCCACCCTAGCCCTCACCCTAACCCTAATCCTAACCCTAACCATCATCCTAACCCTCCCCGTAACCCTAAAACTAACCCTCAACCTAACCTTAAACCTCAGCCTCACGCTTAAACCTTAAACCTCACGCTCAGCATAACATTAATCCTCACCCTAAACCTAACCCTAACACAAACACTCACCCTCACCCTAACCCAAATCCTAACCCTAACGATAAACCTAACCCTCCCCCTAACTCTCACTCAAATCCTAACCCTAACACTAACGCTAACCCTAAACCTAACTCTCACCCTAACCCTAACTCTAACCCTAAACCTCACCCTCAACCTAAACCTCACGCTAACCCTAACCCTAATCCTCACCCTCACCCTCACCGTAACCTTAACCTTAAACCGAATCCTAAAAATAACCCTAACCCTAATCCTAACCCTCACCCTCACTATAACCCTCACCTAACCCAAACCCTCACCCTAACACTTACCATCACCCTAACACTTAACCCTAACCCTAACACTAACCCTCACACTAACACTAACCCTAAATCTAACACTAAACCTCACCCTCACCCTAACCCTAACGCTAACCGTAAACCCCACCCTAACCCTAAACCTAACCCTCACCCTAACCCTCACCCTAACCCTAAACCTAACACTAACCCTAACTCTAACCCTAAACCTCACTCTCACCCTAACCATAATTCTAACCCAAACCCTAAACCTAAATCTCATCCTAACCCTAACCCTAAGCCTCACCCTCACCCTCATCTTAATCATAACCCTTACACTAACCCTAACCCATACCCTCATCCTAAGCCTCCCCCTAACCCTAACCCTCACCCTAAGCCTCAGTCTAACCCTAACTCTAACCCTAACCCTAACCCTCACCCTAAACATAACCCTAACCCTAACCCTAACCCTCACCCTAACCCTCATCCTCACCCTAAACCTCACACTAAGCCTAACCCTAACCCTAACCCTCACCCTCAGTATAACATTAACCCTAACACTAACAATAAACCTAACCTTAACCCTAAAGCTCACCCTAACCATAACCCTCACCCTAACCCTCACCCTCACCCTAACATTTACCCTCACTCTAACACTAACCCTAACGCTAACACTAATGCTCACACTAACACTAACCATCACCCTAAACCTAAACCTCACCCTAACACTAACCCTGACCCTCACCCTCACCCTAGCCCTCACCCTAACCCTAATCCTCATCCTCACCCTAAACCTCACACTATCCCTAACACTAATACTCAATCTAACCCTCACTCTCACCTTAAACCTAAACCTAATCCTCAACCTAACACTAAAGCTCACCCTTACTGTAACCCTCATCCTCAGCCTAACCCTCACCTTTACATTTACCGTCACCCCACCCTAACCCTCACCCTAACCCTAAATCTCACCCTAAGCCTAACTCTACCCCTAAACCTCACCCTCACCCTAACCCTCACCCTAACTATAAACTAAACCTCACCCCAAACCTAACCTAACCCACACCCTCACCCTAACCGTAAATGTAACACTAATCCTAACACTATCAATAACGCGAACCCTAACCCTAAAACTCACCCTAACCATAACCCTCACCCTAACATTAAACCTCACCCTAACACTTACCCTCACCCTCACACTAACCCTAACCCTAACCCTAACCTTCACACTAACCCTAACCCTCACCCTAATCCTAAACCTCACCCTAACTCTAACCCTCACACTCACCCTAGCCCTCACACTAACCCTAATTCTAACCCTCACCCTCAACCTAACCCTAACCCTCATCCTCACCATAAACCTCACACTAACCCTAACCCTAACCCTAATGCTCAATCAAACCCTCACACTAACTCTAACCCTAAACCTAAACCTAAACCTAATCCTAACCCTCACCCTTATCTTAATCCTCAACCTCAGCCTAAACCTCAACTTCACCCTTACCATAATCCTCACCCTAACCCTAAACCTCATCATAATCCTCACCCTAACCATAAACCTAACCATCACCATAATCCTAACCCTCACCCTCAACCTCATGCTCAGATTAAACCTAAGCCTAAGCCTAACCCTTACGCTTACCCTCACCCTCACCCTAGCCATCACCCTAACAATAATCCTACCCTATCCCTCATACTAATCCTCACCCTAATCCTAAACCTAACCTTCACCCTAACCCTAATCCTAACTCTCACCCTCACTCCAGCCCTCACCCGAACCCTAATCCTAACCCTAATCCACATCCTAACCCTCATCCTAACACTAACCCTAACACTCACCCTAATCTTAAGCCTAACCCTAACCCTCAACCTAACCCTAAAACCCACCCTCAATGTAAACCTAACCCTAACCCTCAACCTAACCCTAAATTTAACCCGAACCCTAACTCTCACTCTAAACCTACCCCTAACTCTCACCCTAACCCTAACCCTCACCCTCACCTTCACACTAAGCCTAACCCTAAGACTAAACCTAAACCCTAACCCTAACCCTCACACTCACCCTAACACTTACTCTAATCCTAATCCTAACACTAAGATTCCCCTCACCCTCACCCCAACCCTCACCATAAACCTAACTCTAACACTAACCCTAACCGTTACCCTCACCCTCAGCCTCACCCTAACCTTAACTCTAACCTTAAACCTCACACTCACCCTAACCCTAACACTAAACCTAACCCTAAACCTCTCCCTAACCCTAACCCTAAACCTCACCCTCACCATAGCCCTCACCCTAACCCTAATCCTAACCCTAACCCTCATCCTAATCCTCACCCTAACACTAACACTAACCCTAACCCTCAACCTAACCAAAACCCGCACTCTCACTGTAACCCTTCCCCTAACCCTCACCCTAACCCTAAACTTAACCCGAACCCTAACTCTCACCTTAACCCTAACAATAACACTAACCCTAACCCTAAACCTCACCTTCACCCTCACCTTCAGCCTAACACTAAGCATAACCCTAACCCTAAACCTCACCCTCACCCTAACCCTCACCTGAAGTCTAACCCAAACATTAATCCTAACCCTAACCCTAACCCTAAAACGCATCCTCACCCTAAAGCTCACACTAAACCCTACAATAATCCTCAATCTGTCACGCTCACCCTCAACCTAGCCCTCACCCTAACCCTAACCCTCATCCTCAGCCTCACCCTCACCCTAACCCAAACCCAAACACTAACCCTCACCCTAAACCTAAGCCTCACCCTAACCCTAACCCTAACCCTTACCCTTACCCTAGCCCTCACCCGAACCCTAATCCTAACCCTAATCCTCATCCTAACCCTCACCCTAATCCTAAGCCTAACCCTAACCCTCAACCTAACCGTAACCTTCACCCTTACTGTAACTCTAACCCTAACGCTCACCCTAACCCTAAATTTAACCCGAACCCTAACTCTCACCCTAACACTACCCCTAACTCTCACCCTAAGCCTAACCCTAACCCTCACACTTACCCTAACACTTACCCTAATCCTAACCCTAACGCTCACCCTAACCCTAACCCTCAAACTCACCCTCATCTTCAGCCTAACACTAAGCCTGAGCCTAACTCTAACCCTAAGCCTCACACTCACCCTAACCCTTACCCTAATCCTAATCCTAAACCTAAGCCAAACACTCACCCTCACCCTCACATTCATCCTAACCGTCACCCTAACCTTAACTCTAACACTAACCCTAAACCCAACCCTCAACCTCAGCCTCACCCTTACCCTAACTCTAAACCTAAACCTCACCCTCACCCTAACCCTAACCCTAACCCTAACCTTAACACTAACACTAAACCTCACCCTAACCCTAACCCTAAACCTCACCCTCACCATAACCATAACCCTAACCCTAACCCTAAAAATAAACCTCACCCTCATTTTAAACCTAACCCTAACCCAAATCCTAATCCTAACACTAACCCTAAACCTCACCCTCACCCTAACCCTCACCTTAAGCCTAACCCTAACATTAATCCTAACCCCAAACCTAACCCTAAACCTCATCCTCACCCTAAACCTCACACTAACCCTAACACTAATCCTCAATCTAACCCTCACCCTCAATCTCGCCCTAGCCCTCACACTAACCCTAACACTTATCCTCACCCTAAACCTCAAACTAACCCTAACACTAATCCTCAATCTAAACCTCACCCTCACCCTCACCCTAACACTAACCCACACCCAAAACCTAACCCTCACCCTTACCATAACACTCACCCTCAACCTAACACTCACCTTTACCCTTCCCTTCACCCCCACCCTAACCCTCACCCTAACCCTACCTCTCACCCTGAACCTAACCCTAACCCTAAACCTCACCCTCATCCTAAACCTAACTCTAACCCTAACCCTAACACTAAACCTCACCCTACCCCTACCCCTAACCCTCACCCTCAACCTCATGCTCAGCCTAACCCTAAGCCTAAGATTAAACCTTACCCTTAATCTCACCTTCACCCTAGCCCTCACCCTAACCCTAATCCTAAAGCTAACCCTCATACTAACCCTCACCCTAACCCTAACACTAACCATCACCCCAACCCTAATCCTCAGCCCCAACATCACCATCAGCCTAACCCAAAGTCTAAGCCTAAACCTAACCCTATCCCACACACTCACCCTCACCCTCACCCTAATCCTAACCCTAACCTAACCCTAATCCTAAACCTCAACCTAAACCTCAACTTAACCTTAACCCTAACACTAAACCTAACATTAACGCTCGACCTAACCCTCCAAATAACCCTAAATCTAAACCTAAACCTCACCCTCACCCTAACTCTAATGCTAAACCTAACCCTAAACCTCACCCTAACCCTAAACCTAACCCTCACCCTCACCATAACTTTAAACCTAACACTAACAAAACACTAATCCTAACCCTAAACCTAACCCTAACCCTAACCCTAATCTTAACACTCACCCTCACTCTAACCATAATCTTAACCCTAACCCTCATCCTAACCCTAAACCAAACCCTAACCCTAACCCTAAACCCTACCCTAACACTAACCGTAAACCTCACCCTCACTCTAGCCCTCACCCTAACCCTAATCCTAACCATAACCCTCACCCTAACCCTAAACTTAACTGAACCCTAACTCTCAACCTAACCCTAAACCTAACCCTCATCTTAACCTTAACCCTCAACTTCAACCTCACTCTCAGCCTAAACCTAAGCCTAAGCCTAAACCTAACCCTAAACCTAAACCTCACCTTCACCCTAACCCTCACCTTAAGCCTAACCCTAACATTAATCTTAACCCTAACCCTAACCCTAAACCTCATCCTCACCCTAAAACTCACACTAACCCTAACACTAATCCTCAATCTAACCCTCACCCTCAACCTCACCCTAGCAATCACCCTAAAACTAACCTCATCCTCACCCTAAAACTCACACTAACACTAACACTAATCCTCAATCTAATCCTCACCCTCACCCTAACCCTAACCCTAACCCTCACCCTAAACCTAACTCTCACCCTTACCATAACCCTCACCCTCAGTCTAACCCTCACCTTTACCCTTACCGTCAACCCGACCCTAACACTCACGCTAAACTTAACTCTCACCCTTACCATAAGCATCACCCTCAGCCTAACCCTCACCTTTACCGTTACCATCAACCCTACCCTAACACTCACCCTAACCCTACCCCTCACACTGACCCTAAACCTACTCCTAAACCTCACCCTTACCCTAATCCTAACCCTAACCATAACCCTAATATTAAACCTCACCCTATCCCTAAACCTAAGACTCACCCTAACACTTACCCTAATCCTAATCCTAACCCTAAACCTAACCCTCACCCTCACCCTCACCCTCACCCTAACCCTCACCCTAACCCTAATTCTAACACTAACCCTAAACCCAACCCTCAATCTCAGCTTCACTATTACCCTAACTCTAAACCTAAACCTCACCCTCAGCCTAAGCCTAACGCTAACCCTAACCCTAACACTAAACCTCACCCTAAACCTAACCCTAACCCTCACCCTCACCATAACCATAACCCTACCCCTAACCCTAACAATAAAACACACCCTCACTGTAACCCTAAACCTAACCCTAACCCTCACCCTAAACCTAACTCTCACCCTCACCGTAACCCTAACACTCATCCTAAACCTCACCCTAACCCTAAACCTAAACCTCACCCTAACCCTAACCCTAACTCTCACCCTCACCCTAGCCCTCACCCTAACCCTAATATTAACCCTAATCCTCATCCTAACCCTCACCATAACCCTAACCCTAACCCTCACACTAATCCTAAGCCTAACCCTAACCCTCAACCTAACCCTAACCCTAACCCTCACTGTAACCCTAACCCTGACCTTCACCCTAACCCTAAACTTAACCCGAACCCTAAATCTCACCCTAACCCTACCCCTAACTCTGACCCTAAACCTAACCATCACCCTCACCCTCACAGTAAGCCTAACCCTAAGCCTAACCCTAAACCTAACCCTAACCCTCAAACTCACCCTAAACCTTTCCCTATATCTAATCCTAACACTAAGCCTTACCCTCACCCTCACCCTAACCGTCACCGTAACACTAACTCCAAGATTAACCCTAACCCTAACCCTCATCATCAGCCTCACCCTAACCCTAACTCTAACACTAAACCTCAGCCTCATCCTAAACCTAACCCTAACCCTAACCCTAACCCTAACCCTAAACCTCACCCTCACCCTAACTCTAAACCTCACACTCACCCTAGCCCTCACCTTCACCCTAATCCTAACCCTCAAACTCACCCTAACCCTATACTTAACCGAACCTTAAATCTCACCCTAACCCTAACCCTAACTGTCACCCAAACCCTAAACATCACCCTCATCCTCACTCTCAGCCTAACCTTAAGCCTAAGCCTTACCCTAACCCTAACCTTCACACTCATCCGAACCCTTACACTAATCCTAATCCTAACCCTTAGACTAAACCTCACCCTCACCCAAACCCTCACCGTAACCCTAACTCTAGCATTAACCCTAAACCTAACCCTCAACCTTACCCTAACTCTAACCCTAACCCTAACACTAAACCTCACCCTAACCCTAACCTTATCCCTCACCCTCACAGTAACCGTAACCCTAACCCTAACAATAACCCTAACCCTAACCCTCACCCTAACCATAACCTTCACCCTAACATTAACCCTCACCCTAACACTTACCCTCACCCTATCACTAACCCTAACCCTCACACTAAATCTCACACTAACCCTAACCCTCATCGTAATCCTAAACCTCACCCTAATCCTAACCTTAATTCTAACTCTCACCCTCACCCTAGCCCTCACCCTGAACCTAATTCTAACCTTCACCCTCACCCTTATCTTAACCCTCAACCTCAGCCTAAACCTCACCATTACCCGTACCATCATCCTCACCCTGTCACCCAAACCCTAAACCTCATCCTAACCCTCAACCTAAACTTAAACCTAACCATCACCCTAACCCTAACCCTCACCGTCAACCTCATGCTCAGCCTAACCCTAAGCCTAAGCCTAACACTCACTCTAACTCTCACCCTCACCCTAGCCCTCACCCTAACCCCAATCCAAACCCGATCCCTCATCCTAACCCTCACCCTAACCCTAACCCTAACCATCACCCTAACACTAATACTCACCCCCACCCTCACCCTCAGCATAACCCTAACCCTAAGCCGAACCCGAAACCCTAACCCTCACATACCCTCACCATAAGCCTAATCCTAATCCTAACCCTAACCCTAACCCTAAACATCAACTTAACCCTCACCCTAACCTTAACCCTAACAATAATCCTAACCCTAACCCTCGACCTAACCCTCCCCCTAACCCTAAATCTAATCCTAAAACTAACCATCACCTTATCCCTAATCCTAACCCTAACCCTCACCCTAACCCTCACCCTCACTCTAAACCTAACCCTCCTTCTAACCCTCACCCTAACCCTAACCCTAAACCTAAATCTCACCCAAACACTAACCCTAACCCTCACCTCACCCTAGCCCTCACCCTAACCCTAATTCTGACCCCAATCCTAATCCTAACCCTCACCCTAACCCTAACACTAAGCCTCACTCTAATCCTAAGCCTAACCCTAACCCTCAACCTAACCCTAACCTCACGCTCACCGTAACCCTAACCCTAGCCCTCACCGTAACCCTAAACTTAACCCGAACCCTAACTGTCACCATAACCCTACCCCAAACTCTCACCCTAACACTAACACTCACATTCACCCTCACCCTCAGCCTAACCCTAATCCTAAGCATAAACCTGAACCTAACCTCACACTCATCCTAACCCTTACCCTAAACCTAATCCTAACCCTTACCCTCACCCTAAACCTTACGGTAACCATAACTATAACATGGACCTAACACTAACCCTCACCGTCACCCTAACCCTAACCCTAAACCTCACACTAACCCTAACCCTAACCCTAATCCTCAATCTAACCCTCACCCTAACCCTAACCCTAACCCTAAACCTAACCCTAATCCTCACCCTTATCTTAACCCTCACTCTCAGCCTAAACCTCAACTTTACCCTTACCAAAATCCTCACCCTAATCCTCAACCTAACCCTAAACCTCATCCTAACCCTCACCCTAAACGTAATCCTAACGATCACCCTAACCCTAAACCTCACCCTCAACCTCTTGCTCAGCCCAACCCTAAGCCTAAGCCTAGCCCTAACACTAACCTTCACACTCAGCCTAACACTTACCCGAATCCTAATTCTAACACTTAGCCTAACCCTCACCCTCACACTAACCCTCACCGTAACCCTAACTCTAACACTAAGCCTAACCCTAACCCTCACCTTCAGCCTCAACCTAAACCTAACTCTAACCCTAAACCTCACCCTCACCCTAACCCCAACCCTAAACCTCACCCTAAATCTCAGCCTAACCCAAACCCTAAACCTAACCCTCACCCTCACCCTAACGCTAACCCTAATCCTCACCCCCAACCTCACTCTCAGCCTAACCCTAAGCCTAAGCCTAACTCTAACCCAAACCCTCAGATACCCTCACCCTAACCCTAACACTAAACCTAACGCTAACCCTAAACCTCAGCCTAAGCCTCACCCTAACCTTAACCCTAAGACTGAACCTAACCCTAACCCTCGACCTAAACATCCCCCTAATCCAAAACCTAACCCTAAAACTCACCCTCACCCTAACCCAAATCCTAACCCTAACCCTAAACCTCTGCCTCACTGTTACCCTAACCCTCAACCTAACCCTAACCAAAACCCTAACCCTAACCCTAAACTTTACCCTAACACTAACTCTAATCCTCACCATCACCCTAGCCCTCAACGTAACTCTAATCCTAACCCTAACCCTCACCCTTACCATAAACTTTACCAAACTCTGAATCTCACCCTAACCCTAACACTAACCCTCACCTTAACCCAAACCCTCACCCTCACCCTCACTCTCAGCCTAAACCTAACCCTAAGCCTAACACTAACCCTAACCCTCACACACACCCGAACCCTTACACTAATCCTAATCCTAACCCTAAGCCTAACCCTCACCCTCACTCTCACCCTCACACCAACCCTCACCCAAAACCTAACTCTAACACTAACCCTAAACTTAACCCTCAACCTCAGCCTCACCCTTACCCTAACTCTAACCCTAAACCTCGCCCTCACCCTAAGCCTAACTATAACCCTAACCCTAACACTAAACCTCACCCTAACCCTAACCCTAACCCTCACCCTCACAGTAACGGTAACCCTAACCCTAAACCTATCAGTAACCCTAACCCTAATACTAACCCTAACCCTAACCATAACCCTCACCCTAACATTAACCCTCACCCTAACACTTACCCTCAACCTAACATTAACCCTAAACCTAACACTAAATCTCCCACTAACCCTAACCCTCACCCTAATCCTAAACCTCACCCTTATGCTAAACCTAACTCTAACCCTCACCCTGACCCTAGCCTTCACCCTAACGCTAATTCTAGCCCTCAGTCTCACCCTAACACTAACCCTCATCCTCACCCTATACCTCACACTAACCCTAACCCTAACCCTAATCCTCAATCTAACCCTCACCCTAACCCTTACCCTAACCCAAAACCTAACCCTCAACCTCACCGTAACCCTAACCCTAAATCTCATCCTTCCCCTAACCCTCACCCTAACCCTAATCCTAACCCTAACCCTTATCCTAACCATCACCCTAACACTAACCCTAACCCTAACCCTCACCCTCACCCTCACACTAACCCTAACCCTAACACTAAACCTCAATTAACACCAAAACTCACCCTCACTATAACCGTTACCCTAACACTAACCCTAACCCTAAACTTAACCGTAACCCTAACTCTCACCCAGACCCTGAACCTAATCCTCACCCTAACCCTAACCCTCACCCTCACCCTCACCCTCAGCCTAACACTAAGCCTAACTCAATCCCTAACCCTAACCCTCATCCTATCCCTCACACTAACCCTAACCCTAATCCTAATGCTAACCCTAACACTAAACCTCACCTTCAACCTAACCCTCAACTTAAGCCTAATCCTAACATTATTCCTAACCCTAAACCTAATCCTAAAACTCATCCTGAACCCTAAACAGCACACTAACCCTCACACTAATCCTCAACCTAACCCTCAACCTAACATTAACCCTAACACTAACCCTAACATTAACGCTCGACCTAACCCTACAACTAACACTAAATATAACCCTAAACCTCCCCCTCATCCTAACCCTAATCCTAAACTTAACACTAAACCTCACCCTAAACCTAAACCTCACCCTCACCCTCACCCTCACCATAACTCTAACCCTAACCATAACAATAACACAAATCCTAGCCCTAAACCTAACCCTTACCCTAATCCTAATCCTAACACTCACGCTCATCCTAACCATAATCTTAACCCTAACCCTCAACCTAACCCTAACCCTCACCCTCACTGTAACCCTATCCCTCATCCTAACCCTAACCCAAACGCTAACCCTAACAATAAACCTTACCCTAACACTAACCCTAACCCTCACCCTCACCCTAGCCCTCACTCTAAACCTAATTTTAGCCCTAACCCTCACCCTAACCCTAAACATAATAGAACCTTAACTCTCACACTAACACTAACCCTAACATTCACCGTAACCTTAACCCTCACCCTCACCCTCACTCTCAGCCCAAACCTAAGCCTAAGCCTAACCATAACCATCACACTCACCCTAACCCTTGCCCTAATCCGAATCCTAACCCTAAGAATAAGCCTAACCTTCACCCTCAAAATCACCCTAATCCTAACCCTCACCCTAACATTAACTCAAACACTAACCCTAACACTAACCCTCAAACTCAGCCCCACCCTTACCCTAACTCTAAACCTAAACCTCACCCTTGCCCTAACTCTAACCCTAACCCTAAACCTAAATTTTACCCTAACCCTAACACTAAACCTCACCCTCAACCTAGCACTCACCCTAACCCTAATCCTAACACTAACCCTCATCCTAACTCTCCCCATAACCCTAATCCTAAACCTCACCCTCAACCTAACCCTAACCCTAAACTAACCCTAACCCTAACACTAACCATAACCCTAACCCTAACCCTCAACATAACCCTCACCCTAACCCTAACTCTAACTCTAAACCTCACCCTCACCCTAAACCTAACTCTAACCCTAACCCAAAACCTAAACCTGACGATAACCCTAAACCCTAACGCTCACCCTTAATCTCAAGGTTACCTTAACCCAAAACCCAACACAAACAATAACCCTAACCCTAATCCTAACCCTCACCCTAACCAAAACCCTCACCGTAACCCATACCCTAACCCAAACACTAACCCTCACAGTAACCCTAACACTAACCTCACCCTATCCCTAACTCTAACCATAACCCTAACACTAAAAACCTCAACCTAACCCTAACCCTAACCCTCACCCTCACCCTCACCATAACGGTAACCCTAAAATAACCCTAACCCTAACCCTAATCCTAACCCTCACCCTCACCCTAACCCTAAACCTAACCCTAACACTCACCCTAACCCTAACCCTAACCCTTACCGTAACCCTAACCCACATCCTAAAACTTACCCTAACCTTAACCCTAAACCTCACCCTAACCCTAACCCTACCCCTAACCCTCAACCTAACCCTAATCCTCACACTCAACGTAAACCTAACCCTAACCCTCACCCTAACTCGAAACATAACCTGAACCCTAACTCTCACCCTAACCCTCACCCTCACGCTCACACTCAATGTAACCCTAAGCCTAACGCTAACCCTAACCTTAACCCTCACACTCACCCTAACCATTACCCCAATCTTAATCCGAACCCTAACGGTTACCCTCAGCCTCAACCTAGCCATTACCCTAACCCTAATCCTAACACTAACCCTCATCCTAACCCTCTCCATAACCCTAACCCTAACCCAAACAATAACCCTAAACATCAAGCTCACCCTTAGCCCAAACCTAAGCCTAACCCTAAGCCTAACCCTAAACCTAACCACAACCCTCACACTCATTCTGCACCCTCACCCTCACCATAACTCTAACCCTAACCCTAACCCTAACCCTAAACCACACCCTTACCCTATACCTAACCCTAACCCTAACCCTCATCCTCACCCTAACCCTAACACTAAACCTAACCCTAACCCTCACTCTAACCGTCACCCTAACCCTATATCTAACCCTAAACCTCACCCTAAACCTCATCCTAACCCTAACCCTAACCCTAAACCCCACCCTAACCCTAAACCTAAACCTCAACCGCAACCTCACCCTCACTGTAACTCTAACCCTAACCCTAAAAATATCACTACACCTAACCCTAACCATCACCCTAACCCGAATCCTCACCCCACCCTCACCCTCAGCCTATCCCTAAGCCTAAGCCTAAACTTTAACCTAACCCTCACACTCATGCTCACCCTAACCCTAATCCTAAACCTAACCCTATCCCTAAACCTCAACCTAAACCTCACCCTCACCCTAACACTAACATTAACCCTAAACCTAAACCTCACCCTAACCCTCCCGCTAACCCTAACTCTAAACCTAAACTTCAACCTCACCATAAACCTAACCCTAACCCTTACTCTAAACCTCACCCTAACCCTAACCCAAACCCTCACCCTCAACCTCACCGTAACTCTAATCCTAACCCTAACAATAAAACTAACCCTAACGCTAACCCTAACCCTAAACATAACCCTCACCCTCAGCCTCACCCTCACTGCAAACTTCACCCTAACCATAAAACTAAAAATAACTCTAACCCTAACCCTAACCCTAATCCTCAATCCCACATGCACCCTCAGCCTAATCCTAACCCTAACCCTAACCCTAAACCTCACCATAACCCTAACCCTAACACTAACCCTAAGACTAACCCTAACCCTAATCCTAAACCTCACCATAACCGTAAACCTAAACCTCACCCTCAACCTAGCCCTCACCCTAACCCTAATCCTAACCCTAACCCTCATCCTAACCCTCCCCATAACCCTAAACCTAACCCTCACCCTCAACCTAACCTTCACCCTAACCCTAACCCTAACCCTAACACTAACCCTAATCCTAACCCTCAACCTAAACATCACCCGAAGCCTAACTCTAACCCTAAACCTCACCCTCACCCTAATCCTAACTTTAAATCTTACCCAAACCCTAAACCTCACTTTAACCCTAAACCCTAACCCTCACCCTTACGCTCACCATAACCGTAACCCTAAACATAACTCTAACAATAACCATAACCCTAATCCTAACCCTCACACTTACCACAACCCTCACCGTAAACCATACCCTAACCCTCACACTAACCCTAACCCTAACCTCACCCTAACCCTAACTCTAACCTTAACCCTAACACTAAAAACCTCAACCTACCCCTAACCCTAATCCTCACCCTCAACCTCACCATAACTGTAACCCTAACAATAACGCTAACCCTAATCCTAACCCTCACAGTCACCCTAACCCTAAACCGAAACTTAACCCTCACCCTAACCTAACCCTCACACTTACTGTAAACCTAACCCTCATGCTAACCCTCACCCTAACCAGAACCTTCACTGTAACCCATAACCTAACCCAAACACTAACCCTAACCCTAACCTCACCCTAACCCTAACTCTAACCCTAACCCTAACATTAAAAACCTCAACGTAACCCTAACCCTCACCCTCACCCTCACCATAACCATAACCCTAACAATAACCCTAACCCTAACCCTAATCCTAACACACCCTCATCCTAACCTTAAATCTAACCCTAACACTCACCCTTACCGTAACCCTTACCCTCATCCTAACCCTCACTCTAACTCTACCCCTAAACCTAAACCTCACCCTAACACTAACCCTAACCCTCACCCTCAACCTAGCCCTCAACCTAACCCTAATCATAAACCTAATCCTCATCCTAACACTCACCCTAACCCTAACCCTAAACCTCACCCGAAGCCTAACCCTAACCCTAACCCTCAACCTAAGTCTAACCCTCACACTCAACGTAAACCTAACCCTAACCCTCAATTTAACCCTAAACTTAAACTGAACCCTAACTCTCACCATAACCCTAACCCTCACCCTCACCCTCAGTGTAACCCTAAGCCTAACCCTAACCCTACCCCTAACATTCACACTCACCCTAACCCTTACCCTAATGCTAATTCTAACCCTAACCCTCACCCTCAGCCTCACCCTAACCATAACCCTAACCCTAAACCTCACCCTAACCTGATCCTAAACCTCACCCACACCCTAGCCATTACACTAACCCTAAACCTAACACTAACCCTCATCCTAACCCTCCCCATAACCTTAACCCTAAACCTCACCCTCACCCAAGCCCTCACCCTAACCCTAATCCTAACCCTAATACTCATCCTAACCCTCAGACTAACCCTAACCTTAACTCTCACCCTCACCCTCACACTAACCATAACCCTAACCCTCAACCTAACCCTAACCCTCACCCTTACTGTAACCATTACCCTAACCATCACCCTAACCCTAAACTTAACCCGAACCCTAACTCTCACCCTAACCCTGACCCTAACCGTCACCCTAACCCTAACCCTCACCCTCACCCTCAGCCTAAACCTAAGCCTAACCCTATCCTTAAACCTAACCCTCATCCTATCCCTCACCCTAACCCTAAACCTAATCCTAATCCTAACCCTAACCCTAAACCTCACCCTCACCCTAACCCTCAACTTAAGCCTAACACTAACATTAATCCTAAACCTAACCCTAACCCTATACCTCAGCCTAAACCCTAAACCTTACACTAACCCTCACACTAGTCCTCAACCGAAACCTCACCCTAACCTTAATCCTAACACTAACCCTAACATTAACACTCGACCTAACCCTACAACTAACCCTAAATCTAACCCTAAACTGCCTCCTAATCCTAACCCTAACCCTAATCCGCACTCTAACCCTAAAACTCACCCTCAACCTCACCCACACCCTCACCATAACTCTAACCCTAACCCTAACAATAACACTAATCCTAACCTTAAAGCGAACCCTAACCCTAAACCTAAACCTAACACACATCCTCACCCTAACCATCATCTTAACCCTAACCCTCAACCTAACCCTAACCCTCACCCTCACAGTAACCCTAACCCTCACCTAACTCTAACCCTAAACCTTATCCTAACACTAACCCTATCCCTAGCCCTCATTCTATCCCTAATCCTAACCCTAACCCTCACCCTACCCCTAAACATAATCGAACCCTAACTCTCACCCTAACCCTAACCCAAACTTTCACCCTATCCCTAACCCTCACCCTCACCCTCACTGTCAGCCTTACCCTAAGTCTAAGCCTAACCCTAACCCTAACGATCACACTGACCCTAACCCTTACCCTAATCCGAATCCTAAACCTAAGCCTAATCCTCACCCTCATCCTCATCCTAATCCTAACCCTCACCCTAAAACTAACTCTAACACTAACCCTAACCCTCAACCTCAGCCTCACCCTTAACCTAACTCTAAACCTAAACCTCACCCTTACCGTAAGCTAAACCTAAACCTTACCCTAACCCTAACACTAAACCTCACCTTCAACCTAGCACTCACCCTAACCCTAATCCTAACCCTAACCCTCATCCTAAACCTTCCCATAACCCTAACTCTAAACCTCACCCTCAAGCTAACTCTCACCCTAAACTTAACTCTAACCCTAACACTAACCCTAACCCAAGCCCTCAACCTAACCCTCACCCTAACCCTAACTCTAACTCTAAACCTCAACCTCACGCTAACCCTAACTCTAACCCTAACCCAAAACCTAAAACTCACCCTAAACCTAAACCCTAACGCTCACCCTTACCCTCAACGTTACATTAACCCAAAACCTAACCCAAATAAAAACCCTAACCCTAATCCTAACCCTCACGCTAACCACAGCCCTCACCATAACCCATAGCCTAACCCAAACACTAAATCTCACAGTAACACTAACCCTGCCCTCACCCTAACCCTAACTCTAACCGTAACCCTAACACTAAAAACCTCAACTTAACCCTAACCCTAACCCTTACCCTCACCTAAATGTAACCCTAAAAATAACCCTAACCCTAACCCGAATCCTAACCCTCACCCTCACCCTAACCCTAAACCTAACCCTAAACCTCACCCTCACCCTAACCCTAACCCTCACCCTTACCGTAACCCTAACCCTCATCCTAACCCTCAAACTAAACGTAACCTTAACCCTAAACCTGACCCTAACACTAAATTTAACCATCACCCTCACACTAGCCCTCACCCTAACCCTAATCCTAAACCTAATCCTTATCCTAACCCTCACCCTAATCTTAACCATAACCATCACCCTAACCCTAAACCTAACCCTAACCTTCAACCTAACCCTAACCCTCACCTTTACCTTAACCCTTACCCTCATCCTAACCCTCACCCTAACTCTAAGCCTAATCCTCATCCTATCCCTCACCCTAACCCTAACCCTAAACCTCACCCTAACCCTAACCCTCAACCTAACTCTAACCCTCACACTCAACGGAAACCTAACCCTAACCCTCAACCTAACTCTAAACTTAACCTGAACCCTAACTCTCATCCTAAACCTAAACCTCACCCTCACCCTCAGTGTAACCCTAAGCCTAAGCCTAAGCCTAACCCTAACACTCACACTCACCCTAACCCTTACCCTAATCCTAATCCTAACCCTAACCCTAACCCTCACCCTCAGCCTCACCTTAACCCTAACTCTAACCCTAAACCTCACCGTCAAACTAGCTATCACCCTAACCCTAATCCAAACATTAACCCTCATCCTAACCCTCCACATAACCCTAACTCTAACAGTCACCCTAACCCTAAACCTCACCCTCACCCTTAGCCTAACCCTATGCCTAACCGTAAGCCACACCCTAAACCTAACCCTAAACCTCACACTCATCTGCACCCTCAACCTCACCGTAATTCTAACCCTAACCCTAACCTAAACCCTAAACCTCACACCTACCCTAACCCTAACCCTAACCCGAACCCTAACCCTCATCCTTACCATAACCCTATCACTAAACTTAACCCTAACCCTCACCTGAACCCTCCCCCTAACAATAACCCTAACAGTCACCCTAACCCTAATCCTCACCCCCACCCTCACCCGCAGCCTAACCATAAGCCTAAGCCAAACCCTCACCCTAACCCTCACACTCCCCCTCACCCTAACCATAATCCTACATCTAAGCCTATCCCTAAACCTCAAACTAACCCTCAACCTCACCCTAACCCTAACACTAACCCTAACCCTAAACCTCACCCTAACCCTCCCCCTAACCCTAACTCTAACCCTAAATATCACCCTCACCCTAACCCTAACCAAAATCCTAAGCCTAAACCTCACCCTAACCCTAACCTCACCCTCACCCTCAAACTCACCGTAACTCTAACCCTAACCCTAACAATAACACTAACCCTAACCCTAATGCTAACTCTAAACATAACCCTCACCTTCAGCCTCACTATCACTGCAAACTTAACCGTAACTATAACACTAAAAATTACCCTAACCCTAAGCCGAACCTAACTCTAAATCTAATCCTAAACCCCACCCTCAGGCTCAGCCTAACCCTAAGCCTAAACCTAACCCTAAACCTAACCATAATCCTCAGCCTCAGCCTCACCCTAACCCAAACCCTAAACCTAACACTCACCCTAACTCTAAGCCTAACCCTAACCCTAACCCTCACACTCACCCTCAAACTAACCCTAATCCTAAACCTAACCCAATCCCTAACCCTAACCCTCACCCTAACCCTCACCCGAGTGCTTACCCTAACACTAAACCTAACCCTCACCCTCAACCTAGCCCTCAACCTAACCCTAAACTCACCCTCACCTTAACCCTTACCCTAACCCTCACTCTAACCCTAAACTTAACCCAAAGCCTAACTCTCACCCTAACCCTAACCCTAACACTCACCCTAACCCTAACCATCAACCTTACCGTAACCCTCACCCTCAGCTTAACCCTCAAGTTTGCCCTTACCGTCAGCCCTACCCTAACCCTCACCATAAACCTCACACTCACCCTAACCCTCACCCTAAAACTAACTCCACTCCTAAACCTCACCCTCACCCAAAACATAACTCTAACCCTAACCCTAACACTAAACCTCACCCTAACCATAACCCTACCCCTCAGAATAACCCTAACCCTCAACCTCATGCAAACCCTCAGCCTAAACCTAAGGCTAACCCTAACCCTAACCATAAGCCTCACACTCACCTTAACCGAACCCTAATCCTAATCCTAACCCTAAACCTAACCCGAACCCGAATCTACAGCCTCAACCTAACCCTAATTCTAACCCTAAACCTCACACTGACCCTAACTCTAATCCTAAAACTGACCCTCACCATAACGGAAACCTTAAACCTAACCCTAAACTTAACCCTAACTCTAACCCTAACCCTAACTCTCACCCTAAACCTAACCCTAACACTAACCCTAACCCTAAACCTCACCCTAACCCTCACCCTAACTCTAACACTAACCGTAAACCTCACCATCATCCTAACCATCACTCTAACCCTAACCCAAACCATAAACCTTACCCTAACCCTAAACCTAAAAGTCACCCTCAACCTCACCGTAACCAAAATCCTAAACCTAAACCTAACAATAACCCTAACCCTAATCCTAACCCTCCCCCTAACCATAACCCTCATCCTAACCCAAACCCTCACTGTAAAACTTATCCTCACCCTAACACTAAGCCTAACCGTAAAACTAACCCTCACACTAACCACAACCATAACCCTAACCCTAAACCTCAAACTAACCCTCACCCTCAGCCTAACTCTAACACTAACCCTATCCCTAACCCTCACCCTAACCCTCCTCATAACCCTATATCTAACCCTCAAACTCACCCTCACACTAACCGTAACCCTAACCCTAAACCATACCCTAACCCTAACCCTACTCCACACCCCCACCCTCACCCTCACTGTAACTCTAACCCTAACCTTAACAGTAACACTAACCCTAACCCAAACCATCACCCTAACCCTAATCCTCACCCCCACCTTCGCCCTCAGCCTAAACCTAGGCCTAAGCCTCACCCTCACCCTAACTGTCACACTCACCCTCACCCTACCCCTAATACTAAATCTAACCCTATCCCTAAACCTCAACTTAACCCTCCCCCTCCCCGTAACCCTAACACTAACCCTAACCCTAAACCTCACCCTAAATCTCACCCTAAACCTAACCCTCACCCTCACCCTCAATCTCACCATAACTCTAAACCTAACCCTAAAACTAACACTAACCCTAACCCTAACCATAACCATAACCATAACCCTCACCTTCAGAATCACCTCAGCTCCAACTTAACCCTAACCATAACACAAACAATAACCCTAATACTAAACCTAACCCTAATCCTCAACCCCACCCTCACCCTCAGCCGAATCCTAAGCCTAAGCCTAAGCCTAAACCTAACCCTAAACCTAACTGTAACCCTAACCCTAACCATAACCCTATCCCTAAACCTAAACATAAACCTAACCCTAATCCTCAGCCTCACCCTCACCCTAACCAAATCCCTAACCCTAACTCTCACCCTAACACTAAGCCTAAACATAACCCTGACCCTCACACTCACCCTCAACCTAACCCTAACCCTAAACCTAACCATATCCCTAAACTAAAACCTCACCCTAACCCTCACCCTAACACTAATCCTAACCCTAAACCTCATCCTAACCCTCACCCTAACCCTAACCCAAACCTCACCCTAACCCTAAACCTAACCCTCACCCTCATGCTTGGCCTAAGCCTAAGGCTAAGCCTAAATCTAACCCAAATATTCAACATAACGCTAACCCTAACTCTAACCCTTACCCTAAAACTAAACCTCATCCTAACACTAATCCTAAACCTCACCCTCACCCTCACTGTAATCCTAACCCTAACCCTAACCCTAACAATAACCCTAACACTAACCCTAATCCTCAACCTAAACCTAACCCTCACCCTATCCCTAACCCTCACCCTAACACTTACCCTCACCCTAACACTAACACTAATCCTAACACTAACCCTCACACTAACCCTAACCATCACCCTAACCCTAAACCTCACCCTAAACCTAAACCTAACCCTCACCTTCACCCTAGCCCTCACAATAACCCTAATCCTCATCCTCACCCTAAACCTCACACTAACCCTAACACTAATCCTCAAGCTAACCCTCACCCACACCCTTCCCCTAACCCTAACCCTCCCTCTAACCCTAACCCTCACCCCACTGTAACCCTCACCCTCAGCCTAAACCTCAGGTTTACCCTTACCATCACCCCCACGCTAAACCTTACCCTAAACTTAACCCTCACCCTAATCCTCACCCTAACCCTAATTCCACCCCAAAACCTCATGCTCACCCTAACCCTAACCCTAAACCTAACCCTATCCCTCATCCTCACCCTAAACCTCACACTAACGCTAACCCTAAACCTCAATTTAACTCTCACCCTAACCCTAAACCTAACCCTTACCCTAACCCTAAACCTAACCCTAACACTCACCATTATCTTAATCCTCATCCTCAGCCTAAACCTCATCTTTACCCTTACTATCATCCTCACCCTAAACCTCCCCCTAACTCTAAACCTCATCGTAACCCTCACCCTAACCATAAACCTAACCCTCACCCTAACCCTAACCCTCAACCTCAACCTCACCCTTAGCCTAACCCTAAGCCTAAGCCTAAACCTTACCATAATCGTCACCTTCACCCTAGCCCTCACTCTAACCCTAATCCAAACCCTAAACCTCATCCTAATCCTCACCCTAAATCTAATCCTAATCCTCACCATCACCCTCAACCTAACCCTCATCCTAACCCTAAGCCTCAACCTAATCCTAACCCTCACCCTCACAGTAAGTCTTTCCCTGACACGGACCCTAACCCTAAACTTAACCCGAAACCTAACTCTCACCCTAAACCTAACCCTAACCCTCACCCTAACCCTAACGATAAACTTCATCCTCACCCTAGCACTCACCCTAACCATAATCCTAAACCTAACCCTCATCCTAACCATCCTCCTAACCCTAAACCTAACCCTCACCCTAACCCTAACACTCACACTCAACCTCACCCTCAGCCTAACCCTAAGCCTAACCCTAAACCTACCCCTAACACACACACTCACCCTCACCCTAACCCTAATCCTAATCCTCATCCTAACCATAACCCTAAACCTCCCCCTAACTCTCACCCTAACCCTAACACTAACACTAACCCTAATCCTAACCCTCAACCTAACCCTCACCCTAACCCTAACTCTAACCCTAAAACTCACCCTCACACTAAATCTCACCCTAACCCTAACCCTAACCCTCACCCTCACCAGCACCATAACCGTAAACTTAAACCGAACCCTAACAATAAACCTAACCCTAATCCTAACCCTCACCCTAACCATTACCCTCAACCTAACCCTAAACCTAAATCTCACCCTCACCCAAGCTCTCACCCAAACCCTAATCCTAAACCTAACCCTCATCCTAACCCTCCCCCTAAACCTTACTCTAACCCTCACCGTAAACCTAACCCTCACCCTCAACCTCACCCTCAGCCTAACCCTAAGCCTAACCCTAAACCTAAAATTAACACACACACTCACCCTCACTCTAACCCTGATCCTGTCCCTAACCCAAACACTAACCCTCATCCTCACTCTAAACCTCATACGAACGCTAACCCTAATCCTCAATCTAGCCCTCACCCTAAACCTAAACCAAACCCTAACCTTCACCCTTATCTTAACCCTCACCCTCAGCCTAAACCTCACCTTTACCCTTATCATCATTCTTACCTTAACCCTCACCCTAACCCTAAACCTCATCCTAACCCTCACCCTAAACGTAAAAATAACCCTCACCATAACCATAACCCTCACCCTCAACCTCACACTCAGCCTAACCCTAAGCCTAACCCTAAACCTAACCCTAACACACAAACACACCCTCACCCTGACCCTAATCCTAACTCTAACCCCTACACTCCCCATAACTCTCACCCTAACCCTAACCCTAACACTAACCCTAACCCTCAGCCTCACTCTCACCCTAAGCCTAATCCTATCCCTAACCCTCCCCCTAACCCTTACCCTAAACTTCACCCTAACCCTAACCCTCAAACTCAACCTCACCCTTAGCCTAAACCTTAGCCTAAACCTAAAACTAAACCGAACACACTCACTCACCCTCACCCTAACCCTAATCCTAACCCTAACCTTCACCCTCACCATCACCCTCAATGTAAAAATAAGCCTAACCCTAACCCTAACCATCACACTCACCCTAACCCTAACTCTAACACTAACCCTAACAATAACCCACACCATAAACCTAAGCCTAACCATCACCCTAACCCTAATACTCACCACCACCCTCACCCTCATCCTAAAACTAAGCCTAAGCCTAAGCCTAACCCTAACCCTAAACCTCACCCTCACCCTCACCCTAAGCCTAACCCTAACCCTAAACCTCAACATAACCCTCAACCTAACCTTAACCCTAATACTTACCCTAACCCTAACCCTCCACCTAACCCTCCAACTAAACCTAAGTCTAACCATAAACCTAACCCTCACCATAACACTAATCCTAGACCTAACCCTAAATCTCACCCTAACCCTAACACTCACCCTCACCCTCACCCCAAACCTAACCCTAACCCTCACCCTAAACCTAACCCTCACCCTCACCGTAACCCTAACCCTCATCGTAACCATCACCCTAACCCTAACCCTAATCCTAAACTTTACCCTAAAACTAACCCTAATCCTCACCTTCACCCTAGCCCTCACCCTAAACCTACTGGTAAACCTAATCCTCATCCTAACCCTCACCCTAACTCTAAGCCTAACTCTAATCCTAACCCTAGCCCCAAAACTCACTCTAACCCTAACACTAACCCTAACACTAACACTAACCCTAAAGCTAACCCTAAAACTAACACTAAACCTAACCCTAATCCACAGCCTCACCAACACCCTAACCCAAACCCTAACCCTAACCCTCATAATAACTCTAAGCCTAACCTTAAACCTAATCCTAAACCTCACACTCAAACTCACCCTAACCCTAATCCTAAACCTAACCCTATCCCTAACCCTAACCCTCACCATAACCCTCAGCCTAGCCCTCACCCTTACACTTATCCTAACCCTAACCCTCACCCTAACCATAACCCTCAACCTAACCCTAACCCTCTCCCTAAGACTTACCCTCACCCCAACTCTAACCCTAACCCTAAGCCTAACACTCACACTAACCCTAAACATCACCCTAACCCTAACACTCACCCTAAGTCTAACCCTAACCCTCACCCTCACCCTATCCTTCACCCTAACACTAACCCTCATCCTAACCATAAACCTCACTTTAACCCTAACCCTCACCCTAACCCTCACACTAACCCTAACTCTACCCCTAACAATAACACTAAACCTAACCCTAAACCTAACCCGAACCCTAAACCTAATGCTAACACTCAACCTCACCCTAACCCTAACCCTCACCCTAACCCTAAATGTACCCCTAAACCTCACCCTCACCCTAACCCTAACTCTAACCCTAACCCTAACACTAAACCTCATTGTAACCCTAAACCTAACCCTTACCCTCACATTAAACATAACTCTAACCCTAAACCTAAGACTAACCCTAAACCTAACCCTAACCCTCACCCTAAACATAACACGTACCCTAACGTTTACCCTCACCCTAAAACTAACCCTAACCCTCACCCTTATCTTATCCCTCACCGTCAGCCTAAACCTCACCTTTACCCTTACCTTCAACCTCACCCTAAACCTATACCTCATCCTAACCCTCGCCCTAAGCATAAACCTAACCATCATCCTAACCCTAACCCTAACCCTCATCCTCACCCTAAACCTCACACTATCCCTAACTCTAATCCTCAATCTCAACCTCACCCTCACCCTAACACTAACCCTTAACCTAAACCTAAACCTAACCCTAACACTCACCAGTATCTTAAGCCTCACCCTCAGCCTAAACCTCACCTTTACACTTACCCTAACCCTAACCCTAACCCTCTCCCTCACCCTAGCCCTCACCCTAACCCTAATCCTAATCCTAACCCTCATCCTAACCCTCACCTTAACCCTAACCCTAACGATCAAACCTAAACATAATCCTCACCCCGACCCTCACCCTCATCCTAAACCTAAGCCTAAGCCTAACCCTAACCCTAACCCTAAACCTCACGCTCACCCTAGCCCTCACCCTAACCCTAATCCTTACACTAACCCTCAACCTATCCCTCACCCAAACACTAAACCTAACCCTCACCCTCACCCTCACCCTAACCTTAATCCGAACCATAACCCTCAATCTCACCCTAACCATCACCCTCACCATAAACCTTACCCTAACACTCAACCTAACCCTAAACTTAAACCGAACCCTAACTCTCACCCTTACCCTAACCATAACCTTCACCCTAACCCTAACCCTAAAAATCACCCTCACCCTAGCCCTCACTCTCAACCTCACACTCAGCCTAACCCTAACCCTAACCCTAAACCTAATGCTAACACACACACTCACCCCCACCCTAACCCTAATCCTAACCCTAACCCTCCCAATAACACTAACCCTCAACCTAAACCTAACCATCACCCTCAGCCTAATCGTAAGCCTAACCCTAACCCTAACCCTCACACTCAACCTAACCCTATCCCTAAACCTCATCCTAGCCCTAAACCTAGCCCTCACCCTCACTCACAATAACCGGAACCCTAACCCTAATGCTAACAATTATCCTAAACCTAACCCTAAACATCACCCTAACCATAACCTTCACCCTAACCCTACCCCTCACCCTAACATTTACCCTAACCCTAACCCTCACCCTAACACTGACCCTCACCCTAACACTAACCCTAACACTAACACTAACCCTCACACTAACCCTAAACATCAATCTATACCTAAACCTCACGCTAACCCTAACCCTAAACCTCACCCTCTCCCTAGAACTCACCCTAAAGCTAACCCTCACCCTCACCATAAACCTCACCCTAACCCTAACCCTAACCCTTACCCTTACCGTAACCCTCACCCTCAGCCTAACCCTCAACTTTACCCTTACCGTCACCCTCAAACTAACTCTCACTCTAACGCTAACCCTCACCCTAACCATAACTCTACCCCTAAACTTCAACCTCACCCTAACCCTAACTCTAACCCTAACACTAACACTAACCCTCACCATAACCCTAACCATAACCATCACCCTAACCCTAATCCTCACCCCCACCCTCACCCTCAGCCTAATCCTAAGCCTAAGCCTAACCCTAACCCTAAACCTCAAACTCACCCTCAGCCTAATCCTAATCCTAACACTAAGCCTAACCCTAACCCTCGACCTAACCCTCAAACTAAACCTAAATCTAACCATAAACCTCACCCTCACCCTAACACTAATCCAAACACTAACCCTAACCCTAACACTAAACCTCACACTAACCTAACCCTCACCCTAATCCTAATCTTAAACCTAACCCTCATCCTAACCCTCACCCTCAGTGTAAGCCTAAGCCTAAACCTAACCCAAACACTCACACTCACCCTAACCCTTAACCTAATCCTAATCCTAACCCTAAACCTAAGCATCATCCTCAGCCTCAGCTTAAACTTCACTCTAACCCTGTACCTCACACTCACCCTAACACTAACCCTAACCTGAAACCTCACCCTAACACTAACCCTAAACCTCAACCTCACCCTAGCCCTCACCGTAACCCTAATCCTAACACTAAAACTCATCCCAACCCTCCCCATAACCCTAACCCTAACCCTCACCCTAACCCTAAACCTCACCCTCACCCTCAGCCTAACCCTAAGAATAACCCTAAACCTAACCCTAACCCTCACACTCACCCTAACCCTAACCCTAATCCTAATCTTAACCCTCACCCTCACCCTAACCCTCCCCCTAAACCTAACCCTAAACCTAACACTAACCCAAAACCTAACACTAACCCTAACCCTCACCCTCATTCTCAGCCTCACCCTAACCCTAACACTAACCCTAAACCTCACCCTCACCCTAACCCAAACTCTAACCCTAACCCAAAATGTAAACCTCACCCTAACACTAAACCTAACCCTAACCCACACCTTCACCCTCAGCCTAATTCTAAGCCAAACCCTAACCCTAAACCTCACACTCACCCTAATCCTAACCCTAAACCTCACCCTAACCTTAACCCTCACATTTACCCTAACACTAATCCTAATCATACTCCTAACCCTAACCCTAACCTCACCCTCACCCTCACCCTAACCCTAACCCTAAACCTTACCCTAACACTAACCCTAAACCTCACCTTCAACATAGCCCTCACCCTAACCCTAATCGAAAACCTAATCGTCATCCTAACCCTCACCCTAAATCTAAGCCTAAGCCTAAGCCTAACCCTAACCCCAACCCTCACTGTAACACTAACACTAACCCTAACACTAACACTAACCCTAACACTAACACTAACCCTAAACCTAACCCTAAATCTAACCCTAATTCTCAGCCTCACCCTAACCCTAACCCAAACCCTAAACCTATCCCTCATCCTAACTCTAAGCCTAACCCTAACCCTAATCCTAACCCTCACACTCGTCCCCACCCTAAACCTAATCCTAAACCTAACCCTATCCCTAACCCTAACCCTCACCCTAACCCTCAGCCTAGCCCTCACCCTTACACTTATCCTAACCCTATCCCTCACCCTAACCATTACCCTCACTCTAAACCTAACCCTCACCCTAACATTTACCCTCACCCTAACACTAACCTTAACCCTAACACTAACCTTCAAACTAACCCTAAATATCACCCTAACCCTAAACCTCCCCCTAACACAAACTCTAACCCTCATCCTCACCCTAGCCTTCATCCTAACCCTAACCTTAATCCTCACCATAAACCTCACACTAACCCTAACACTAATCCTGAATCTAACCCTCAACCTCACCCTAACACTAACACTAACCCTCAAACTAACCCTAACACTCACACTTACGGTAACCCTCACCCTCAGCCTAACCCTCACCTTTACCCTTACCGTCACCCCCATGCTTACCGGCACCCTAACCCTAACCCTCACTCAAACCCTAAATGTACCACTAAACATCACCCTCACCCTAACCCTTACTCTAATCCTAACCCTAACACTGAACCTCACTGTAATTCTAACCATAACCCTCACCCTCACCGTAACCATAACCCTAACCCCAAACCTAACAATAACCCTAACCCTAACCCTAAACCTCACCCTAAACATAACCCGCAACCTAACCCTAACCCTCAACCTAACACTTATCCTCACCCTAACACTAAACCTCACACTAACCCTAACCCTCACCCTAATCCTAAACCTCACCCTAACCCTAACCCTAACCCTAATCCTCACCCTCATCCTAGCCCTCACCCTAACCCTAATTCTAACCCTCACCCTCACCCGAACCCTAACCCTCATCCTCACCCTAAACCTCACACTAACCCTAACTCTAATCCTCAATCTCAACCTCACCCTCACCCTAACACTAACCCTTACCCTAAACCTAAACCTAACCCTAACACTCACCAGTATCTTAAGCCTCACCCTCAGCCTAAACCTCACCTTTACACTTACCATCATCCTCACCCTAACCCTCACCCTAAACCTAAACCTCATCCTAATCCTCACCCTAACAGTTAACCTAACCATCACCGTAACCTTAACCCTCACCCTCACCATAGCCCTAAACCTAACCTTAATCCTAATCCTAACTCTCATCCTAACACTCACCCTAACCCTAACACTAACACTCAACCGAAACCTAACTCTCACCCTAAACCAAAACCTAACCCTCAACATCACCCTCATTCTCAGCCTAAACCTTAGACTAAGCCTGAGCCTAACCCTAAACCTAACCCTCACACTCACCCTAAACCTTACCCTAATCCCAATCCTAAACCTAATCCTAACCCTCACCATCACCCTCACCCTCACCCAAACCCTCAACCTAACCCTAACCCTACCAGTAACCCTACAACTAACCCTCAACCTCAGCCTCACCCTTACCCTAACTCTAACCCTAAACCTCACCCTCACTCTAACCCTAATTCTAACACTAACCCTAACACTGAACCTCACCCTAATCCTAACCCTAACCCTCTTTCTAACTATAACCCTCACCCTAACATTAACCCTCACCCTAACCCTTACCATCACTCTAACACTAACACTAACCCTAACACTAACCCTCACACTAACACTAACCCTCCCCTTAATCTAAAACCTCACCCTAACCCTAACCCTTATTCTAACCCACACCCTTACCCTAGCCCTCACCCTAACCCTAATTCTAACCCTCACCCTCACCCTAACCCTAACCTTCATCCTCACCCTAAACCTCCCACTAACCGTAACCTTAATCCTCAATCTAACCCTCACGCTAACCCTAACCCTAACCTTAAACCTAACCCTAACCCTCACCCTTATCTTAACCCTTACCCTCAGCCTAAACCTCACCTTTACCCTTCCCATCATCCTCACCCTAACCCTAAACCTCATCCTAACCTTCACCCTAACCATAAACCTAAACATCACCCTAACCCTAACCCTCACACTCAACCTCACGCTCAGCCTAACCCTACGCCTAAGCCTAACCCTTACTCTAACCCTCACCCTCACCCTAGCCCTCTATCTAACCCTAATCCTAAACCTATTCCACATTGTAACCCTCACCCTAAACCTAACCCTAACAATCACCTTAAAGCTGATCCTCACCCCCACCCTCACCCTCAGCCTAACCCTAACCCTAAACCTAACCCTCACATACCCTCACCCTAAACGTAACCATAAACCTTAACATCACCCAAACACTCACCCTAAACCTCACCCTCATCCTAACCCTAACCCTAACCCCAATCCTCATCCTAACCCTGATCCTACCCCTAAACCTAACCCTCACCCTAATCCTAAGCCTAATCCTAACCCTCAACCTAACCCTAACCGTCATGCTCACTGTAACCCTAAATCTAACCCTCAGCCTAGCCCTAAACTTAACCCGAACCCTAACTCTCACCCTAACCCTACCCTTAACACTCAACCTTAACTTAACCCTCACCCTCACCCTCACCTTCAGCCTAACATTAAGCCTAACCCTAACCCTAACCCTAACCCTCACACTCAAGCTAACCCTAACCCTAATCCTAATACTAACACTAACCCTAAACCTCACCCTCACCCTAATCCTCACCTTAACCCTAACCGTAACATTAATCGTAACCCTAACCCTAACCCTAAAACTCAACCTCATGCTAAACCTCACACTAACCCTAACACTAATCCTCAATCTAACCCTCACCCTAACCCTAACCATAACCATAAACCTAACCCTAAACCTCACCCTTATGTTAACCCTCAACCTCAGCCTAAACCTCATCATTAGCCTCACCATCATCCTCACCCTAAACCTCACCCTAATCCTAAATCTCATCCTAACCCTCACCCTAACCTTAAACCTCACCCTAACCTGAACCCTCACCCTCAACCTCATGCTCAGCCTAACCCTAAGCCTAAGCCTAACCTTATTCTAACCCTATCCCTCACTCTAGCCCTCACCCGAACCCTAATCCTAAACCTATCCCTCATGCTAAACCTCACCCTAATCCTAACCCTAACCATCACCCTAACCATAATCCTCACCCGCACCCTCACCCTCAGCATAACCCTAACCCTAAGCCTAACCCTAACCCTAACCCTCACATACCCTAACCCTAACCCTAATCCTAACCCTAACCCTAAACATCAACCTAACCCTCAACCTAACGTTAACCCTAACACTAATCCTAACCCTAACCCTCGACCTAACCCTCCCTCAACCCTAAATCTAAACCAAAAACTCACCATCACCCTAACCCAAATACTAACCCTAACCCTCACCCTAACCCTAACCCTCACACTCACTGTAACCCTCAACCTCATACTAACCCTCACCCTAACCCTAACCCTAACCCTAAACCTCACCCAAACACTAACCCTAACCCTCACCCTCACCCTAGCCCTCACCCTACCCCTAATCCTAACCCTAATCCTCATCTTAACCCTCAACCTAACCCTAACCCTTAACCTCACCCTCACTGTAACCCAAACCCTAAACCTCACCCAAACCATAAACTTAACTCATATCCTAATCCTCACCCTAACCCTTACACTAACCCTAACCCTAACCCTCACCCTAAACATCACCCTAACCCTTACTCTAACCCTAATGCTCACCCTCACCCTCACGCTAACCCTAACCATAACCCTAAAAATCACCATAACCCTAACCATCACAGTCACCCTCAACATAACACTAACCCTAACCCTAATAATAACACGAACCCTAACCCTAACCCAAACACTCAGCCTCACCCTAACCCTAACCATAACCCTAAACCTCACCCTAACCCTAACCCTAACCCTAACCCTCACCCTCACCTAACCGTAACCTAACCCTAACACTAACCCTAACCCTAACACTAACCCTCACACTAACCCTAACCCTCACCCTAACCGTAAACCTAAACATCAACCTAACCCTATCTTCACCCTCAAATTCACGCTCAGCCTAAACCTAACCCTAAGCCTAACCCTTACTCTAACAATCACCCTCAACCTAGCCCTCACCCGAACCCTAATCCTAACCCTATCCCTCATCCTAACCCTAACTTTAAGCCTAACCCTAACCATCACCCTAACCCTAATCCTCACCCGCACCCTCACCTTCAGCCTAATCCTAACCCTAAACTTAACCATAACCATTACATACTCTCACCCTTACGCTAACCCTAACCCTAACCCTAAACCTCAACCTAACCCTCACCCTAAACTTATCCCTAACACTAAGCCTAACCCTCGACCTACCCTTCCCCTTAACACTAAATCTAACCCTAAAACTCACCCTCACCACAACTCAAATCCGAAACCTAACCCTAATCCTTACCCTAACCCTCAACCTCACTGTAACCATAACCCTCAAAACCCTCACCCTAACTCTAACCCTAAACCTAAACCTCACCCAAACACTAACCCTAACCATCACCCTCACCCTAGCCCTCACCCTAACTCTAACCCTCACGCTAATCCTCATCCTAACCATCACCCTTAGCCTAAACCTAACCCTCACCCTAATCCTAAGCCTACCCTAACCCTCAACCTAACCCTATTCCTCATGCTCACTGTAAACGTAACCCTAACCCTCACCCTAACCCTAAACTTAAACCGAACCCTAACCCTCACCCTAATGATACCCCTAAATCTCACCCTAACCCTAACCCTTACCCTCACCTTCACCCTCAGCCTAACCCTAAGGGTAAACCTAAACATAACCCTAACCCTCACACTCATACTAACCCTTACCCTAATCCCATTCCTAACAATAACCCTAACCCTCACAATCACCCTAACCCTCATCGTAACCCTAACTCTAACACTAACCCTAAACCTAACCCTCAAACTCAGGCTACCCTAACCCCAAACCTAACCCTAAACCTCACCCTAATCCTAACCCTAAACCTCACCCTCAACCTAGACCTCACCCTAACCCTAATCCTAACCCCAACCCCCATCCTAACACTAACCCTAAAACTCACCCTCACCCTCACCCTAACCCTAACCCTAACCCTCATCCCAACCCTAACCCTCACCCTCACTGTAACCGTTACCCTAACCCTCACTTAACCCTAAACTTAACATGAACCCTAACTCTCACCCTAACCCTAAACCTAACCCTCATCCTAACCGTAACCCTCACCCTCACCCTCACCCTCAGCCTAACATTAAGCCTAACCCTATCCCTAAACCTAACCCTCATCGCATCCCTCACCCTAACCCTAACCCTTATCCTAATCCTAACCCGAACACTAAATCTCACCCTATCCCAAACCCTCAAGTTAAGACTAACCCTAACATTAATCCTAACCCTAACCCTAACCCTAAACCTCATCCTAAACCCTAAATTTCACTCTACCCATCACACTAATCCTCAACCTAAACCTCACCCTAACCTTAACCCTCACACTAACCCTAACATTAACGCTCAACCTAACCCTACATCTAACCCTAAATCTAATCCTACACCTCCCCCTCATCCTAACCTTAATCCTAACCCAAACCTAAATCTCACTCAAACACTAACTCTAATCCTCACACTCAAACTAGCCCTCACCCTAACCCTAATCCTTACCCTAATCCTCATCCTAACCCTCACCATAACCCAAACTCTAACACTGACTCTAACACTAACCCTCACCCTCAGCCTCACCCTAACTTTAACTCTAACCTTAAACCTCACCCTCACCCTAACCCTAACCCTAAACCTAACACTAAATCTCACCCTAACCCTAACCCTAAACCTCACATTAACCCTAACCCTCACCCTAACCCTAATCCTAAACCTAAACCTCATCCTAAGCCTCACCCTAACACTAACCCTAACCCTCACCCTCACCATCACCCTAACCCTAACCCTAACCCTCAATCTAACCCTATCCCTCATCCTCACTGTAACCCTTACAGTAACATTCACCCTAACCCTAAACTTAACCGAACCCTAACTCTCACCCTAAACCTAACACTAACCCTCACATACTCTAACCCTAATCCTAATCCTAACCCTAACCCTAACCCTAACCCTAAACATCAACCTAACCCTCAACCTAACCTTAACCCTAACACTAATCCTAACCCTAATCCTCGACCTAAACCTCCCCCTAACCCAAAATCTAACCCGAAATCTAACCCTAAAACTCACCATCACCCTAACCCAAATCCTAAGCCTAACCCTCACCCTAACCCTAACCCTCACCCTCACTGTAACCCTCACCCTCATCCTAACCCTCACCCTCACCCCAACCTCACACAAACACTAACCCTAAACCTCACCCTCACCCTAGCCCTCATCCTAACCCTAATCCTAACCCTAATCCTAATCCTAAACCTCACCCTAAACCTAACCCTAACCCTCACCCTCACTGTAACCCGAACCCTAAACCTCACAAAACCATAAACTTAACCCTCATCCTAACATTCACCCTAACCCTTACACTAACCCTAACCATAACCCTCACCCTAACCCTCACCCTAACCCTTACTCTAACCCTAAACCTCACCCTCACCCTCACACTAACCCTAACCATAACCCCAAACCTCACCCTAACCCTAAACCTCACCTTCACCCTCACCGTAACCCTAAACCTAACCCAAACCCTCAGCCTCACCCTAACCCTAAGCCTAACCCTAAACCTCACCCTAACCCTAACCCTAAACCTAGCCCTCACCCTAACCCTAAACTTAACCGAACCCTAACCTAAACACTAACCCTAACCCTAACCCTAACCCTCACCCTAAACATAAACCTCACCCTAACATTAACTCTCACCCTAACACGTACCCTCACCCTAATACTAACCCTAACACTAACACTAACCCTCACACTAACCCTAACCCTCACCAAAACTGTAAACCTAACCTTCACCCTAACCATACCTTCACCCTCAAACTCACGTTCAGCCTAAACCTAAGCCTAAGCCTAACCCTTACTCGTTTTTTTTTTTTTTGGGTCCGGTGGTGGGGCCTGAACTCTGGGCCTGGGCGCTGTCCCTCAGCTCTTCAGCTCAAGGCTAGCACTCTACCACTTGAGCCAAAGTACCACTTCCGGCTTTTTTCTTTTTGCTTATGTGGTGCTGAGGAATCAAACCCAGGGCCTCAGGCATGCAAGGCAAGAGCTCTACCAATGAGCTATCTTCCCAGCCCCTAACCCTTATTCTTAACCTCATCCTCATCCTAGCCCTCTCGCGAACCCTAATTCTAACCCTATCCCTCATCCTAACCCTCACCCTAAGCCTAACCCTAACCATCACCCTAACCCTAATCCTCACCCGCACCCTCACTCTCATACCTACCCTAACTCTAAGCTTAACCCCAACCCTCACATACCCTCACCCTTACCCTAACCCTAGACCTAACCCTAACCCAAAACCTCAACCTAACCCTCACCCTAACCTTATCCCTAACACTAACCCTAACCTTCGTCCTAAGCTTCCCCCTAACACTAAATTTAACCTTAAAATTCACCCTCAACACAACCCAAATTCTAACCTTAACCCTCACTATTACCCTAACCCTCACCCTCACTGTAACCGTAATCCTCATACTAACTCTCACCCTAAACCTAACCCTACACCTAAACATCACCCAAACACTAACCCTAACATTCACTCTAACCCTAGCCCTCACCCTAACCCTAATCCTAACCCTAATCCTCATCCTAACCCTCACCCTAAGCCTAACCCTAACCATCACCCTAATCCTAAGCCTAGCCTAACCCTCAAACTAACCCTAACCCTCATGCTCACTGTAACCCTAACCCTAACCCTTACCCTAACCCAAACTTAAACTGAACCCTCACCTTCATCCTAACCCTAACCCTAAACCTAAACCTAACCCTAACCATCACACACACACTAATACTTACCCTAATCTTATTCCTAATAATAACCCTAACCCTCACACTCAACCTAACCCTCATCGTAACCCTAACTCTAACACTAACCCTAACCCTAACCCTCAACCTCAGGCTTACCCTAACCCTAACTCTAACCCTTAACCTCACCCTCACCCTAACCCTAACCCTCAACCTAACCCTAAACCTCTCCCTAATCCTAACCCTAACCCTCACCCTCACCCTCACCCTCCCCCTCACCATAACTCTAACCCTAACCCTAACAATAACACTAATCCTAACCCTAAACCTAACCCTAACCCTAACCCTAATCCTAAAACTCACCCTCACCCTAACCATAATCTTAACCCTAAACCTCAAACTAAACCTAACCCTCACCCTCACTGTAACCCTAACCCTCATCATAACCCTAACCCAAAAACTAACCCTAACCCTAAACATTTCCCTAACACTAACACTAACACTCAACCTCACCCTAGCCCTCACCCTAACCCTACTCCTAACCCTAACCCTCACCCTAACCCTAACGCTCACCCTCAGCCTCACTCTCAGCCTAACCCTAAGCCTAAGCCTAACTCTAACCCTAACCATCACAATCACCCTAAACTTACCATAATCCTAATCCTAACCATATGCCTAAGCCTAACCCTCACCCTCACCCTCACCACAAACCTAACACGCAACCTATACCTAAATCTAACCCTAACCCTAAACCTAACCCTCAACCTCAGCATCACCCTTACCCTAACTCTAAACCTAAACCTAAACCTTACCCTAACTCTAACCCTAACCCTAAACCTCACACTAACCTGAACCCTAAATCTCACCCTCAACCTAGCCTTCACCCTAACCCTAATCCTAACCCTAACCCTCATCATAACCCTTCCCATAACCCTAACCGTAAAGCTCAGCCTCAAACTAACCCTCACCCTAACCTTAACCCTAACCCTGACACTAACCCTAACCCCAACCGTCAACCTAACCCTCACCCTAACCCTAACCCAAACCCTAATCCTAATCTTAATCCTACAACTAATCCTAAGCCTCACCCCCACCCTAACCCTCACCATAAGCCTAACCCTAACATTAATCCTAAACCTAACCCTAACCCTAAACCTCATCCTCACCCTAAACCTCACACTAACCCTAACACTAGTCCTCAATATAAACCTCACCCTCATCCTCACCCTACCCCTCACCCTAACCCTAACCCTCGTCCTCAACCTAAACCTCACACTAATCATAACAATAATCCTTAATCTAACCCTCACCATCACCCTAACCCTAACCCTAACACTCATTTAAACCTAACCCTCACCCTCACTATAACACTCAACCTCAGCCTAACCCTCACCTTTACCCTTACCGTCACCCCCACCCTAACCCTCACCCGAACCCTACACCTAAACCTAACCCTCACCCTAACCCTAACTCTAACCCTAACCCTAACACTAAACCTCAACTTATCCCTAACCCTAACCCTCACCCTAAACCTCATGGTCAGCCTAACCCCAAGCCTAAGCCTTACCCTTACCCTTACCATAACCCTCACCCTGACCCTAGCCTTCACCCTAACCCTCAGCCTAACCCTAACCCTCATTCTAACCCTAACACCCTAACTCGAACACTAACAATCACTCTAACCCTAAACCTCACCCCCAACCTCACCCTCAGCCTAACCCTAAGCCTAAGCCTAAGCCGAACCCTAACCCTCACACTCACCCTCACCCTAAACCTAATCATAACCCTAACCCTAACACTAAACCTCAACCTAACCCTCACCCTAACCTTAACCCTAACACTAACCCTAACAATAACGCTCGAACTTACCCTCCAACTAACCCTAAATCTAACCCTAAACCTCACACTCACCCTCACGCTAATCCTAACCCTAACCCTAAACCTCACCCTAACACTAAACCTAACCCTCACATTCACCCTCACCATAACTCTAACCCTAACACTAACAATAACACTAATCCTAACCCTAAACCTAACCCTAACCCTCACCATAATCCTAACACTCACCCTCACCCTAACCATAATCTTTACCCAAACCCTTAACCTAACCCTAACCCTCACCCTCACCGTAACCCTAAGCCTCATCCTAACCCTAACCGAAACCCTAAATCTAGTCAAAAACTTACCCTAACACTAACCCTAACCCTCACTATCACCCGAGCCCTCACCCTCACACTAATCCTTGCCCTAATACTCACCCTAACCCTATACTTAACCGCACCTTAACTCTCACCCTAACCTTAAACCTAACCCTCACCTAAACCTAACCCTCACCCTCACCCTCACTCTCAGCCTAACCCTAAGCCTAAGCCTAACCCTAACTCTAACCCTCACCCTCAACCTCATGCTCAGCCTATCCCTAAGCCTAAGCTTAACACTTACTCTAATCCTGACCCTCACACTAGCCCTCAGCTAAACCAAATCCTAATGCTATCCCTCATCCTAACCCTCACCCTAACCCTAACAATCACCCTAACCCTAATCCTCACTCCCACCCTCACCCTCAGCATAATCCTAACCCTAAGCCTAACCCTAACCCTAACCCTCACATACCCTAACCCTAACCCTAACCCTAATCCTAACCCTAAACCTAACCCTAACCCTAAACATCAACCTAACCCTCACCCTAACCTTAACCCTAACATTAATCCTAACCCTAACCCTGGAACTAACCCTCCCCCTAACCCTAAATCTAACCCTAAAAATCACCATCATCCTTACCCTAATCCTAACCTTAACCTTCACCCTAACCCTAAAGCTCACCTTCACTGTAACCCTAAACCTCATCCTTACCCTCACCCTAACCCTAACCCTTAGCCTAAATCTCACCCAAACACTAACCCCAATCCTCACCATCACCCTATTGCTCACCCTAAACCTAATCCTAACCCTAATCCTCATCCTAACCATCACCATAACCCTAACCCTAAACCTCAACCTAATCCTAAGCCTAAACCTAACCCTCAACCTAACCCGAATCCTCACGCTCACCTTAACCGTAAGCCTAACCCTCACCTTAACCCTAAACATAACTCGAACCTTAACTCTGACCGTAACCCTACCCCTAACTCACACCCTAACCCTAACCCTCACACTCACCCTAAACCTTACCCTAAACCTAATCCTAACACGAAGGTGAACCCTTAACCTCACTCTAACCATCGCGGTAACCCTAACTCTAACACTGACCCTAACACTAACCCTCAACCTCATCCTCACCCTAACCTTAACTCTAATCTTAAACCTCACCCTCACCCTAAACCTAACCCTAAAGCTCACCCTAATCCTAAGCCTAAACCTCACCCTAACCCTAGCCCTCACCCTAATCCTAATCCTAACCCTAACCTTCATCCTAAGCCTCACCCTAAAACTAACCCTAACCCTCACCCTCACCCTCACCCTAACCCTAACTCTAACGCTCAACCTAACCCTATCCCTCACCCTCACTGTAACCCTTACCCTAACACTCACCCTAACCCTAAAATTAACCTAACCCTAACTCACACCCTAACCCTAACTCTAAACCTCACCCAAACCCTAACCATCAACCTCACCCTCACTCTCAACCTAACCCTAAGCCTAATCCTAAACCTAACCCTAACCCTTTCCCTAATCCTAATCCTAACCCTAAACCTAACCCTCACCCTGTTGCTTGGCCTAAGCCTAAGCCTAAGCCTAAGCCTAACTCTAACCCAAACCCTCACCCTAGCCCTAAGCCTAACAGTAACCCTAACTTTAACCGTAAACCTCGCTATCACCCTAACCCTAACTCTAACCCTAACCCTAAACCTAAACCTCATCGTAACCCTAACCCTAACCCTCACCCTCACCCTCACCGTAACCGTAACCCTAACCCTAACCCTAACAATAAACCTAACCCTAACCCTCAACCTAACCATAACGCTCACCCTAACCCTAACCCTCACCTTAGCATTTACCCTCAACCTAACTCTAACCCTAACCCTAACCCTCACCCTCACCATAACACTAAACCTAAACCTCATCCTAACCCTAACCCTAACCCTCACCCTCACCCTCACCGTAACCGTAACCGTAACCCTAACAATAAACCTAACCCTAACCCTCAACCTAACCATAACGCTCACCCTAATCCTAACCCTCACCCTAACATTTACCCTCACCCTAACCCTAACCCTAACCCTAACACTAACCCTCACACTAACCCTAACCATCACCCTAACCCTAAACCTCACCCTAAAACTAAACTTAACCCTCACCCTCACCCTAGCCCTCACCCTAACCCTAACCCTCATCCTCACCCTAAGCCTCACACTAAAACTAACACTAATCCTCAACCTAACACTCACCCACACCCTTCCCCTAACCCTAACCCGCACCTAAACACTAACCCTCACCCCACTGTAACCCTCACACTCACCCTAACCTTCACATTTACCCTTACCATCACCCCCAAGCTATACCTTACCCTAACCCTAATCTTCACCCTAACCCTCACCCTAACCCTAATGCTAACCCTAACCCTCAACCTATACCTAACCTTCACCCTCATTGTAACCCTTTCTCTAACCTTCAACCTAACCCTAAACTTAACCCGAACACTAACTCTGACACTCATCCTAACACTCCCCTAACCTTAGCCCTAAACCTCACCCTAACCGGAACCCTAACCCTCACCCTCATGATCAGCCTAAGCTTAAGCCTAACCCTAACCCTAACGTTCACCCTAACCCTAACACCAAACCTAACTCTAACCCTAAACGTCATCCTCAACCTAATCCTAACTCTAACTCTAACCCTAACACTAAACCTGACCCTAACCCTCACCCTAACCCTCATCCTCACCGTAACCGAAACCCTAACCCTAAACCTAACAATAACCCTAACACTAACCCTAACCCTCAACCTAACCATAACCCTCACCCTAAGCCTAACCCTCATCCTAACACTTACCCTCACACCAACCCTAACACTAACCCTCACACTAACCCTAACCCTCACCCAAATCCTAAACCATACCCTAACCCTAACCCTGAACCTAACCCTCAACCTCATGCTCAGCCTAACCCTAAGCCTAAGCGTAACACTTACTCTAACCCTCCCCCTCACCCTAGCCCTCACTCTAATCCTAATCCTAAACCTAACCTTCATCCTAACCCTCACCCTAACCCTAACCCTAACCATCACCCTAAACCTAATCCTTACCTCCACCCTCACTCTCAGCCTAAGCCTAACCCTAATCCTAACCCTCACCCTCACCCTCACCCTCACCTTATCCTAAACCTAACACTAAACATAACCCTAAACCTCAATCTAAGCCTCACTCAAACTTTAACCCTAATACTAAACCTAACCCCAACTCTCGAACTAACCCTCCAACTAACCCTAAATCTAACACTAAACCTCACCCTCATCCTAACCCTAATCCTAAACCTAACCCTAAACCTCACCCTAACCCTAACCCTAACCCTCACCCTCACCCTCAACCTCACCATAACTCTAACCCAAACCTTAACAACAACACTAACCTAACCATAAACCTAACCCTAACCCTAAACTTAACCCTAATCCTAACACTCCCCCTCACCCTAACCGTAATCCTAACCATAACCCTCACCCTAACCCTAAACCTCACCCTCCCTGTAACCCTAACCCTCAAGCTAACCCTCACCCTAACCCTAACCCAAACCTAAACCTTAATCTAACACTAACCCTAACCCTCACCCTCACTCTAGCCCTCATCCTAACCCTAATTCTAACCCTAATCCTCATCCTCACCCTCACCCTAACCCTAAACCTAACGGTAACCCTCAACCTAACCCTAACCCTCACGTTCACCATAACACTAACCCTAACCCTCACCCTAACCCTAAACTTAACCGAACCCTAACTCTCACCCTAACCCTAACCCTAACTCACCCGAACCCTAACCCTCACCCTCACCCTCTCTGTTAGACTAACCCTAAGCCTAAACTTTACCCTAACCCAAACAGTCACACTCACCCTAAACCTTACCCTAAACCTAATCCTAACCCTAAGTGTAACCATCACACTGAACCTAACCCTCATGCTAAACCTAACTCAAATATAACCCTAACCCTAACCCTCAAACTCAGCCTCATCCTAACCATAACTCTAACCCTAAACCTCACCCTCACCCTAACCTTAACCCTAAACCTACACCTCACTCTAACCCTAACCCTAAGCCTAAACGTAACCCTAACCCTGACCCTTACAGTAACCCTCACCCTCAGCCTAAGCCTCAACTTTAACCTTATCCTCATCCTCACCCTAACCCTCACCCTAACCCTAAACCTCATCCTAACACTCACCCTAACCGTAAACCTAACCATCACCGTAACCCTAACCGTCACCGTCAATCTCATGCTCAGCCTAACCCTAAGCCTAAGCTTAAGCCTAACCCTTAGCTAAGCCTCACCCTCACGCTAGCCCTCACCCTAACCCTAATCCTAACCCTAACCATCACCCTAAACCTAATCCTTACCCCCAACCTCACTCTCTGACTAATCCTAAGCCTAAGCCTAACCCTAACCCTAACCCTCACACTCACCATCACCCTCACCCTAATCCTAACCCAAACCCTAATCATAACCCTAAAACTCAACTTAACCGTCACCCCAACCTTAACCCTTAAACTAACCCTAACACTAACCCTCGACCTAACCCTCCAACTAACCCTAAATCTAACCTTAAACCTCACCCTCAACATAACCCTAACACTAACCATAACCCTAAACCTCACTCTAACCCTAATCCTAATCCTCACCCTGACCATCACCCTCACCCTCACCATAACTCTAACCCTAACCCTAACAATAACACTAATCCTAACCCTAAACCTAACCCTAACCCTAATCCTAACAGTCTCCCTCACCCAAACTCTAATCCTAACGCTTACACTAAACCTCACACTAATCCTAACCCTCACCCTTACCCTAGCCCTCACCCTAACCTTAATTCTAACTCTCACCCTCACCCTAAACCTGACCCTCATCCTCACCCTAAACCTCACACTAACCCTAACACTAATCCTCAATCTAACCCTCATCCTATACCTAACACTAACCCTTACACTAACCCTAAACCTAACCCTAACCCTCACCCTTATCTTATCCCTCACCCTCAGCGTAAACCTCACCTTTACCCTTACCATCATCCTCACCCTAACCCTAACCCTCATCCTCACCGTAAACCTAACCCTCAAACTAACCCTCACCCTAAGCCTAACTCTAACCCTAATCCTTAATATAACACTAACCCTAAACCTCACCCTCAACCTAGCCGTCACCCTTTCCCTAATCCTAATCCTTACCCTCACCCTAACCCTAATCTTAACCCTTACCCTAACCCTAATCCTAACCCTAAGTCTCAACCTAACCGTAACACTCAAGCTCACCGTAAATCTAACCCTAACCCTCACCCTAACCCTAAACTTAACCAAACCCTAACTCTCACTGTAAACCTAACCCTGACCCTGACTCTCAACCTCACCCTCAGCCTAACCCTAAGCCTAACCCTAACCATAACCCTCACACTCACCCTAACTCTTATGCTAATCTTAATCCTAAACTTAAGCCTAACCCTCAATCTCAACCTAACCCTCACCCTAACCCTAACTCTAACACTAAACCTAAACATCAATCTCAGCCTCACCCTAACTCTAACTCTAACCGTAAACCTCACCCTCACCCTAACCCTAACCCTAACCCTTACCCTAAACCTCACCCTAACTTTAACCCTAAAGCTCAACCTCAAACTAGCCCTCACCCTAACCCTAACCATAACACTAACCCTTAACCTAACCCTAACAATCACCCTCACTTTAACCCTTACCCTAACCCTCAACCTAACCCTAAACTTAACACGAACCCTAACTCTCACCCCAACCCTAACACTTACCTTCACCCTAACCCTAACCCTCAACCTTACCGTAACCCTCACCCTCAGCCTAACCCTCACCTTTAACCTTACCAACACCCTCACCCTAACCCTAAACCTAACTCTAAACCTCAACCTAACGCTAACCCGAAACCTCAACCTCAAACTAGGCCTCACCATAACCCTAATCCTAAACCTAACCCACATCCTAACCCTCACCCTAACACTAACCCTAACCTTCACATTCACCCTAACCCTAATCCTAACACTAACCCTCAACCTAACCCTAACCCTCATCCTCACCATAACCCTTAACCTAACCCTCAACCTAAACGTAAACTTAACCGAACCCTAACTCTCACCCCAACCCTTACTGTAACCCTCACCCTCAGCCTAACGCTCACCTTTAACCTTACCGACACCCTCAACCTAACTCTATCCCTAACCCTAACCCTAACCCTAAACCTCACCTTAACCCTAAACCTCACCCTCACCCTAAACCTCACCATAACTCTAAACCTAACCCTAACATTAACACTTACCCTAAACCTAACCCTAACCCTAACCCTAACCAAAACCCTCACCCTCAGCCTCAACTGTAGCCTAAATGTAAGCCTAAGCCTAACCCTAACCCTAAACCTCACCATAATCCTAACCCTAACCCTAAACTTAACCTTAACCCTAACCCTAATTCTAACCCTCACCCTCACCCTAAACCTGACCCTCATCGTCACCCTAAACCTCACACTAATCCTAACACTAATTCTAAATGTAACACTCTTCCTATCCCTAACCCTAACCCTTACACTAACCCTAAACCTAACCCTAACCCTCACCCTTATCTTAACCATTACCCTCAGCATAAACCTCAACTTTACCCTTACCATCATCCTCACCCTATCCTCACCCTAACCCTAAACTTCATCCTAACCCTCACCCTAACCGTAAAACTAAACATCACCCAAATCCTAAACCTCACCCCCACCCTCACCCTCAGCCTAACCCTAAGCCTAAGCCTAACCCTAACCCGAAGCCTCACACTCAACCTCACCCTCACCCTAATCCTAACACTAACAATAACCCTAACCCTAAACCTCATCCTAACCCTCATCCTCACCCTCACCCTCAACCTCACTGTTACTCTAACCATATCCCTAACAATAACACTAATCCTAACTCTAAACCTAAACCTAACTCTAACCCTAACCTTAATCCTAACACTCACCCTCACCCTAACCCTAATACTAACCCTGAACATCACTCTAACCCTAACCCTCACATCACCATAACACTAACTCTCATCCTAACCCTCACTCAAAACCTAACCCTTAACCTAAACCTCATCCTAACACTAACCCGAATCCTCACCCTCACCCTAGCCCTCAACCTAACCCTAATCCTAACCCTAATCCTCATCCTAACCCTCACCCTAACCCTAATATTAACCCTAACACTCACCCTAACCCTCAAATTAACCCGAACCCTAAGTCTCACCCTAACCCAAACCCTCACCCTCATCCTAACCCTAACCCTAACCCTCACCCACACATTCAGTCTAAAGGTAGCCTAAACCTAATCCTAAACCTAACCCTCACACTCATCCTAACCCTTAACCTAATGCTAATCTTAAACCTAAGCCTGAACCTCACCCTCACCCTAACCCTCACCCTAAACCTAAATCTAACAATAACCCTAACCCTAACCCTCACCCTCAGCCTCACCCTAACCCTAATTCTAACCCTAAACCACACCCTCACCCTAACCCTAACTCTAAACCTAAGCCACACCTTAACCCTAACCCTAAACCCCACCCTCACAATAGCCCTCCCCATAACCTAATCCTAACCCTAACCCTTATCCTAACCCTCACCCTAAACCTAAGCCTAAACCTCACCCTCACACTCACCCTAACTCTAAACCTAACCCTAACCCTCAACATAACCCTAACCCTCACCCTCACCATAACCCTTACCCTAACCCTCACCCTAACCCTAAACTTAACCCAAAACCTAACCCTCACCCTAACCCTAACCCTCACACTCAACCTCACGCTCAGCCTAACGCTAAGCCTAAACCTAAACCTAACATACACACTCACCCTCACCCTGAACCAAATCCTAAACTTAACCCTAACCCTAACCCTAACCCTCCCCCTTACTCTCACTGTAACCCTAATGCTAACACTAACACTAACCCTTTCCTAACCGTCACCCTAACCCTAACTAACCCTAAACCTCCCGCTCACAATAAACCTAACTCTAACACTAACCCAAACCCCTAAACCTCACCGTAACCCTAAGCCTAACCCAAAACCTCACCCTAACCCTAACCCTAAACCTAAACCTCATCCTAACCCTAACCCGAACCCTCAACTTCACCTTCACCATAACCGTAACTCTAACCCTAACCATAACAATAACCTCACCATAACCCTAACCCTCACCTTAAAACTTACCCACACACTAACACTAACCCTAACCCTAACACTAACCCTCACACTAACCCTAACCCTAACCCTCATTCTAACCTTATCCCTAACACTCACCCTCACCCTAGCCCTCACCCTAACACTAACCCTCATCCTCAGCCTAACCCTCACCCTCACCCTCACCCTAAGCCTAACCCTAACCCTAAACCTAATCCTAAACCTATCCCAAACCCTCACCCTCACCCTAACCCTAAAACTAACACTATCCCTAACCTTAACCCTCACCGTCACCCTAACCCTAACCCTAACTCTAAATCCGAACGTCACCGTCACCCTAACCATGAACATGAACCTCACCCTAACCCTAACCCTAAACCTCACCCACACCCTAGCCCTTACCCTAACACTAATCCTAACCCTAACCCTCATACTAACCCTCCCCCTAACCCTAAACCTAACCCTCACCCTAACCCTCAACCTCATGCTCACCCTCAGACTAAACCTAAGCCTAACCCTAGACCTAACCCTAACAAACACACTCACCCTCAACCTAATCCTAATCCTATCCCTAACCCTAACACTAACCATAACCCTCCCCCTAACTATCACCCTAACCCTAACCCTAACCCTCACCCTAACCTTAATTATAACCCTAAACCTCACCCTCACCCAAACCCTATTAACTCTAACCTAAACTAAACCTCAACCTAACACTAACCCTAAACCTCAACCTCACAGTAACCGTAACACTAAACCTAACCCTAAAAATAACCCTAAACCTAATCCTAACCCTCACCCTTACCATAACCCTCACCCTAACCCATACCCTCAACCTAACACTTACCTTCATCCTAACACTAACCCTAACCCTAACACTAACCCTCACACTAACCCTAACCCTAACCCGAAACCTCAACCTAACCCTCTCCCTCAACCTAATCCTAACATTAAGCCTAATCCTAACACTCACCCTAACCCTCCCCCAAACGGTATATCGAAACCTAACCTCCACCCTAACCCTAACCCTAACCCTCACCCGCCCCCTCACCTTCACTGTAACTCTAACCCTAACCCTAAAAATAACACTAACCCTAACCCGAACCATCACCCTAACCCTAATCCTCACCCAACCCTCACCCTCAGGTAACCCTGAGCATAAGCATAACCCTCACCCTAACCCTCACACTCACCCTCAATCTAACCCTAATCCTAAAGGTAAACCTATCCCTCAACCTCAACCTAAACATCAACCTCAAACTAACCCAAACACAAATCCTAACACTAAACCTCACCCTAACCCTCCCCCAAACAATAACTCTAACCCTCAACCTCACCCTCACCCTAAACCTAACCCTATCCCTAAACCTCACCCTAACCCTAACGCTCAACCTCACCCTCAACCTCACCGTAACTCTAACCCAGACCCTAAGAATAACACTAATCCTAACCCTAACCCTAACAATAACACTCACCCTCAGCCTCACCCTCACCGCAAACTTTAACCTAAACATAACCCTAACAATAACCCTAACCCTAAACCTAACCCTAACCCTAACTCTAATCCTCACCCACAACCTCACCCTCAGCCTAACCCTAAGCTTAACCCTAACCCTAACCCTCACCGAAACCCTAACCCTAACCCTAACCCTAAGAGTAACCCTAAACCTAAACCTAACCCTAAACGTAACCCTAATCCTCAGCCTCACCTTCACCCTAACCCAAACCATAACATTAACACTCACCCTAACTCTAAGCCTAAACCTAACCCTACCCCTAACTCTCACACTCACCCTCACCCTAACCCTAATCCTAAACCTAACTCTATTCCTATACCTAGCCCTCACCCTAACCCTCACCATAGCCCTCACACTTACCCTAATCCTAACACTAAACCTCATCCTAAACCTCACTCTAACATTAACCCTAACACTCACCCTCACACTCACACTCAGCCTAACCCTAAGCCTAACCCGAACCATAACCCTAACCCTCACTGTAACCCTAACCCTAACCTTAACCATGACACTAACCCTAAACCTAAACCTAACCCTAAACCTAACCCTAATCCTCAGCCTCACCCTTACCTTACCCCAAACCCTAACCCTAACCCTCACCCTAACCCTAAGCCTAAATTTAACCCTATCCCTAACCCTCACCCTAACCCTCCAACTAACCCTATATCTAACCCTAAACCACGCCCTCACTCTAAGTCTAATCCTAACCCTAAACCTAAACCCCACCCTGACCCTAACCGTAACCCTCAACCGCACCCGCACCCTCACCTTAATTCTAACACTAACGCTAACAATAAAACTAACCTTATCCCTAACCATCACCCTAACACTATTACTCACCCCCACCCTCAACATCAGCCTAACCCTAAGCCTAAGCCTAACCCTCACCCTAAGCCTTACACTCACCCTCACCCTAAACCTAATCCTAAACCTAACCCTATCCCTAAACCTCAACTTAACCCTCACCCTCACCCTAACCCTAACACTAACCCTAACCCTAAACCTCACCCTAAACCTCCCCCTAATACTAAATCTTACCCTAAACCTCACGCTCACACTAACCCTAACCCTAACCCTAAACCTCACCCTAAAACTCAAACTAACCCTAAACCTCACCCTCATGCTCAACCTCACCGTAACTCTAACCCTAATCCTAACAATAACATTAACCTTATCCCTACCCCTAACACTAATCATAACCCTCACCCTCAGCCTCACCCTCATCGCAAACTTATCCCTAACCATAACACTAACAATACCCCTAACGCTAACCCTAAACCTAAACCTAATCCACACCCCACCCTCACCCTCAGCCTAAGCCTAAGCCTAAGCCTAAGTCCAACACTCAATTTAACCCTAACCCTAACCATAAACCTAAACCTAACACTAACCCTCACCCTAAACCTAACCTAATCCTCAGCCTCACCCTCAACCTAACCCACAACCTCTCCCTAAACCTAAGCCTAATCCTAAACCTAACTCTCACCCTCACCCTCACCCTAAACCTAATCCTAAACCTAACCCTATCCCTAAACGTAACCCAAACACTACCCTCATCCTAGCCGTCACCCTAACCCTAATCCTAACCCTAAAACTAATCCTAAACCTCACCCTAACCCTAACCCTAACCTTCACCCTAACCATAACCCTAAACCTCACCCTCATTCTCTGCCTAAGCCTAAACCTAGCCTAACCCTAACCCTAACATTAACCTTCATGGTAAAGATAACCCTAACACTAACCCTAACTGTAACCCTAAATCTCACCCTCATCCTAAACCTAACTCTAACCCTAACCCCAAACCTAAACCTCATCCTAAACTTAACCCTAACCCTCACCCTCACTGTAACTGTAACCCTAACCCTAACCCTAACCCTAACAATAACCCTAACCCTAATCCTAACTCTCACCCTAACCCTAACCCTCACACTAACCCTAAACCTCACACTCACCCTCAGTTTAAACCTAAGCCTAACCCTAACCCTAACCCTCACAATCACCCTAACCCTTACCCTAATCCTAATCCTAACCCTAAGCCTAACCCTCACCCTCTACCTAACCCTCACCCTAACCCTAACACTAACCCAAACCCTAACCATCAACCTCAGTCTCAACCTAACCCTAAACCTAACCCTAAACCTCACCCTCACCCTAACCCTAAAACTAACCCTAACCATAAACCACACCCTAACCCTAAACCTAAACCTCACCCTCACCCTAGCCCTCACCCTAAGCCTAATACTAACACTAACCCTCATCCTAACCCTCACCCTAACACTAACCCAAACCCTAACCATCAACCTCAGTCTCAACCTAACCCTAAACCTAACCCTAAACCTCACCCTCACCCTAACCCTAAACCTAACCCTAACCATAAACCACACCCTAACCCTAAACCTAAACCTCACCCTCACCCTAGCCCTCACCCTAAGCCTAATACTAACACTAACCCTCACCCTAACCCAAACCCTAACACTAACCATAACCCTCTCCCTTACCCTAACCCTAACCCTCAACCTAAACCTAACTCTCACCCTCACCCTAACCCTTAAACTAACCCTCACCCTAACCATAAAATTAACCCGATATCTAACACTCACCATAACCCCAACCCTAAACCTCACCCTAACCCTCACACTTAGCCTAACCCTCACGTTTACCCTTATCGTCACCCCCACCCTAAACCTCACCCTTACCCTAACATTCAACCTAACACTCACCCTAACCCTAACTGTACACCTAAACCACACCCTCACCATAACCCTAACTCTAACACTATCCCTAACACTAATCCACACCCTAAAACTAACCCTAACACTCAAACTAACCCTAACACTCACCCTCACCCTCACCCTCAGCCTAAACCTAAGGCTAACCCTAACCCTCACACTCACCCTAACCCTAACCCTAATCCTAATCCTAACACTTACCCTAACCCTCACCCTCTGCCTCAGCCTCACCCTAACCCTAATTCTAACTCTAAACCTCAACCTCACCCTAACCCTAACGCTATTCCTAACCATAACCTTAACCCTAACCCTAACCCTCCCCCTAACTTTCACACTCACCCTGACCCTAAGCCTAAACCTAACCCTAACTCTAACCCTCACACTCCCCCTCTCCTTAACCCTAATCCTAATCCTAACCCTAACCCAAAGAGACACCCTCACCCTAAACCTCACCTTAAACCTACCTCTAACACTAACACTAAGCCAAACCCTCACCCTAATACTCACCTTAAACCTATCTGTAACACTAAAACTCAAATTCACACTGACCCTAACCCTAACCCTAAACCTCACCCTAAACCTAACCCTAAACCTCACCTTCAACCTAGCCCTCACCCTAAACCTAATCCAAAACCAAACCTTCATCCTAACACTCACACTAACCCTAACCCTAACCCTCACCCGAACCCTAAACCTCCCGCTCAACCTAACCCTCAGCCTAACCCTCAGCCTAACCCTAAACTTAACCCTAACCCACACACTCACCCTCACCCTAACCCTAATCTTAACCATATCCCTAACACTTAACCTCACCCTAACCCTAAACCTAAAACTAACCCTAACCCTAACCCTCATCCTAAACCTCACCTGAACGCAAACTCTAAACTTAAACCTCACACTCACCCTAACCCTAACTCTAACCTAACCCTAAACCTAAACCTCCCCTAACCTTAACCCTCATCCTCACCCTCACCGTACCCTTAACCCTAAACCTAAAAATAACCCTAAAACTAACCATAAACCTCACCCTAACCATAACACTCACCCTAACACTAACCCTCACGCTAACATTTACCCTCACCCTAACATTAACCCTAACTCTAACACTAACCCTCACAGTAACCCTAATTCTAACCCTAAGCCTAAACCTCACCCTAACCCTAAACCTCACCCTAACCCTAACACTACCCCTCAGCCTCACCCTAGCCCCCACAATAAACTTAATTCTAACCCTAACCCTCACCATAACCTAACCCTCATCCTCACCCTAAACCTCACACTAACCCTAACCCTAATCCTCAATCTATTCCTCACCCTCACCCTAACCCTAACCCTAACCATCACCCTAATCCTAACCCTCACGCTTAGGGGAACACTCACCTACAGCCTAACCCTCACCTTTACTCCTACGGTCACACTCATCCTAACACTCACCCTAACCCTAACCCTCATCCAAACACTCACCTTAAACCTAACCCTATCCATCACCCTAACCCTAACACTCACCCTCACCCTCACCCTCAGCCTAAACCTAAGCCTAAGCCTAACCCTAACCCTAACACTCACACTCACCCAAGCCCTCAGGCTAAACCTAATCCTAACCCTACCCTCATCATAACCCTCACCCTAACCCTAATCCTAACCATCACCCAAAACATATTCCTCACCCCCACAATCACTGTCAGCCAAAACCTAAGCCTATAACTAACCCAAGCCATAACCCTCACCCTCAGCCTCACCCTCACTGCAATCTTAACCCAAGCCATAACACTAACAATAACCCTAATTTAAACCCTAACCCTAACCCTAATCCTCACCCCCACCCTCACACTCAGCCTAACCCTAAGCCTAACCCTCGGACGAACCCTAATCCTCACTGTAACCCTAAAACTATCCCTAACCCTAAACCTAAGCCTAGTCCTCAGCCTCATCCTCACCCTAACCCAAAACCTAACCCTAACCCTCAACCTAACCCTAACCCTAACCCTAACACTTACACTCAACCTCCCCCTAACCCTAATCCTAAACCTAAGCCTATCCCTAACCCTAACCCTCACCCTAACCCTCACCCTAACCCTAAATCTAAACCTTAACCTCAACTTAACCCTAACCCTAACCCTAACCCTAACCCTCACACACATGCTCAGTCTAAGCCTAAGCTTAAGCCTAAGCCTAAGCCTAACCCTAAACCTAACCCTTACCCTAATCCTAACCATAACCCTCACCCTAACCCTAACCCTAAACCTAATCCTAAACCTAAACCTCATCCTAACCCCAACCCTAATCCACACCCTTACCCTCACCGTAACCCTGAACCTAACCCTAACCCTAACCCTAACCTTCAACCTAACACTAACCCTAAACCTAACACTAACCCTCACACTAACCCTAACCATCACCCTAACCCTAAACCTCACCCTAACACTAACCCTAACCCTCACCCTCATCCTAGACTTCACCCTAACCCTAACTCTCATCCTCACCCTAAAACTCACACTAACCCTAACACTAATCCTCAATCCAACCCTCACCTTCACCCTAACCCTAACCCTAACCCTCACCCTAACCCAAACCCTCACCCTTACAATAACCCTCGCCCTCAGCATAACCCTCATTTTTGGCTTACCATCACGCCCACCCTACCACTCACCCAAACCATAACCCTCACCCAAACCCTCCTCCCTAACCCTAACTCTACCCCTAAACCTCACCCTAACCCTAAGCCTAACTCTAACCCTAACCCAAACACTAAACCTCACCCTAACCCTAACCCTCACACTCACCCTCACCGTAACCGTAATACTAGACCTAAATATAACCCTCACCCTAACCCTAACCCTCAACCTAATACTATCCCTAACCCTCACACTCACCGAAACACTAACCCTAATCCTAATCCTAACCCTAAACCTAACCCACAGCCTCAGCTTAACCCTCACCCTAACCCTAAACCTAACACTCACCCTAACCCTAATCCTCACCCTCAGCCTCACGCTAACCCTAACTCTAACCCTAAAACTCACCCTCACCCTAACAGTAACCCTAACCGTAAACCTCAACCTAACCCTAAGCCTAAAACTCACCCTCACCCTAGCCCTTACCCTAACCCTTATCCTAACGCTAAGCCTCATCCTAAACCTCCCCCTAACCCTAACTCTAACCCTAAACCTCACCCTCACCTTAACCATAACCTTAACCCTAACCCTAAACCTCACCCTAAACTTCACCCTAACCAAAACCCTCACTCTCACCCTCAACCTCAACGTAACTCTAACCCTAAACCTAACAATAACACTAACCCTAACCCCAACGCTGACCCAAACCCTAACCCTAACAATAACCCTCACCCTAAACCTAACCCTCATTTTAACACTTACCCTCACATTAACACTAACTCTAACCCTAACACTAACCCTCACACTAACCCTAAACATCACCCTAACCCTCACCCGCAATTTAACCCTTTCCCTAACCCTCATCCTCACCCTAACCCTCACCCTCACCCTCACCCTCAGCCTAACCCTAATCCTAATCCTAATCTTAAACCTATCCCTAAACCTCAACCAAACCCTAACCCTCACCCTAAAACTAACCATAAAACTAACACTAACCCTAAACCTAACCCTCACCCTCAGCCTCACCCTAAACCTAACTCTAAAACTAAACCTCACGGTCACACTAACCCAAACCCTAAGCCTAAACATAAACCTCACCCTAAACTGAAACCTAAACCTCACCCTCACCCTAGCCCTTACCCTAACCCTAATCCTAAACCTAACCCTCATTCTAATCCTCCCACTAACCCTAACATTAACCCTCACCCTAATCCTAAAACTCAACCTCACCCTCACCCTCAGCCTAAACCTAAGCCTAACCCTGGACCTAAAGCTAACACACACACTCAGCCTCAACCTAATCCTAATCCTATCCCAAACCCTAACCCTAACTATCACCCTAACCCTAAACTTAACCCTCACCCTAACCCTAACCCTATAACCCTATAACCGTAAACCTCACCCTCAACCATACCCTAACCCTAACCCTCACCCTAACCCTCACCCTCACCCTAACCCTAATCCTAAACCTAACCCTATTCCTATCCCTAGCCCTCACCCTAACCCTCACCATCGCTCTCACCCTTACCCTATTGCTAACATTAAACCTCATCATAAACCTCACACTAACCCTAACCCTAAACCTCACCCTCACCCTGATCCTCAGCCTAACCCTAAGCCTAAGCCTAACCCTAAACCTAACCCTAACCCTAAACCTCACCGTAACCCTAACCCTAACCCTAACACTAACACTAGCCCTAAACCTAAACCTAACCCTAAACCTAACCCTAAACTTAACCCCAAACCTCAGCCTCACTCTCACCCTAACCCAAACCCTAACCATAACCCTCAAACTACCTCTAAGCCTAACCCTAACCTAACCCTAACCTTCATGTTAACCCTCACTCTAAACCTAAGCCTAACACTAACCCTAACTCTAACCCTAAATCTCACCCACATCCTAAACCTAACTCTAAACATAACCTAAACCTAAACCTCATCCTAACCCTAACCCTAACCCTCACCCTCACTATAACTGTAACCCTAACCCTAACCCTAACCCTAAAAAGAACCCTAAACTTAATACTAACCCTCACCCTAGCTCTAAACTTAACTGATGCCTAACTCTCCCCCTAACACTAACCTTAACCCTCAACTTTACCCTAACCCTGACCCGTACCCTCACCCTCAGCCTAAACCTAAGCCTAAACCAAAACCTAACCTTAACACGCAGTCACCCTAACCCTTACCCAAATCCTATTCCTAACTCTAAGCCTAACCCTCATCCTCAACCTAACCCTCACCCTAACACTAACTCTAACACTAACCCTAACCCTAACCCTCAACCTCAGTCTCAACTTAACCCTAAATCTAACCCTAATCCTTTCCCTCACCCTAACCCCAAACCTAACCCTAACCCTAAGCCTCACCCTAAACCTAATCCGAAACCTCATCCTCAGCCCACCCCTCACCCTAACCCTAATCCTAACCATAACCCTCATCCTAACCCTCACCGTAACCCTCACCAGCACCCTCACCCTCACCTTAACTCTAACACTAACCCTAAAAATAAAACTAACCTTAACCCTAACCATCATCTAACCCTATTCCTCACCCCCACCCTCACCCTAAGCCTAAACCTAAGCCTAAGCCTAACCCTGACCCTAAGCCTTACACTCACCCTCACCCTAAACCTAATCCTAAACCTAACCCTATATCTAAACCTCAAACTAACCCTCACCCTCACCCTAAATCTAACCCTAAATCTCACCTTCACCTTAACACTAAACCTAACCCTAACCCTATAATTCACCCTAAAACTCAACCTAAACCTAACCCTCACCCTCACGCTCAACCTCACCGTAACTCTAACCCTGACCCTAACAATAACACTAACACTAACCCTAACACTAACCATAACACTCACCCTCAGTCTCACCCTCACCGCAAACTTAAACCTAAACATAACCATAACAAGAAACCTAGCCCTAAGCCTAATCCTAACCCTAACTCTAATCTTCAGCCCCAGCTTAAACCTAAGCCTAACCCTAACCCTAATCCTAACCCTCACCGTAACCCTAACCCTAACCCTAAAACTAACACTAACCCTACACCTAAACCTAACCCTAAACCTAACCCAAATCCTCAGCCTCACCCTCACCCTAACCCAAACCCTAACCCTAACCCTCACCCTAAATCTAAGCCTAAACCTAACCCTAACCCTAGCTCTCACACTCACCCTCACACTAACCCTAATCCTAAACCTAACCCTATTCCTATGCCTAGACCTCACCCTAACCCTCACCATAGCCCTCACCCATACCTTAATCCTAACACCAAACCTTATCCTAAATCTCAGCCTAACCCTAACCCTAACCCTCACACTCACCCTCACCCTCAGGCTAACCCTAAGCCTAACCGTAAACCTAACCCTAACTTTAACCCTCACCTGCAACCTCACCCTCACTTTAACTCTAACCCTAACCCTAAAAATAACACTAAACCTAACCCGAACCATCACCCTAAACCTAATCCTTACCCCACCCTCACCCTCGGCCTAACCCTAAGCATAAGCCTAACCCTCACCCTCACCCTCACACTCACCCTCAAACTGAACCTCATCCTAAAGGTAACCCTATCCCTCAACCTCAACATAACCTTCACCCTCACACTAACCCAAACACTAACCTAAACTGTAAACCTCACCCTAACCCTCCCCATAAAAATGACTCTAACTCTAAACCTCAGACTCACCCTAACCCTCACCCTCACCCTCAAACTCACCGTAACTTTAACCCTAAACCTAACAATAACACTAACCCTAACCCTAACCCTAACGATAACCCTCACCTTCAGCCTCACCCGCACCGCAAACTTAAACCTAATTATAACTCTAACAATAAACCTAACCCTAAGCCTAAGCCTAACCCTAACTCTAATCCTCACCCCAACCCTCACCCTCAGCCTAACCCTAAGCCTAACCATAACCCTAACACTAACCCTCACCGTAACCCTAACCCAAACACTAACCCTAACCATAAACCTAAACCTAACGCTAAACCTAACCCTAATCCTCAGCCTCACCCTCACCCTAAACCAAACCCTAACCCTAATCCTCACCCTAACTCTAAGCCTAAACTTACCACTAACCCTAACTCTCATACTCACCCTCACCCTAACCCTAATCCTAAACCTAAATCTATTCCTATCCATAGCCCTCACCCTAGCCCTCACCATAGCCCTCACCCTTACCCTAATCCTAACACTAAACTTCAACCTAAACCTCACCGTAACCCTAACCATAAACGTCACCCTCACCCTCACCCTCAGCCTAACCCTAAGCCTAAGGCTAAGCCTAACCCTAACCCTAACCTTAACCCTCACCGTAACCCTAACCCTAACCCTAACACTAACCCTAAACCTAAACTTAACCCTAAATCTAACTCTAAACGTAACCCTAATCCTTAGCCTCACCCTCACCCTAACCCAAACCATAACCCTAACCCTCCCCCTAACTCTAAGCCTAAACCTAACCCTAACCCTAACTCTCACCCTCACCCTCACCCTAACTTTAATCCTAAACCTAACCCTATCCCTATCCCTAGCCCTCACCCTAACCCTCAAACTAGCCCTCACCCTTAGCCTAATCCTAACCCTAAAACTCATCAATGACCTCACCCTAAACCTAACCCTAACCCTCACCATAACCCTAACCCTAAACCTCACCCTCATGCTCAGCCTAAGCCTAAACCTAACCCTAACCCTCACGATAACCCTCACCCTCAACCTAAACCTAACACTAACCCTAACTCTAACCCTAAATCTCACCCTCATCCTAAACCTAACTCTAAACATAACCTAAACCTAAACCTCATCCTATGCCTAAACCTAACCCTCACCCTCACTGTAACTGTAACCCTAACCCTAACCCTAACCCTAACAATAACCCTAACCCTAACCCTAACCCTCACCCTAACCCTAAACTTAACCGAACCCTAATTCTCACCCTAAAACTAAAACTTACCCTCACCCTTATCCAAACCCTCACCCTTACCCTCACCCTCAGCCTAAACCTAAGCCTAACCCTAACCCTAACACTAACCCTCACAGACACCCTAACCTTTACCCTAATCCTAATCCTAACTCTAAGCCTAACCCTCACCCTCAACCTAACCCTCACCCTAACCCTAACTCTAACACTAAACCTAACCCTAACCCTAAACCTCACCCTCACCCTAACCCTAAACCAAAACCGCACACTAATCCTAATCCTAAACCTCACTCTCAGCCTAGCCCTCACCCTAACCCTAATCCTAACCCTAACCCTCATCCTAACCCTCACCCTAACCCTCACCCGCACCCTCACCCTCACCTTAACTGTAACACTAATCCTAACAATAAAACTAACCTTAACCCTAAACATCACCCTAAACCTATTCCTCACCCCCAACCTCACCCTCAGCATAACCCTAAGCGTAAGCCTAACCCTCACCCTAAGCCTTACATTCACCCTAACACTATATCTAAACCTAAACTTAACCCTATCCCTAAATCTCAACCTAACCCTCACCCTCACCCTAACCCTCACACTAACCCTAACCCTAAACCTCAACCTAACCCTCCCCCTAACCCTAACTCTACCCCTAAACCTCACCCTCACCTTAACACTAACCCTAACCCTAACCTTATAATTCACCCTAAAACTCAACCTAAACCTAACCCTCACCCTCACGCTCAAACTCACCATAACTCTAACCCTAATACTAACCCTAACCCTACCCCTAACACTAATTATAACCCTCACCCTCAGCCTCACCCTCAACGCAAACTAAACCCTAACCATAACACTAACAATACCCCTAACCATAACCCTAACCCTAACACAAATCCACACCCCCAACCTCACGCTCAGCCTAAGCCTAAACTTAAGCCTAACCCTCAACTTAACCCTTACCCTAACCCTAACCCTAATCCTAACCCTAACCCTAACCCTAACCGTCAGCCTCACCCTCAACCTAACCCAAAACCTCACCCTAACCCTAAGCCTAACCCTAACCCTAACCCTCACATTCACCCTCACCCTAAACCTAATCCTAAATCTAACACTATCCCTAAATGTAACCCACACCCTAACCCTCACACTAGCCTTCACCCTAACCTTAATCCTAACCCTAAAACTCATCATAAGCCTCATCCTAACCCTAACCCTAACACTCACCCTAACCCTAACCATAAACTTCACCCTCATTCTCTGCCTAAGTCTAAGCCTAAGCCTAGCCCTAACCCAAACGTTAACCCTCACCCTAAACCTAACCCTAACACTAACCCTAACTCTAACCCTAAATCTCATCCTCATCCTAAACCTAACTCTAACCCTAACCCAAAACCTAAACCTCATCCTAACCTTAACCCTAATCCTCAACCTCACTACAATTGTAACCCTAACCCCAACCCTAACCCTAACAATAACCCTAACCCTCACCATAACCCTAACCCTAACCCTAACTCTAACCCTAAACCTCACTCTAAACCTAATCCTAAACCTCAGCCCCAGCCTAGCACTCACCCTAACCCTAATCCTAACCATAACCCTCATCCTAACCCTCACCGTAACCCTCACCCGCAACCTCACCCTCACCTTAACTCTAACACTAACCCTAACAATAAAACTAACCTTAACCCTAATCATCACCCTAACACTATTCCTCACCCCGACCCTCACCCTAAGCCTAACCCTAAGCCTAAGCCTAACCCTCACCCTAAGCCTTACACTCACTCTCACCCTAAACCTAATCCTAAACCTAACACTATCCCTAAACCTCAACCTAACTCTCACCCTCACCTTAACCCTAACACTAACCCTAACCCTATACCTCCCCCTAACCCTCCCCCTAACCCTAACTCTAACCCTAAACCTAAACCTAACCCTAACCCTCACCCTCACGCTCAACCTCACCGTAACTCTCACCCTGACCCTAACAATAACACTAACCCTAAAGCTAACCCTAATGATAACACGCACCATCAGTCTCACCCTCACCGCAAACTTAAACCTAAACATAACCCTAACAAGAAGCCTAGCCCTAAGCCTAACCCTAACCCTAACTCTAATCTTCAGCCCCAACGTCACCCTGAGCCTAAACCTAAGCCTAAGCCTAACCCTAACCCTAACCCTAACCTTAACCCTAACCCTAACACTAACCCTAACACTAACCCTAAACCTAATCCTAATCCTCAGCCTCACCCTCACCCTAACCCAAACCCTAACACTAACCCTCACCTTAACTCTAAGCCTAAACTTAACCCTAACCCTAACTCTCACACTCACCCTCACCCTAACCCTTATCCTAAACCTAACCCTATCCCAATCCCTAGCGCTCACCCTAACCCTCACCATAGCCCTCACCCATACCCTAATCCTAACACTAAACCTTATCCTAAACCTCACCCTAACTCTAACCCTAACCCTCACCCTCACCCTCATCCTCAGCCTAACCCTAAGCCTAACAGTAAACCTAACCCTAACCCTAAGCCTCACCGTAGCCGTAACCATAACCATAACCCTAACACTAACCCTAAACCTAAACCTAACACTAAACCTAAGCCTAATTCTTTGCCTCACCCTCACCCTAATCCAAACCCTAACCCTAACCCTCACCATACCCCTAAACTTAACCGAACCCTAACTCTCACCCTAACCCTAACTCTAAACCTTACCCTTTACCTAAGCCTCAACCTCACCCTCACCCTCAGCCTAAACCTAAGCCTAACCCTAAACCTAACCCTCACACTCAGCAAAACCCTTACTCTAATCCTAATCCTAACCCTAAGCCTAACCCGAACCCTCCACCTAACTCTCACCCTAACCCTAACTCTAACACTAACCCTAATCCTAACCCTCAACCTCAGTCTCAACCTAACCCTAAATCTAACCCTAAACCTCACCCTCACCCTCACCCTCACCCTAACCCTAACGCTAAACCTCACCCTAACCCTAATCCTAAACATCACCCTCAGCCTAGCCCTCACCCTAACCCTAATCCTAACCCTAACCCACATCCTAACCCTCACCCTAACACTAACCCTAACCCTCACCATCACCCTAACCCTAATCGTATCCCTAACCCTCAACCTAACCCTAACTCTCACCCTAACCATAACCCTCACCCTAACCCTCACCCTAACCCTAAACTTAACCTGAACCCAAACTCTCACCATAACCCTATCCCTAACCCTCACCCTAACCCTCACTTTTATCTTAACCCTCAACCTTAGCCTAACACTGACGTTTACTCTTACCATCACCCCCAACTTAACACTTACCCTAACACTAACACTCAACCTAAACCTTACCCTAGCCCTAACTCTACACCTAAACCTCACCCTCACCCTACCCCTAACTCTAACACTAACCCTAACACTAAACCACACCCTAACCCTAACCCTAACATTCAAACTAACCTTAACACTCACCCTCACCCTCACCCTCAGCCTAAACCTAAGGCTAACACTAAACTTCACACTCACCCTAACCCTAATCCTAAGTCTAATTCTAACCCTAACCCTAACACTCACCCTCTCCCTCAGCCTCATGCTAACCCTAATTCTAACCTTAAACCTTACCCTCAACCTAACCATAACGCTAATCCTAACCCCCAACCTAACCCTAACCCTAACCCTCACCCGCACCCTCACCCTCACTTTAACTCTAACCCTAACCCTAAAAATAACACTAACCCTAACCCGAACCATCACCCTAACCCTAATCCTCACCCCACCCTCACACTCGGCCTATCACTAAGCGTATGGCTAACTCTCACCCTAACAATCACACTCACCCTCAAACTGACCCTCATTCTAAAGGTAACCCTATCCCTCAACCTCAACATAACCTTCACCCTCACAATAACATAAACACTAATCTTAACTCTAAACCTTACCCTAACCCTCCCCCTAACAATAACTTTAACCCTAAACCTCACCCTCACCCTAACCCTAATCCTAACCCTAAACCTCACCCTAACCCTAACCCTTACCCTCACCCTCAAACTCACCGTAACTTTAACCCTAACCCTAACAATAACACTAACCCGAACCCTAACCCTAACGATAACTCTCACCCTCAACCTCACCCTCACTGCAAACTTAAACCTAAATATAACTCTAACAATAAACCGAACCCTAAGCCTAACGCTAAAGCTAACTCTAATCATCAACCCAATCCATACCCTCAGCCTAACCCTAACCCTAACCCTAACCCTAACCTTAACCCTCACCGTAAACCTAAGCCTAAACCTAACCCTAACCCTAACCTTAACCCTCACCATAACCCTAACCCTAACCCTAACAATAACCCTAAACCTAAACTTAACCCTAAACCTAACTCTAAACTTAACCCTAATCCTTAGCCTCACCCTCACCATAACCCAAACCATAACCCTAACCCTCCCCCTAACTCTAAGCCTAAACCTAACCCTAACCCTAACTCTCACACTCACCCTCACCCTAACCTTAATCCTAAACCTAACCCTATCCCTATCCCTAGCCCTCACCCTAACCCTCAAACTAGCCCTCACCCTTAGCCTAATCCTAACCCTAAAACTCATCAATGACCTCACCCTAAACCTAACCCTAACCCTCACCCTAACCCTAACCCAAAACCTCACCCTCATGCTCAGCCTAAGCCTAAGCCTAACCCTAACCCAAACGTTAACCCTCACCCTAAACCTAACCCTAACACTAACCCTAACTTTAAACCTAAATCTCACCCTCATCCTAAACCTAACTCTAAACATAACCTAAACCTAAACCTCATCCTAACCCTAACCCTAACAATAACCCTAACACTAACCCTAACCCTCACCCTAACCCTAAACTTAACCGAACCCTAATTCTCACCCTAAACCTAACCCTAACCCTCACCCTTACCCAAACCCTCACCCTTACCCTCAGCCTAAACCTAAGCCTAACCCTAACCCTAACAGTAACCCTCACAGCCACCCTAACACTTACCCTAATCCTAATCCTAACTCTAAGCCTAATCCTCACCCTCAACCTAACCATCACCCCAACCCTAACTCTAACACTAACCCTAACCCTAACCCTCAACCTCAGTCTCACCCTAACTCTAAATCTAACCCTCAACCTCACCCTGACCCTAACACTAAACCAAAACCGCACACTAATCCTAATCCTAAACCTCACCCTCAGCCTAGCCCTCACCCTAACCCTAATCCTAACCCTAACCCTCATCCTAACCCTCACCCTAACCCTCACCCGCACCCTCACCCTCACCTTAACTGTAACACTAATCCTAACAATAAAACTAACCTTAACACTAAACATCACCCTAAACCTATTCCTCACCCCCAACCTCACCCTCAGCATAACCCTAAGTGTAAGCCTAACCCTCACCCTAAGCCTTACATTCACCCTAACACTAAACCTAACCCTAAACCTAACCCTATTCCTAAATCTCAACCTAACCCTCACCCTCACCCTAACCCTCACTCTAACCCTAACCCTAAACCTCAACCTAACCCTCCCCCTAACCCTAACTCTAACCCTAAACCTTACCCTCACCTTAACACTAACCCTAACACTAACCCTATACCTCAACCTAAAACTCAACCTAACCCTAACCCTCACCTTCACGCTCAAACTCACCGTAATTCTAACCCTAACACTAACAATAACACTAACACTAACCCTCCCCCTAACACTAATTATAACCCTCACCCTCAGCCTCACCCACAAGGCAAAATAAACCCTAATCATAACACTAACAATACCCCTAACCATAACCCTAACCCTAACACAAATCCACACCCCCACCCTCACTGTCAGCCTAAGCCTAAGCCTAAGCCTAACCCTCTACTTAACCCTAACCCTAACCCTAAACCTAACCCTAACCCTAACCCTAAACCTAACCCTAACCCTAACCCTAACCCTAATCCTCAGCCTCACCCTCAATCTAACCCAAAACCTCACCCTAACCCTAAGCCTAAACCTAATCCTAACCCTCACACTCACCATCACCCTAACCCTAATCCTAAATCTAACCCTACCCCTTAACGTAACCCACACCCTAACCTTCACCCTAGCCCTCACCCTAACCCTAATCCTAACCCTAAAACCCATCATAAGCCTCACCCTAACAATAACCCTAACACTCACCCTAACCCTAACCCTAATCCTCACCCTCATTCTCTGCCTAAGTCTAAGCCTAAGCCTAACTCTAACCCAAACGTTAACCCTCACCCTAAACCTAACCCTAACACTAACCCTAACACTAACCCTAAATCTCACCCTCATCCAAAACCTAACTCTAACACTAACCCAAAACCTAAACCTCATCCTAACCTTAACCCTAACCCTCACCCTCACTACAACTATAACCCTAACCCCAACCCTAAACCTAACAATAACCCTAACCCACACCCTAACCCTAACCCTAACACTAACACTAAACCTCACCCTAACCCTAATCCTAAACCTCACCCTCAGCCTAGCCCTCAACCTAACCTTAATCCTATCCCTAACCCTCATCCTAAAACTCACCCTAAAACTAACCCTAACCCTCACCCTCACCCTAAACCTAATCCTAACCCTAACCCTCAACCTAACCCTAACTCTCACCCTAACCATAAACCTAACCCTCACTGTAACCCTAACCCTAACCCTAACACTAAACCTAAACCTAGTCCTCAGCCTCACCCTCACCCTAATCCAAAACCTAACCCTAACTCTCACCCTAACCCTAAGCCTAACCCTAACCCTAATGCTCACACTCAACCTCACCCTAACTCTAATCCTAAACCTAACCCTATCCCTAACACTAACCCTCACCCTAACCCTAAACCTAAACCAAAACCTCAACCTAACCCTAACCCTAATCCTAACCCTCACACTCATGCTCAGTCTAAGCCTTAGCTTAAGCCTAAGCCTAACCCTAACCCTATCCCTTACCCTAATCCTAACAATAACCGAACCCTAACCCTAACACTAACCCTAACTCTAACCCTAAACCTCACCCTCATGCTAACCCTAACCCTAACCTAATGCTAAACCTGAACCTCATCCTAACCCCAACCCAAACCCACCCGCTTAGCCTCACCGTAACCCTAACCCTACCACTAAACCTAACCCTAACCCTAACCCTAACCCTAACCCTCAACCTAACACTAACCCTAAACCTAACACTAACCCTCACACTAACCCTAACCCTCACCCTCACCCTAGCCCTCACCCTAACCCTAACTCTCATCCTCACCCTAAACCTCACACTAACCCTAACACTAATCCTCAATCTAACCCTCACCTTCACCCTAAACCTAACCCTTACCCTCACCCTAACCCTAACCCTCACCCTAACCGTAACCCTCACCCTCAGCATAACCCTAAAATTTATCCTTACCATCACCCCCAACCTAACCGTCACCCTAACCATAACCCTAACCCAAACCCTCCTTCCTAACCCTAAATCTACCCCTAAACCTTACCCTAAACCTAAGCCTAATTCTAACCCTAAACCAAACACTAAACCTCAACCTAACCCTATTCTTCACACTCACCCTCAGCTTAACCGTATTCCTAGCCCTAACCATAACTCTCACGCTAACCCTAACACTCAACCTAACACTATCCCTAACCCTCACACTCACCGAAACCCTAACCATAATCCTAATCCTAACCCTAACCCTAACCCTCACCCTCAGCTTAACCCTCACCCTACCCCAAACCCTAACACTCACCTTAACCCTAATCCTCAACCTCAGCCTCACGCTAACCGTAACTCTAGCCCTAAACCTCACCCTCACCCTAACCCTAACCCTAACCCTAAACCTCAACCTAACCCTAACCCTAAAACTCACCCTCAACCTAGCCCTTACCCTAACCCTAATCCTAACCCTAACCCTCATCCTAAACCTCCCCCTAACCCTAACTCTAACATTAAACCTCACCCTCACACTAACCCTAACACTAACCCTAACCCTTAACCTCACACTAAACCTCACCCTAACCAAAACCCTCAGCCTCAACCTCAACATAACTCTAACCTTAAACCAAACAATAACACTAACCCTAACCCTAACCCTGACCCTAACCCTAACACTAACAATAACCCTCAGCCTAACCCTAACCATCACCTTAACACTAACCTTCACACTAACACTAACTCTAACCCTTACACTAACCCTCAAACTAACCCTAAACATCACCCAACCCTCACCCTCACTCTAAACCTATCCCTAACTCTCACCCTCACGCTAGCCCTCACCTTAACACTAACCCTCATCCTCAACCTATCACTCACCCTCACCCTCACCCTCAGGCTAACTCTAACCCTAATCCTAATCCTAAACCTATCACTAAACCTCACCCTCATCCTAAACCTAACCCTCATCCTAACACTAACACTAAACCTCACCCTCACCCTCAACCTCAACCTAACCCTAACTCTAAACCTAAACCTCACTGTCACCCTAATCCTAACACTAATCCTAAACATAAACCTCACCCTAAACCTAACCCTAAACCTCACCCTCACCCTAGCCCTAACTCTAATCCTAACGCTAACGCTCATCCTAACCCTCCCATTACTCCTAACCCTAATCCTCACCCTAAAACTAACCCTCAACCTGACCCTCACCCTCAGCCTAAACCTAAGCCTAACCCTAGACCTAACGCTAACACACACACCCTCAACCTAATCCTAATCCTATCCCTAACCCTAACCATAACCATAACCCTCCCCCTAACTATCACCCTAACCCTCATCCTAACCCTAACTATAACCCTAAACCTCACCCTCACCCAAACCCTAACTCTAACCCTAACCCCAACCAAACCTCAAACTAACCCTAACCCTAACCCTCACCCTCACAGTAACTGTAACACTAAACCTAACCAACACAATAACCCTAACACTAATCCTAACCCTCACCCTTACCCTAATCCTAACACTAAACTTCATCCTAAACTTCACCCTAACCCTAACGCTAACCCTCACCCTCACCCTCACACTCAGCCTAACCCTAAGCATAACCCTTACCTTAACCCTAACCGTAACCTTAACCCTCACCATAACCGTAACCCTAAGCCTAAGCCTAACCGTGACACTAACCCTAAACCTAAACCTAACCCTAAACCTAACCCTAAACTTAACCCTAATCCTCAGCCTCACACTCACCCTAACCCAAACCATAACCCTAACCCTCCCCTAACACTAAGCCTAAACCTAACCCTAACCAGAACTCTCACATTCACCCTCACCCTAACCCTAACAGTAACTCTAACACTAACCCTCACCCTCACCCTAACCCTAAACTTAATCGAACCCTAATTCTCACCCTAAACCTAACCCTAACCCTCACCCTTTCCCAAACCCTCACCCTTACCCTCACCCTCAGCCTAAACCTAAGCCTAAGCCTAACCCTAACCCTCACAGTCACCCTAACCCTTACCCTAATCCTAATCCTAACTCTAAGCCTAACCCTCACCCTCAACCTAACCCTCACCCTAACACTAACTCTAACACTAACCCTAACCCTAACCCTCAACCTCGGTCTCACCCTAACCCTAAATCTAACCCTAAACCTCAACCTCACCCTAACCCTAACCCAAAACCGCACACTAATCCTAATCCTAAACCTCACCCTCAGCCTAGCCCTCACCCTAACCCTAATCCTAACCTTAACCCTCATCCTAACCCTCACCCGAACCCTCACCCGCACCCTCACCCTCACCTTAATTCTAACACTAACCCTAACAATAAAACTAACCTTAACCCTAAACATCACCCTAACCCTATTCCTCACCCCCACCCTCACCCTCAGCATAACCCTAAGCGTAAGCATAACCCTCACCCTAAGCCTTACATTCACCCTAACACTAAACCTAACCCTAAACCTAACCCTATCCCTAAATCTCAAACTAACCCTCACCCTCACCCTAACCTTCACACTAACCCTAACCCTAACCCTCACCCTCACCCTCATCTTAACTCTAACCTTAACCCTAACAATAACACTAATTTGAACAATAAACCTCACCCTAACCCTAATCCTAACCCTAATTCTCCTCATAACCCTCAGCCTAAACTTAAACCTAACCCTCACCCTAACCCTAACCCTAACCATCAACCTAAACCTAACACTCACGCTCACCGTAACCCTAATCATAACGCTCACCCCAACCCTAACCCTCACCCTAACAATTACCCTCACCCTAACACTAACCCTAACAGTAACACTAACCCTCACACTAACCCTAACCATCATCCTAAACCTAAACATCACTCTAAACCTAACCCTAGCCCTCAACCTATCCCTAATTCTCAATCAAACCCTAACCCTCAACATTCCCCTAACCCTCTCACCCTAACCCTAACCCTTACCCTCACCCTAAACCTAACCCTCACCCTCAACCTAACCCTAACCCTAACCCTAACTTTAACACTACCCCTAACCCTAACCCTAATCCTAATCCTAAACCTAACCTTAACCATTATCCTCAACCTAACCCTAACAGGAACCCTAAACCTAACCCTCACCCTCAGCCTCACCCTAATATTAATTCTAACACTAAACCTCACCCACATCCTAATGCTAATGCTAACACTAACGCTAACCCTAACCTTCCCCCTAACTCTAAACCGAAACCAAACCCTAACACTAACCCTAAACCTAAACCTCAACCTAACCCTCACCCTAACCTTAACTCAATCCCTAAACCTCACCCTCACCCTAACTCTCATTCTAATACTAACCCAAACCCTAAACTTCACCCTAACCCTAACCCTAAACCTCACCCTAACCCTCACAGTAACTGTAACCCTAAACCTAAACCTAACAATAACCCTAAACCTAATCCTAACCCTCACCTAACCATAACCTTCACCCTAAACCAAACCCTCACCCTAACACTTACCCTCACCCAAACACTAACCCTAACCCTAACACTAACCCTAAACCTCAACCTAAACCTCACCATCACCCTAACCCTAACAATAACCCAATCCCTAACCCTCACCTGAACCCTCTCCCTAATCCTATATTTAACCCTAAACTTCACCCTCACCCTCACCCTAACTCTAACCCTAACACTAAAACCCATCCTAACCCTAACCCTAACCCTCACCTGCACTGACACCCTCATCGTAACTCTATCCCTAACCCTAACAATAACACTAACCCTAACCCGAACCATCACACTAACCCTAATCCTCACCCCCACCCTCACCCTCAGCCTAAGCCTAACCCTCACCCTCAACTTCACCCTAACCCTAGTCCTAAACCAAACTCTATCCCTAAACCTCAACCTAAGCCTCACCCTCACCCTAACCCTAACACTGACCTTAACCCTAAACCTCATCCTAACCCTGCCCCTAACCCTAATTCTAACCCTAAACTTCACCCTCACCTTAACCCTAACCCTATCCCTAACCCTAAGCCAAACCCTAACCCGAATCCTAATCCTCAACGTAACCATAACCAGAGTGGTAACCCTAAACCTAACAATAACCCTAACCCTAAACCTAACACTAATCATAAGCTTCAACCTCACCCTAACCCAAAACCAAACCCTAACCCTGACCCTCACCGTCAGCCTAAACCTAAGCCTAAACCTAACCCTAACCCTAACCCTCACCGTAACCCTAACCCTATCCCTAAACCTAAAGCTAACCCTAACCCTAAACCTAAACCTAATCCTAATCCTCAGACTCACCCTCACCCTAACCCAAACCTAACCCTAAGCCTCACCCTAACCCTAAGCCTAACCCTGACCCTAACCCTAACCCTAAAACTCACCCTAAGCCTAACCCTAATCCTAAACCTAACCTATCTCTAAACCTAACCCTCACCCTAACCCTCAGCCTAGCACTCACCCTAACCCTAATCCTAAACCTAAACCTCATCCTAACCCTCACCCTAACCCTAACCCATACCCTAACCCTAAACCTAACCCTCAACCTCATGCTTGGCCTAAGCCTAAGCCTAAGCCTAAGCCTAACCTAACCCAAACACTAACCCTCACCCTAATCCTAACTCTAACACTAACCCTAACTCTAAACGTAAACCTCACTCTCACCCTAAGCCTAACTCTCACCCTAACCCTAAATCTAAACCTTATCCTAACTCTAACCCTAACCCTCAACATCACCCTCACCATAACCATAACCCTAACCCTAACCATAACAATAACCCTAACCCTAACCCTCACCCTCACACTTACCCTCACCTAACTCTAACACTAACCCTAGCACTAACCCACACACTAACTCTAACCATCAACCTAACCCTAAACCTCACCCTAAAACTAAACCTAAACCTCACCCTCACCCTAGCCCTCACCCTAACCCTAACCCTCATCCTCACCCTAAACCTCACACTAACCCTAACACTAATCCTCAATCTAACCCTCACCCACACCGTTCCTCTAACCCTAACCCTCACCCTAACCATAATCCTCACCCGAACGTAACCCTTACACTCAGCCTAACCCTCATGTTTACACTTACCATCACCCCACCCTAACACGTACCCTAACCCTAACGCTCACCCTAACCCGCACCCTAACCCTAACTCTACACCGAAACCTCATCCTCACCCTAAGCCTAATCCTACCACTAACCATAAACCTTACCCTAACCCTAACCCTAACCCTCACCCTCACCTTAACTCTAAACCTAACCCTAACAATAACACTTATTTTAACCCTAACCCTAACCCTAACCCTAACGCTTATCCTAACCCTCACCCCTCAACCTCAGCCTTACCTGAATCCTAATTCTAACACTAAACCGCACCCACATCGTAACCCTAATGCTCACCCTAACCCTAACCCTAAAACTCCCCCTAACTCTCAACCTAACCCTAACACTAACCCTAACCCTAAAACTCAACCTAACTTTCACCTAACCCTAAATCTATACCTAAACCTCACCCTCACCCTAACTGTCACTCTAACCCAAACCCAAACCCTAAACCTCACCCTAACTATAACCCTAACCCTCACCCTCACCCTCACAGTAACCGTAACCCTAAACCTAAACCTAAAAATAGCCCTAACCCTAATATTAACCCTCACCATAACCATAAACCTCACCATAACCCAAACACTCACCCTAACACTTACCCTCACCCTAACACTAACCCTAACCCTAACACTAACCTTCACACTAAACCTAACCCTAACAGTAAACCTATACCTCAAACTAACCCTCACCCTCACACTAACAGTAACACTAACCCTATCCCTAACCCTCACCTTAACCCTCTCCTGAACCCTATATCTAACCCTAAACCTCACCCTCTCCCTAACCCTAACCCTAACCGTAACCCTAAACCCCACCCTAACCCTAAAACTAACGCTCACACGCATCCTCACCCTCACTGTAACTCTAACCCTAACCCTAACAATAACACTAACCCTAAACCGAACCATCATCTTAACCCTAATCCTCACACCCACCCTAACCCTCAGCCTAACCCTAACCCGAACCCTCAACCTAACACTTACCCTCACCCTAACACTAACCCTAAACCTTACACTAAATCTCACACTAACCCTAAACATCACCCAAACCCTAAACCTCACCTAAACCCTAAACCTAAAACTCACCCTCACCCTAGCCCTCACTCTAATGCTAATCCTCAATCTAACCCTCACCCTCACCCTCAGCCTAAACCTAAGGCTAACACTAACCTTAACCCTTACCCTCACACTCACAGTAACCCTAAACCTAATCCTAATCCTAACCCTAAACCTAACCCTCACTGTCACCCTAACCCTAACACTAAACCTAACACTAACCCTAACCCTAAACCTCACTATCAATATCAAGCTCAGCCTGTTCCTAAGACTAACCCTAACCCTTACCCTAACCCTCACCCTCACCCTAGCCCTCACCCTAAACCTAATCCTAACCCTAACGCTCCTCCTAACCCTCATCCTAAACCTAACCCTAACCATCACCCTAAACCTAATCTTCACTTCCACCCTCACCCTCAGCCTAACCCTAAGCCTATGCCTAACCCTAACCCGAACCCTCACACTCACACTGACCCTAACCCTAATCCTAACCCTAACCCTAACCCTAAACCTCAACATAACCCTGACACTAATCTTAACCCAAACAATTACCCTAAACCTAACCCGCGACCAAACCCTCCAACTAACGCTAAATCTAACACTAAACTTCACCCTCACCCTAACCCTAATCCTAACCCTATCCATAAACTTCACCCTAACCCTAACCATAACCCTCACATGCACACTCACCCTCAGCCTCACCATAACTCTAAACCTAACCCTAACAATAACACTAATTCTAACCCTAAACCGAACCCTAAGCCTAACCCTAATGCTAACAATCACTCTCACCCTAACCATAATCCTAAACTTAACCCTCACCCTAACCCTAAACCTCACCCTGAGTGTAACCCTAACCCTCATCCTAACCATCACCCTAACCCTAACGCTAACCCTAAACCTTACCCTAAAACTAAACCTAAACCTAACCCTCACCCTAACCCTACTCTTAACAATAATCCTCATCCTAACACTCACCCTAACCCTAAACCTCAACCTCAACATCAGAATAACCCTAAGCCTAACACTAACCCTAACCCTAACCCTAACCCTCACACTCACCCTAACCCTTACCCTAATCCTAATGGTAACTCTAACCCTAACCCTCACCCTCAGCCTCAGCTTAACCCTAACTCTAACCCTAACCCAAACTCTAACCCTAAACCTCACCCACACACTAACCCTAACTCTAACTCTAACCCTAACCCTAAACCTCACCCTCACCCCAGCCCTCACCCTAACCCTAATCCTAACCCTACACTCATCCTAACCCGACCCATAACACTAACCCTAACCTTCACCCTAACCCTAACATTCACCCTCAACCTAAGCCTAACTCTAACCCTAACCCTCACCCTCACACTCACCCTAACCCTAACCCTAATCCTCACACTAACCCTAAACCTCAACTTCACCCTCACCCTCAGCCTAAACCTAAGCCTAACCCTAACCCTCACTCGAACCTTCACACTCACCCTAACCCTAACCCTACTCCTACAATTAACCCTAATCCTAACCCTCACCCTCAACCTAACCCTCTCCTTAAGCCTAACCCTAACATTAATTCTAACCCTAAACCTCACCCTCAGCCTCACCCTAACCCTATGTCTAACACTAAACCTCACCATGAGCCTAACCCTAAACCAAACACTATGCCTCAACCTCATTCTAAACCTAACCCTAACCCTCACCCTCACCCTAACCATAACCCTCACCCTAAACTTAACCTTCACCCTAACACTTTCCCTCAGGCTAAAACTAACCCTACCCCTAACATTAACCATCACACTAAACCTAACACTAATCATCAATCTAACTCTCACCTTCACCCTAACCCTAAACCTAACCCTCACCCTAACCCTAACCCTCACCCTTAACATAACCCTCACCCTCAACCTAACCCTCAACTTAACCGTTACCGTCACCCCCATCTTAACCCTCAGCCTAATCCTAACCATCACCCTAACCCAAACTCTACCCCTAAACCTCACCCTCACCCTAACCCTAACTCTAAACCTAACCCTAACACTAAACCTCACAGTCACGCTAACCCTCACCCTAAGCCTAAGCTTAAACCTCACCCTAATCCTTACCCTAAACTTCACCCTCACCCTAGCCCTCACCCTAACCCTCACCCACATCCTCAGCCTCAATGTAACTCTAACCCTAACCCTAACAATAACCCTAAACCTAAGCCTAACCCTAAACATAACTCTAAACCTCACCCACACCCTCACCCTCAGCATAACCCTAAGCCTAACTCTAAACCTAATTCTAAACCTCACAGTAACCCTAACATTAACCCAAACCCTAATAGTAACCCTAACCCTAAACCTAACCCTAAACCTAACCCTAATCCTCAGTCTCACCGTCACTCTAAAGCAAACCCAACCCTAACCCTCACCCTAACTCTAAGCCTAACCCTAACCCTAAACCTAATCCTCACACTCACCCTAAACCTAACCCTAATCCTAAAACTACCCCTACCCTTAACCTTAAACCTCACCCTAACCCTCAGCCTAGCCCTCACCCTAACCCTAATTCTAACCCTAAACCTCAACCTAACCCTACCCCTAACCCTAATTCTAACCCTAAACCTCTCCCTAACCCTAAACTTAACCTTAACCCTAACCCTAAACCTCACCTTAACCCTAACCCTAGCCCTAACCCTAAACATAACACTAACCCTAACCCTAAACTTAACACTAACCCTCAACCTCACCTTCACCCTAACCCAAACACTAACCCTAACCCTCACCCTCACCTTCAGCCTAACCCTAAGCCTAAGCCTAACCCTAACCTCACCCTAACCCTAACCCTAACCCTAAAACTAACCCTAACCCTAACCCTAAACCTAAGCCTAACCCAAATCCTCAGCCTGACCCTCACCCTAACCCAAACCCTAACCCGAACCCTCACACTAACCATAAACCTCACCCTAACCCTAAACCTCACCCTAAAACTTACCCTCAACCTAACACTTACCCTCACCCTAACACTAACCTTAACCCTAACATGAAACCTAACCCACGAACTAACCCTCCTCCTAAACCTAATATAACCCCAAACCTCACCCTCACTTTAACCATAATCCTACCCCTAACCCTAAACCTCACCCTAACCCTAACTCTAATCCTAACCCTCACCCTCACTGTCACCTTAACTCTAACCTTAATGCTAACAATAACACTAATACTAACAATAAACCTAACGCTAACCGTAAACCTAATCCTAACACTCACCCTAACGCTTACCCTAATCCTAACCCTCACTCTCACCCAAAACCTAAACCTAAACCTCAGCATAAAATTAACCCTCATCCAAACCCTCACCCTAACACTAAACCAAACCCTAAACCTCATTCTAACACTAACCCTAACCCTAACCCTCAGCCTAGCCCTCACCCTAACCCTAATCCTAACCCTAATACTCGTCATAACCCTCAGCCTAAACCTAAAACTAACCCTCATCCTAACCCTAACCCTAACCATCAACCTAACCATAACCTTCAGGCTAAACGTAACCCTAATCATAAACCTCACCCTAACCCTAAACCTCACCCTAACACTTACCCTCACCCTAACCCTAACACTAACACTAACACTAACCCTCACTCTAACCCTAACCATCACCCTAACCCTAAATTTCACCCTAACCCTAACCCTAACCCTCACCCTCACTCTAGCCCTAACCCTAACCCTAATCCTCAATCAAACCCTCACCCTCAACCTTCCCCTAACCGTAACACTCAACCTTACCCTAATTCTCACCCTTACCCTAACCCTCACCCTCAGCCTAACCCTCAGGTTTAACCTTTCCGTCACCCCCAACATAACCCTCACCCTAACTCTAACCCTCAACCAAACCCTCATCCTAACCCTAACGCTTATCCTAAACCTCACCCTCACCCTAACCCTAACTCTAACCCAAAACCTAACACTAATCGTCAACCTAACCCTAACCCTTACCCTCACCCTAAACCTAACCCTCACCCTCACCCGAACCCTAACCCAAACCCTAACCCTAACACTACCCCTAACCCTAACACAAATCCTAATCGTAAACCTAACCCTAACCCTCACCCTCACCCTAACCCTCTCCCTCACCCTAACCCTAATTCTAAGACTAAACCTCACCCACATGCTAACCCTAATCCTGACACTAACGCTAACCCTAACCCTCCGCCTAACTCTAAACCTAACCCTAACACTAACACTGTACCTAAACCTAAACCTCAAACTAACCCTCACCCTACCGCTAACTCTATCCCTAAACCTCACCCTCACACTAACCCTCACTCTAATCCTAACCCAAACCCTAAACCTCATCCTAACCCTAAACCTAACCCTCAACCTCACCCTCACAGTAACTGTAACCCTAAACCTAAACCTAACAATAACCCTAAACCTAATCCTAAACCTCACCCTAACCATGACCCTCACCCTAACCCAAACCCTCACCCTAACACTTACCCTCACTCTAAAACTAACCCTAAACCTAACACTAACCCTCACACTAAGCCTAATCCTAAACCTAACTCTAAACCTCAACCTCACCATCACCCTCACCCTAGCCCTAACAATAACCCTATCCCTAACCCTCACCCTAACCCTCTCCCAAACCCTATATCTAACCCTAAACTTCACCATCACTCTCACCCTACCCCTAACCCTAACCCTAAAAACCACCCTAACCCTAACCCTCACCCGAACCCTCACCTGAACCCTCACCCTAACACTTATTTTAACCTAACACTTACCCTCACCCTAACACTAACCTTAACCCTAACGCGAACCCTAACCATAACCCACGAACTAAACCTCCCCCTAACCCAAACCTAACCCGAAACCTCACCCTCACTCTAACCCTAATCCTACCCCTAACCCTAAACCTCACTCTAAACCTAACCCTAACCCTCAACCTCACCTTAACTCTAACCTTAACCCTAACAATAACACTAATTATAACCCTAAACCTAACGCTAACCCTAACCCTAATCCTAACACTAACCTTAAACCTAACTGTATTCCTAAACCTAACTCTCACCCAAACCCTAACCCTCACCCTCAGCATAACCTTAACCTTCATCCAAACCCTGACCCTAACACTAACCCTAACCCTAAACTTCACTTTAACGCTAAACCTACCCCTAACCCTCACCCTAGGCCTCACCCTAACCCTAATCCTAACCCTAATTCTCCTCATAACCCTCAGCCTAAACCTAAACCTAACCCTCACCCTAACCCTAACCCTAACCATCAACCTAACCCTAACTCTCACGCTCACCATAACCCTAATCATAACCCTCACCCTAACCATAACCCTCACCCTAGCCCTCACCCTAACCCTAATCCTAAGCCTAATTCTCATAACCCTCAGCCTAAACCTAAACATAACCCTCACCCTAACCCTAACCCTAACCATCAACCTAACCCTAACTCTCACGCTCACCATAACCCTAATCATAACCCTCACCCTAACCCTAACCCTCACCGTAGCCCTCACCCTAACCCTAATCCTAACCCTTATTATCCTCATAACCCTCAGCCTAAACCTAAACATAACCCTCACCCTAACCCTAACCCTAACCATCAACCTAACCCTAATACTCACGCTCACCATAACCCTATTCATAACCCTCACCCTAACCCTAACCCTCACCCTAACACTAATCCTAACACTAACACTAACCCTCACACTAACCCTAAATATCACCCTAACCCTAAACCTCACCCTAACTCTAACCCTAAACCTCACCCTCACCTTAGCCCTCACCCTAACCCTAATCCTCAATCAAAACTTCAAGCACAACCTTCCCCTAAACCTAACACTCACCCTAACCCTAATCCTCACCCTTACCTAAACCTCACCCTCAGCCTAACCCTCAGGACTACCCTTACCGTAACACCCAACATAACCTAGACCCTAACTCTAACCCTCAACCTAACCCTCATGCTAACCCTAAAATTACCCCTAAACCTCACCCTCACCCTAACCCTAACTCTAACCCAAACCCTAACACTAAACCTCAACCTAACCCTAACCCTTACGCTCACCCTAAACCTAACCCTCACCCTCACCCTAACCCTAACCCTAACACTATCCCTAACCCTAACCCTAATCCTAATCCTAAACCTGACGCTAACCCTCACCCTCACCCTAACCCTCACCCTCACCCTAACCCTAACAGTAACCCTAAACCTAAGCCTCACACTCAGCCTCACCCTAACCATGATTCTAACACTAAACCTCACCCACATCCTAACCCTAATGCTAACACTAACGCTAACCCTAACCCTCCCCCTAACTCTAAACCTAATACTAACACTAACACTAACCATAAACCTCAACCTCAACCTAACACTCACCCTAACCCTAACTCTATCTCTAAACCTCACCCTCACCCGATCCCTCACTCTAACACTAAACCAAACACTAAACCTCACCCTAACCCTAACACTACCCCTAACCGTAACCCTAATCTTAATCCTAAACCTGACCCTAACCCTCACCCTCACACTAACTCTCACCCTCAGCCTAACCCTAGCAGTAACCCTAAACCCAACCCTCACCCTCAGGCTCACCCTAACCCTGATTCTAACACCAAACCTCACTCACATCCTAACCCTAATGCTAACACTAATGCTAACCCTAACCCTCCTCCTAACTCTAAACCTAAACCTAACACTAACACTAACCCTAAACCTCAACCTCAACCTAACCCTCACCCTAACGCTAAGTCTATCCCTAAACCTCACCCTCACCTGATGCCTCAGTCTAACCCTAAACCAAACCCTAAACCTCACCCTATCCCAAACCTTAACACTCACCCTCACACTCACAGTAACTGTAACCCTAAAACTAAACCTAACAATAACTCTAACCCTAATCCTAACCCTCACCCTAACCATAACCCTCACCCTAACCCAAACCCTCACCTTAACACTTACCCTCACCCTAACACTAACCCTAATCCTCACAATAACCCTAACCCTAAACCTAAACCTAAACCTCAAACTAATCCTCACCCTCACCCTAACCCTAACAATAACCCTATCCCTAACCCTCACCCGAACTCTCTCCCTAACCCTATATCTAACCCTAAACCTCACCCTGAACCTAACCCTAACCCTTACCCTAATCCTAAAACCCACCCTAAACCTAACCCTAACCCTCACCCGCACCCTCACCCTCACAGTAACTCTAGTCCTAAACCTAACAATAACACTAACCCTAACCCGAACCATCACCCTAAACCTAATCCTATCCCCCACCCTCACCCTCACCATAACCGTAAACCTCACCCTAATCCTAAACCTCGCCCTAACCCTAAAACTAACCCTAACCCTCACCCTCATCCTAGCCCTCACCCCAACCCTAATTTTAACCCTCAGCCTCACCCTAATCCTAACCCTCATCCTCACCCTAAACTTCACATTAACCCTAACCCTAATCCTCAATTTAACCCTTACCGTAACTCTAAACCTAACCCTAACACTCACACTTATTTTAAACCTCACCCTCAGCCTAAACCTAACCTTTACCATTACCATCATCCTCACCATAGCTCTACCCCTAACCCTAAAGCTCATCCTAACCTACACCCTAACCGTAAACCTAAATATCACGATAACCCTAACCCTCACCCTCAACCTCAAGCTCAGCCTAACCCTAAGCCTAAGCCTAATCCTTACCCTAACCTTCACCCTCATCCTAGCCCTCACACTAAACCTAATCTTAGCCCTAAACCTCATCCTAACCCTCACCCTAAACCTAACCCTAACCATCAACCTAACCCTAATCTTCACACCCAAGCTCAACCTCAGCATAACCCTAAGCCTAACCGGAAACTTAACCCTAACCTTCTCACTCACATTCACCCTAACCCTAACCCTAATCCTAACCCTAACCCTAACCCTTAACCTCAACCTAACCTTCACCCTAAACTTAACCCTAACACTAATCCTAACCCTAACCAAGGAAATAACCTTCCCCCTAAACCTAAATCTAAACCTAAACCTCACCCTCAGCCTAACCATAACTCAAACCCTCACCCTCACCCTCAGTGTAACTCTAAACCTAACCCTAAAAATAACACTAATCCTAACCCTAAACCTAAACCTAACCCTAAACATAACCCTAATCCTAGCACTCACACTCACCCTAACCCTAATACTAAACCTAACCCTGACACTAACCCTAACCCTAACCCTAATCCTAATCTTAATCCTAAACATAACATTAATCCTCACCCTCACACTAACCCTCAACCTAACCCTAACCCTAATACTAACCCTAAACCTAACCCTCACCCTCAGCCTCACCCTAACCCTAACTCTAACCGTAAATCTCAACCTCACCCTAACCCTAACCGAAAACCTAACCCTAAACCTCACCATAACCCTAACCCTAAACCTCACCCTCACCCTAGCCCTCACCCTCAACCTCACCCTCAGCCTAAACCTGAGCCTAACCCTAAACCTAACCCTAACACACAAAATCACCCTCAACCTAACACTAATCCTAACCCTAACCCTAACCCTAATCCTCCCCCTAACTCTCACCCTAACCCTAATACTAACACTAACCCTAACCCTCAAACTAACCATCACCCTAACCTTGACTCTAACCCTAAACCTCACCCTCACCTTTACCCTAACTCTAAACCTAACCCAAACCTTAACTTCTCCCTAAACCTAACCCTAACCCTCACACTCACCTTAACTGTAAACATGAACTGTACCCTAACAATAACCCTACCCCTAATCCTAAGCCTCACCCTAACCCTAACACTCACCCTAACCATAAACCTCACCCTAACCCGCCCCATAACCCTAACTCAAACCCTAAACTTCACCCTCACCCTCACCCTAACCCTAAACCTCACCATAAAACTCACCCAAACTTTCATTCACACCCTCACACCGTACCTCACTGTAACTCTAACCCTAACCATAACAATAAGACTAACACTAATCCTAACATTAACCCTATCCATAACCATAACCCTCACCCTCAGCCTCACCCTAACCGCAAACTTAACCCTAACCATAACACTAACAATAACTATAACAGTAACTCTAAACCTAAACCTAACCCTAACCCTTATCTAATCCTCACCCCCAACCTCACCCTAAGCCTAACCCTAAGCCTAGCCCTAACCCTAACCCTAACCCTCACCGTAACCAAACACAAATCATAACGCTAACCCTAACCAAAACCCTAACCCTAACCGGAAACCTAACCCTGAACCTAACCCTAACACTAACCCTAATCCTCACCCTCACCCTCACCCTAACCCAAAAAATAACCCTAACCCTCACAATAACCCTAAGCCTAACCCTAACCCTAACCCTCACACTAGCCCTCACCTTAAACATAATCCTAAAACAAACCTTATCCCTAACAGTAACCCTCACCCTAACCCTCACCCCATCCCTCACCCTAACCCTAACCCTAACCCTAAACCTCATCCTAAACCTCACCCTATCCCTAAATCTAAACCTCACCCTAACCCTCAACTTAACTCTAAACCTAACCTTAACAATAACCCTAAACTTAAACCTAACCCTAAACCTCACACTCACCGTAATTCTAACCCTAACCCTAACACTAATCCTCATGCTAATGCTAATCATAAGCCTCAACCTCACTCTAGCCCTCACCCTAACCCTAATCCTAACCCTAAACCTCATCCTAACCCTAACCCTAATCCTAAAACCCTAACCCTCACATTAATCCTAACCTTCACCGTCATGATCGGCCTAAGCCTAAGCCTAAGCCTAAGACTAACTCTAACCCTCACACTCACCCTCACCCTAACCCTAATTGTAACACTAACCCTAACCCTAATCCTCACACTAACCCTCAACCCAACGCTAAATCTAACCCTAAACGTCACCCTCACCTAACCCTAACACTCGCCCTCAACCTCAACCACCGCCTAATACTAAGCCTAACCCTAACCCCAACCCTAAACCTAACACTAAACCTAACCCTAACCCTCACCCTAACCCTCACCCTAACCCTCAAGCTTTCCCTAGCCCACACCCTAAACCTAAGCCTAAGCCTAAACCTCACCCTAACCCTCACTCTAACCCTAACCCCAACCCTCACCCTAAACCTAACACTCACCCGCACCCTCACCCTAACTCTAATCCTAACTCTAACCCTAACCCTAACCCTCAACCTCAGACTCACACTAACCCTAATTCTAACACAAAACCTCACCCACATCCTAACCTAACACTAACCCTAACCCTGACCCTCTACCTAACTCTCAACCTAAACCTAACACTAACACTAACCCTAAACCTAATTCTATCCCTCACCCTCACCATCACCCTCACTCTAACCCTTACCCAAACCCTAAGCCTCACACTAACCCTAACCTAACCCTCACCCTCAGCCTCACAGTAACCGTAACCCTAAACCTAACACTAACCTTATCCCCAAACCTCACCTTAACCCTCTCCCTAACCTTATATCTAACCTTAAACCTCACCCTAACCCTTACCCTAACCCTAAACCACACCCTAAGCTTAACCCTAACCCTCACCTGCACGCTCACCTCACTGTAACTCTAACCCTAACCCTAACAATAACACTAACCCTAACCCGATCCATAACCCTAACCCGAACCATCACACTAACCCTAACGCTCACCCCCACCCTCACTCTCAGCCTAACCCTAAACCTAACCCTAACACTAACCCTACACCTGACCCCCAACCTCACCCTCAGCCTAACCCTAAGACTAAGCCTAACATTCATCCTCATCCTCATCCTAACCCTAGTCCTAAACCTAACCATTTCCCTAAACCTCAAACTAACACTCATCCTCACCCTCATCCTAACACTAACCCTGAACCTAAACCTCACCCTAACCCTACCCCTAACCCTAACTCTAACCCTAAACCTCACCCTCACCCTAACCCTAACCCTAACCATAAGCCTAACCCTAAGCCTAATCCTCAACCTCACCCTAACACTAACCCTAGCCCTAACCCTAAACCTAACCCTAAGCTTAACCATAAACCTAAGAGTAATCCTCAGTGTCGCCATCACCCTAACCCAAACCCTTAACCTAACCCTCACCCTCACCCGCAGCCTACGCCTAAGCCTAACCCTAACCCTATCCCAAACCCTCACCGTAACCCTCACCCTAACCCTAAGCGTAACCCTAAAGCCAACCCTAACCCTAACCCTAAACCTAACACTAATCCTCAGCCTCACCCTCACACTAAACCAAAACCTAACCCTAAACCTCACCCCAACCCTAAGCTTAATGCTAACCCTAACCATAACCCTCACCCTCACAATGACCCTAACCCTAATACTAACCTAACCCTACCCCTAAACCTAACCATCACCCTAACCCTCAGCCTAGCCTTCACCCTAACCCTAATCCTAACCCTAAAACGCATCCTAACCCTCACCCTAAGCCTAACCCTAACCCTCACCCTCATGCTCGGCCTAAGCCTAAGCCTAAGCCTAACCTAACCCTAACCATAACCCTGACCCTCACCCTAACCCTAACACTGACCCTAACTCTAAACGTAAACCTCACCCTCACACTAACCCTAACTCTAACACTAAAGCTAAAAATAAAACTCACCATCACCTTAACCCTTACCCTCACCCTAAACCTAAACCTCACCCTCACCCTCACCCTCAGGCAAAACCTAAGGCTAACACTAATCCTAACCCTAACCCTCACACTCACCCTAACCCTAACCCTAATACTAATCCTAACCCTAACCCTAATCCTCCCCCTAAATCTCAACCTAAACCTAACACTAACACTAACCCTAAACCTAAACCTCAACCTCACCCTCACCCTAACCCTAATTCTATCCCTAAACCTCACCCTCAACCTAATCCTCACTCTAACCCTTACCCAAACCCTAAACCTCACACTAACCCTAACCTAACACTCACCCTCACCCTCACAGTAACTGTAACCCTAAACCTAACACTAACCCTATCCCTAAACTTCACCTTAACCCTCTACCTAACCCTATATTTAACCTTAAACCTCACCCTCACCCTAAACTTACCCTAACCCTAAACCCCACCCTAACCCTAACCCTAACTCTCACCCTCACCCTAAACCCCACCCTCATCTTCACCCTCAGCCTAACATTTCGACTAACCCTAATCCCAACGCTAACCCTAACACTAATCCTAAACCTCACCATAACCCTCACCCCAACCCTAACCCTAACCTTCACCCTCACACTAGCCCACACCCAAACCCTAACCGTAATCCTCACCCTCAGCCTCACCCTAACTCTAATCCTAATCCGAACAGTAACCCTAACCCTAACCCTAACCCTCACCCTAACCCTAACTCTAACCCTAAACCTCACCTTCACGCTAACCCTAACACTAACCCTAATACAAAAGCTTACCCTAAACCTATACCTTACCCTAACACTGACGCTCACCCTAACACTAACACAAACCCTAACACTAACCCTCACACTAATGCTAACCATCACCCTAAACCTAAACCTCACCCTAACCCTAACCCTAACCCTCAACTTCACCCTATTTCTCACCCTAAGCCTAACCCTCATCCTCACCCTAAACCTCACACTAATCTTAACACTAATCCTCAATCTAAACCTCACACTCAACCTAACCCTAACCATCACCCTCACCCTTACCATAACCCTCAACCTCAGCCTAACCATCAACTTTATTCTTACTGTCACCCTCATCCTAACCCTCACCCCAATCCTAACCCTCATCTTAAGCCTAACCCTAACTGTAACCCTACACATCACCCTAACCCTAACCCTCACCCTCACCTTCAGCCTCAGCCTAACCCTAAGCCTAAGCCTAAACCTAACCCTAAACCTCACACTCACCCTAGCCCTCACCCTAACCCTAATGCTAACCCTAACCCTCATCATAACCGTCAAGCTAACCATAACCGGAACCATCACTCTAAACCTAAACCTCATCCCCAATCTCACCCTCAGCCTAACCCTAAGCCTAAGGATAACCCTAACCCTAACCCTCACACTCATTCTCACCCTAACCCTAATCCTAACCCTAATCCTAACCCTAAAGCTAAACCTCAACCTAACCTTCACAATAACCCTAACCCTAACCCTCACCCTCACCTTGTCCTCACAATAACAATCACTCCAAACCTAACCCACACACTCACCATAACAAAAACCCTCACCCTAAACCTAAATCTAACCCTAGCCCTCATCCTAACCCTAATCCTAACCCCAACACTCATGTTAACCCTCACCCTAACCCTCACCCTAACTCTCACCCTAAAGCGAGCACTAATCCTATCCCTCAACCTAACCCTAAACCTCACCCTCACCATAACTCTAACACTAACCCTAAACCTATCTCTAAGCCTAACCCTCACCCTAATGCTCACTCTAACCCTAACTCTATCTCTAACCCTAAACATCACCCTCAACTAAACCCCCACCCTCAACCTCACACTCAGCCTTTCCCTAAGCCTAACCCTAACCCTAACCCTAAACTTCACACTCACCCTCACCCTAACCCTAATCCTAATCCTAATCCTAAACCTAACCTTCACCTTAACCCTAAACCTCACCCTAATCCTAATCCTAACACTAACCCTAACCCGAAACCTCACCCTATCCCTCAACCTAACCCTAACTATAACCCTAAAACTCACCCTCACCCTCATCCTAACCCTAACCCTAACCCTCACCCTAACACTAAAACTAATTCTAACCCTCAACCAAACCCTAACCCTGACCCTCTCTCTAACTGTAACCCTAACCCTCACCTTAACCCTAAACCGAAACCTAAACCTGACCGTAACCCTAACCCTAATCCTCACCCTAACCCTCCCCCTAACCCTAACTCTAACCCTTAACCTCACCTTAACCCTAACCCTAAACATAAACCTAACCCTAACCCTAACACTTACCTCACCCTCACCCTAGCCCTCACTTTAAACATAATTGTATCCCTAATCCTCACCTTAACCGTCAACCTAACCCTAACCCTAACCCTCACCCTAATCCTAAACCTAATTCTAACCCTCAACCAAAACCTAACCCTGACCCTCACTGTAACCCTAACCCTAACCCTCACCCTAACCCTAAATCTAACCCTAAACCTAAACCACACCATAACCCTAACCCTAACCCTCACTCTCACCCTAGCCCTCATCCTAACCCTATTCCTAACCCTATCCCTCATGATAACCCTCGCCAAATCCCTAACCCTAACCCTAACCCTAAACCTAGACCTAATCCTAACACTCAAACTAACCCTAACTCTCACCCTCACCATAACCCTAACCCTAACCCTGAACCTATACTTAAACCTAACCCTAACCCTAAACCTCACCCTAACCCTAACCGTAACCCTCACCCTAACACAAGTCCTCTCCCTAACCCTAATCCTAACCGTAACCCTCATTCTGACCCTCACCCTAACCCTAAACCTAACCCTCACTCTAAACATAACCCTCACCCTCAACCTAACACTTAGCCTAACCCTAAGCCTAAACCTAAACCTAACCCTAACCCACACAGTCACCCTCATCCTCACCATAATCTTAACCCTAACCCTAATCCTAACCCTAACCCGCACCCTCACCCTAGCCTTCACCCTAAACCTAATCTTAGCCCTAAAACAAACTCTAACTGTAACCCTAACCCTAAACCTCACCCTAAACCTCTCCCTAACCCTCACCCTCACCATAGGGTAACCATAACCCTAACACTAACAATAACCCTAACCCTAACCCTAACCCTCACCCTAACACTTACCCTCACCATTACACTAAACCTAACCATAACACTAACCCTCATGCTAATCTTAACCCTCAACCTAAACCTAAACCTCATCCCTAACCTAAACCTAATCTTAATACTCACGCTCACCCTAGCCCTCACCCTAACCCTAATTCTAACCCCAACCCTCACCCTAAACCTAACACTCATCCTCACCCTAAACCTCACACTAACCCTAACCCTAATTCTCAATCTAACCCTCACCCTCAACCTAACCCTAATCGTAAACCTTACACTAACCCTCAGCGTAACTCTAACCCTTACCCTTATCTTAACCCTCACACTCACCCTAACCCTCACCTTTACACTTACCATCACCCTCACCCTAAGCCTAACCCTCATCCTAATCCTCACCCTAACCGTAAACCTAAACATCACCCTAACCCTAAACCTCACCCTCAACCTCACGCTCAGACTAAACCTAAGCCTAAGCCTATACCTAACGCTAACCCTCAACCTCAACCTAGCCCTCACCCTAACCCTAATACTAACCCTAACCCTCATCCTAACCCTCAACCTAACCATAATCCTAACCATCACCAAAACCCTAATCCTCTTCCCCAACCTCACCCTCAGCCTAACCCTAAGTCTAAGCCTAACGTTAACCCTAACCCTCACACTCACCCTCACCCTAACCCTCATCCTAACCATAACCCTAACCATAACCCTAAACCTCAACCTAAACCTCACCCTCACCCTAACCCTAAAACTAACCCTAACCCTAACCCTCACCCTATCCCTCCGCTTAACCCTAATTCTAATCTTAAACCTCACGCTCACCCTAACCCTAATCCTAAGCCTAACCCTAAACCTCAACCTAACCCTAACCCTAACCCTGACCCTTACCCTCACCCTCACCCTCACCATAACTCTAAGACTAACCCTAAAAATAACACTAATCCTAAACCTAAACCTAACCCTAACACTAATCCTATTCCTAACCCTCACCCTCAGCCTCACCCTCACTGCAAACATAACCATAACCAAAACACTAACAATAATCCTAACTCTAACCCTAATTCTTACCATCACCCTTACCCTAAACCTCATCCTATCCCTAACCCTCACCCTAACCTTAACCCACACCCTCAACATATCCCTAACCCTAAGCCTAACCCTCACCCTCACCCTAACCCTAACCCTAAACCTCACCCTAAGACTAACCCTCACCCTCACCCTCACTGTAACTCTAACCCTAACCCTAACAATAACACTAACCCTTACCCTAACCCTATCCCTAACCCTCACCCTCAACGTAACCCTAAACCTAACCCAAACCCTCATCCTAACCTTAACCCTAACCCTCACCCTAAACCTCATCCTAACCCTAACTCTAACCCTGAACCTCACCCTCACCCTAACCCTAATTCTAAACCTAACCCTAATACTAAAACTCACCCTAAACCTAACTCTAACCCTCACTCTAACCCCAACCCTCACCCTCACCATAACTCTAACCCTAACACTCTCCCTAACCCTAAAACTAACCCTAACCCTAAATCTCACCCTAATGCTAACCCTAAGCCTAACCCTCACCGTAGCCCTCACCCTAGCCCTAAACCTAAACCTAAACCTCACCCTAACCCTCACCCCAACCCTGAAACCCTAACAATCACACTAACCCCAAACATCACCTTCACCCTCAAGCTCGGCCTAAGCCTAAGCCTAAAGCTAAGACTAACCCTAACCCTCACACTCACACTCACACTCACCGTAACTGTAACACTAACCCTAACCCTAAACCTCACACTAATACTCACCCTAACGCTTACTCTACCCCTAAACCTCACCCTCATCCTAAACCTAACCCACACCCTCACCCTTTCCCTCCGCCTAACACTAAGCCTAATCCAAACCCTAACACTAACCCCAAACCGCACATTCAAACTCAGGCTAACCTTAAGCCTAAGCCTAACCCTAAACCTAACCCTCACCCTCACCCTAACACTCAGCCTAAACCTAATATTAAGCCTAACCCTAACCCTAACCCTCACACTCACACTAGCCCTCACCATAACCCTAAACCTAACCCTAACCCTAACACAAACCCTCTCACTCACCCTCACCTTAACCCTAATCCTAATCCTAACTCTAACCCTAACCCTCACCCTCACCCAAACCCTACTGCTAACACTAACACTAACCCTAAACCTCAACCTAACCCTCATCCTAATCCTAACACTAACCCTAAACCTCACACTTGCCTTAACCCTAATCCTAACCATAACCCTGAACCTTATCATAACCCTAACCCTAAACCTCACCCTCACCCTAAACCTCACCCTAACCATAACCCTAACCATAAGCCTAACTCTAAACCTCATCCTAACCCTAACACTAACCCTCAACATCACCCTCACCCTTACCTTAACCTTAACCCTAGCTCTAACCCTAAGAATAACCCTAATCCTAAACCTAATCCTAAATCTCACCCTCACTGTAACTCTAACCCTAATCCAAACCCTAAACCTAACCCTAACCCTGACAATAACCCTAACCCTAAACCTCACCCTAACCCTAACCCTAACACTAACCCTCACCCTAGCACATACCCTAACCCTAACCCTAACCCTAACCTTCACCCTAACCCTCATTCTAACCCTAAAACTAACCCTCACCCTAAATCTAACCCTCACACTCACCCTCAGCCTCAGACTAACCCTAAGCCAAACACTAACCCTAACACTTACACTCACCGTCACCGTAACCCTAATCCTAACCCTCACTCTCACCCTAAACCAAACCCTAACCCTAACCCTCACCCTAACCCTAAGCCTAACCCTAACCCTAACCCTAACCCTCACACTCACCCTCAACCTAAACCTAACCCTAATCCTCACCCTAAACCTCACCCTTGTCCTCACCCTCAACCGCACAGTAACTCTAACCCTAGCCCTAACAATAAAACTAATCCTAACCCTAAAGCTTAACTTAACCCTAATCCTATCCCTAACTCACACCCTAAGCCTCCCACTACTGCAAATGTCACCATAATCATAACAATAACCATTATCCTGACCCTAACCCTAATCCTAAAATTCACCCTCACCCTAACTCTAATCCTAATCCTAACCCTCACCCTAATCCTAACCATAACCCTCACTGTAACCCTAACCCTCATCCTAACCCTCACCCTAAACCTCACCCTCACCCTATCCCTCACCCTAACCCTAACGCTCACCCTCCCAGTAACCCTAACCATAACCTCACCCTAACAGTAAACCTAACCCTAAACCTAAACCTCACCATAATGCTATACCTAACCCTCACCCTCACCCTTGCCCTCATCAGAAACCTAATCCTAACCCTAAACCTCATCTTAACCCACACCCTAAACCTAACCCTAAGCCTCAGCTCCACCGTCACCCTCAGAATAACCGGAAGCCTAAGCCTAACACTAACCCTAACCCTCACTCTCACCCTCATGCTAACCCTAATTCTAACCCTAACCCTAACCCTAAACCTAACCATAACCCTAAATTTAACTCTAAACCTAAACCCCACCCTCAACCTAACCCAAACTCTAACACTAACCCTAAACCTCCCCCTAACCCTAACCCTAACCCTCACCCTCACCCTCACCGTAACTGTAACCCTAACCCTAACAATAACCCTAACCCTAACACTAACCCTAACCCGAACCATAACCCTCACCCTAACAATAACCCTCACCCTAACACTTACTCTCACCCTAAACTAACCCTAATCCTAACACTAACCCTCACACTAACTCTAACCATCACCTTAAACCTAAACCTCAACCTAACCCTATCCCGAACCATCAACCTCACCCTAGCCGTCACCCTAACCCTAACCCTCACATTTACCGTAATCCTCACTCTCAGCCTAAACCTCAACGTGACCCTTACTGTCACCCTCACCCTAACCCTCACCCTAACACTAATCCTCATACTAACCCTCAGCATAACCGTAACCCTAGCCATTAAGCTAACACTAAATCTCAACCTCACACTCACGCTCAGCCTAAAATTAAGCCTAACCCTAACCCTAACCCTCACACTCACCCTCACCCTCAGCCTAACCCTACCCTAACACTAACACTAACCCTAAACTTCACCCTAACCCTCACCCTAAACCTAAATCTAACCCTAAACCTCACACTCGCCCTAACCCTAACCCTAATACTAACCCTAAACCTGAGCCTAACCCTAACACTAAACCTCGATCTCAACCTAAACCTCACCCTAAAACTCACCCTCAATGTAGCCCTCACCCTAACCCTACCCATACCCCTAATCCTCATCCTAACCCTCACCCTGACCGTAACACTAAGCATCATCCTAACCCTAACCCTCACCCACACCCTAACCCTAAAACAAACACTCCCACTAACACTCACACTAACACTAAATCTAAGCCTACACCTCACCCTCACCCTAACCCTAACCCTCAACCTCACCCTCACCCTCAGAATAAACTTAAGCCTAACCCTAAGCCTAACCTTCACACTCAACCTCACCCTCAGCCTAACCCTACCCCTAACACTAACACTAACGCTCAACCTCACCCTAACCCTCACCCTGAACCTAACTCTAAACCTAAACCTCACACTCGCCATAAACCTAACCCTAACCCTAACCCAAAACGTCAGCCTAACCCTAACACTAAACCTCACCCTCACCCTAAACCTCACCCTACCCCTAACCCTAAACCTCACTTTCGAAGTAGCCCTCACCATAACCCTAAACCTAACCGTAACACTCACACTAAGCATAACCCTAACACTCACACTAACCCTAACCCTCACTCTCAACATCACCCTGAGCCTAACCTTAAGCCTAACGCTAAACCTAACCCTAACCCAAACACTAACCCCTAATCCTAATTCTAACCATAACCATAACCCTCAACGTAACCCTATCACTCACCCTAAACCTAACCCTAACACTAACCCTAACCCTAACCCTCAACCTAACCCTAAGTCTAACACTCAATCTCAGCCTCACACTAACCCTAACACTAAACCTCAAACTAACCCTAACCCTAAACCTCACCCTAACCCTAGCCAATACCATAACCCTAATCCTAAACCTACCCCTCACTCTAACCCGAACCCTCACACTCAAACTCACTCTCAGCCTAACCCTAAGCCTAACCCTAAACCTGACCCTAACCCACACATTCACCCTCACCCTAACCTTAATAGTAAACCTAACCCTAACTCTAACCCTAACCCGCACACAAACCCACACCCTAACCCTAACCTAACACTAACCCTAACCCTAACCCTCACACTAACCCTCACCCTAAACCTAAATCTAACCGTAAACCACACCCTCACCCTAACCATAACTCTAACCTAATCCTTACCCTAAAACTCACCCTAACCCTAAACCTAACCCTCACCCTCACCCTCACCGTCAACATAACACCAAACCTAAAATTAACAAAAACCCTAACCCTAACACTAAACCTCACCCTAACGATAACACTCACCCTAAACCTAACCCTCACCCTAACAATTACCCTCACCCTAACACTAACCCTGACCCTAACACTAACCCTCACACTAACCCTAACCCTCACCCTAACCTTAAAACTCACCCTAACCCTAACCCTAACCCTAGCCCTCACCCTCACCCTAGCCCTCACCCTAACAATATAAACCTAACCGTAACCCTCATCCTAACCCTCACCCTAATCCTAATCCTAAACCTAACCCTCATCCTAACCCTCACCCTAATCCTAAACCTAACCATCACCCAAACCCTAATCCTCACCACCACCCTCACCCTCAGCCTAATGCTAAGCCTAAGCCTAACCTTAACCCTCACCCTCACCCTCACTCTAACCCTAATCCTAAACCTAACCCTAACCCTAACCCTGAACCTCAACCTAACCCTCACCCTAACCCTCACCCTAACCATACCTCTAACCCTAAACCTCACCCTAACCCTCCCCCTAACCATAACTCTAACCCTAAACCTCACCCTCACCCTAACCCTAATCCTCACCGTAACCCTAAATCTAACCAAAACCCTAAACCTAACCCTCACCCTCACCATCACTCTAACCCTAACCTTAACAATAACACTAATCCTAACACCAAACTTAACCCTAACCCTAATCCTAACCCTAATCCTCACCCTCAGCCTCACCATCACAGCAAAGGTAACCTTAACCATAACAATAACAATAACACAAACCCTAATCCTAACCTTCACCCTCACCCTAATCCTAACTCTAATCGTAACCCTCACCCTCACCCTAACCCTAATCCTAACCCTAACCGTCAAACTAAACCTAACCCTCACCCTCACCTTAAACCTAAACCAAATCCTAACCCTCACCCAAACAATAATTCTAACTCTCACTGTAACCCTAACCCTCACACCTACCTACACCCTCAACCTAACCCTTAGCCTAAGCCTAACCCTAACCCTCACACTCACCCTCACCTAACCCTAATCCTAACATTAAGCCTATCCCTAAACCTCAACCTAACCCTCACCCTCACCCTAAGACTAACACTAACCCTAACCCTACCCTTCACCCTTACCCTCCCCCTAAACCTAATTCTAAACTTAACTCTCACCCTCAACCTAACCCTAACACTAAACCTATCCGTAAACCTCACTCTAACCCTAACCCTCAACCTCACACTCACTGTAACTCTAACCCTAACCCTAACAATAACACTAACCCTAACCCTAAACCTAAACCTAACCCTAACCATAAACCTCACACTCAGACTCACCCTCACCGCAAACTTAACCCTAACCATAACACTAACAATAACCCTAACACTCATCCTCACCCTAAACATCACCCTAACCCTAACACTAATCCTCTATCTAACCCTCACCCTCACCCGACCCCTTCCCTTAACCCTCACCCTAACCATAACCCTAACCCTTACAGTAACTCTCAACCGCAGCCTAACCCTAACCTTTAGCCTTGACGTCACCCCCACCCTAAACATCACCCTAAAACTAACCCTAACCCTCACCCTCAAAACAGGCCATAATCAAACCCAAGGCCTAAGCCTAACCCTGACCCTAACCCTCACTCTAACCCTAAACCCAAAACTCACCCTAATGGTAACCCTCACCCTCATGCTCACCCAAAATCTTATCCTAATCCTAACCCTAATCCTAACTCTCACACTCACCCTCACCTTAACCCTAATCCTAATCCTAACCCTAACAGTAACCCTCACCCCCACACTAAACCCCACACTAACCCTAATCCTAACAGTAACCTTAACCCTAACCCTAACCCTCACAGTAACCCTAACTCTAACACTAAACCTCACCCTCACCCTAACCCTAACCCTAACACGAATTCTAAACCTCACTCTCAACCTAAACCTTACCCTAACACTTAACCTCACCCTAACACTAACACTAACCCTAACACTAACCCTCACACTAACGCTAACCATCACCCTAAACCTAAACCTCACCCTAACCATAACCCTAAACTTCAACTTCACCCTATCCCTCACCCTATCACTAACCCTCATACTCACCCTAAACCTCACACTAACCCTAACACTAAAACTCAATCTAACCCTCACCCTCAACCTAACCCTAACCCGAACTCTCACCCTAAACATAACTCTCACACTCAGCCTAACCCTCAACTTTACTCTTACTGTCACCCTCATCCTAATGCTCACCCCAATCCTAAACCTCATCCTAACCCTCACCCTAACCGTAACTGTAAACATCTCCCTAAACCTAACCCTCATCCTCACCTTCAGCCTCAGCCTAAACCTAAGCCTAAGCCTAAACCTAACCCTTAACCTCACACTCAACCTAGCCCTCACCCTAACCCTAATCCAAACCCTAAACCTCATCCTAACCCTCAACCTAACCAAAACTGGAACCATCACTCTAAACCTAATCCTCATCCCAACCCTCACCCTCAGCCTAACCCTAACCTAAGCCTAACTCTAATACTAACCCTCACACTCACACTCACCCTCACCCTAATCCTAACCCTAACCCTAACTCTAAATTTAAACCTAAACCTAACCCTCACCCTAACCCTAAAACTAACCTTCACCCTCTCCTTAGTCCTCACACAAACCCTCACCCCAAACCTAACCATCACCCTCACTGTAACCCGAACCCTAACACTACCCCTAATCCTAATCCTAAACCTCACCCTAACCCTAACACTAAACCTCACCCTCAACCAAGCCCTCACCCTAACCCAAATTGTAACCCTAACCCTCATACTAATCCTCACCCTAACCCTAAAACTAACCCGCATCCTAACCCTAAACCAAGTTCTAACCCTCACCCTAACCCTAAAACTGACCCTCACCGTGACACTCACCCTAACCCTCACCCTAAACCTAAACATAACCCTAAACCTCACTGTAACCCTAACACTAACACTCAGCCTCAACCTAGCACTCATCCTAAACCTAATCCTAACCCGGACCCTAATGCTAAGCTTCACCTTAACCCTAACCCTCACCTTAAACCTAGACCTAATCCTAATCCTCAACCTAACCCTAACCCTCACCCTCAACATAACCCTAACCCTAACCCTCACCCTATACCTAAACCTAACCCTAACCCTAAACCTCACCCTATCCCTAACCCTCACTCTCATGCTAGCCCTCACCCTAACTCTAATCCTAAACCTAACCCTCATCCTAACCCTCACCCTAACACTAAACCTAACCCTCACCCTAACCCTAACCCTCACCCTCACCCTCAGCCTAAACCTAAGCCTAATCCTAACCCTAACCATAACCCTCACACTCACCCTCACCCAAAACCTAATCCTAAACCTAACCCTATCCCTAACCCTAACCCTCAACCTAACCCTCACCCTAAACCTAACCCTAACACTAACCCTCACACTAACCCTCAACTTAACACTAACTCTAACCCTAAACCGCAGCCTCACCCTCACCCTAACCCTCACTCTCACCCTCACCCTCAGCCTATCCCTAAGCCTAAACCTAACCCTAACCCTCATACTCACCTCACCCTAACCCTAATCCTAATCCTAACCCTAAACCTAACCCTCACACTAACAGTAACCCTCAAGCTAACCCTAACCCTAACACTAACCCTGATCTTGAACCTCAGCCTATCCCTAATCCTAATCCTAACCCTAAACCTAACCCTCACACTAACAGTAACCCTCAAGCTAACCCTAACCCTAACTCTAACCCTAAACCTTACCCTCACCCTAACCCTAAACCTAAACATCACCCTCATCCTAACCCTCACCCTAACCCTAACCCTAACCCTCACCCTAACCCTCATCCTAACCCTCACCCTAACCCTAAATCTCACTCTAACACTAACCTTAACCCTCACCCTCACTCTAGCTCTCACAATAACACTAATCCTAACCCTAATCCTGATCCTAACTCTCACCCTAATCCTAACCGGAACCCTCACCCTGACCATAATCCTAACACTAACCATCAACCTAACCCTAACCCTCAACCTCACCATAAGCCTAACCCTAACCCTCATCCTAAACCTAAACTTAACCCGAACCCTAACTCTCACCCAAACGCTAAACCTAACCCAAACCCTACCCCTAAACCTCACTCTCACCCTCACCCTCAGCTTAACACTAAGCCTAACCCTAAACCTAAGCCTAACCCAAGCACTCAACCTAACACTAAATCTAATCCAAGTCCTAACCTTAAAGCTAATCCAGACCCTAACCATCAACTTCATCCAAACCGTCACCCTAACTCTAACCCTAACAATCACACTAACCCTCACCCTAACCCTAACACTCACCCTTACCGTAACCGTAAACCTTACCCAAACCCTCACCCTAACCCTTACCCTAACCCTAACTTAAACCTCACCCTAACCCTAAACCTAAACCTCACCCTCATCCTCACCCTCACTGTAAATTTAAACGTAACCATAACACTAAAAATAACACTAAACCTAACTCTAACCCTCACCCTCACCCTAGCACTCACCCTAGCCCTAATCCTAAATCTAAACGTCACCCAAAACCTCACCCGAACCCTAACCCTAACCCTCACCCTAACCCTAAAACCCTAACAATCACTGTAACCCTAACCCTCAGCTTCACCCTCAATCTCGGCCAAAGCATAAGCCTAAGCCGTAGGCTAACCCTAACCCTCACACTCACTCTCACCCTCACCGTAACCGTAACACTAACCCTAACCCTCACACTAACCCGCACCATAACGCTAACCCTAAACCTAATCCTCACCCTCAACCTAAAGATAACCCTCACCCTCACCCTCATCCTCCGCCTAGCACTAAGCCTAACCCTAACCCAAACCCTAACCCTAATACTCACACTCAACCTCAGCCTAACCCTAAGCCTAAGCCTAACCCTAACCCTCACCCTCACCCTCACCCTCAGCTTAACCGTAAGCCTAAGCCTAACCCTAACAATACCCTCACCCTCACACTAGCCCTCACCATAAACCTAACCATAGCACTAAACCTAACCCTAACACTCACACTAAACCTAACCCTAACCCTAACAATAACCCTAAACCTCACCCTCACCCTAACACTAAACCTAATCCTAACCCTAATCCTAACACTCAACATCACCCTAACCCTCACCCTTACCTTAACCTTAACCCTAACCCTAACCCTAACAATAACCATAACCCTAAATCTAAACTTAAACCTCACCCTCACCGTAACTCTAACCTTAACCCAAACCCTCACACTAACCCTAATCCTGATCATAACCCTAAAGCTAAACCTCAACCTAAACCTAAACGTTAGCGTTAGGCTAACCCTCACCCTAGGACATACACTAACCCTAATTCTAACCCTAACCCTCACCCTAACCCTCACTCTAACACTAAACCAAAAACTCAGCCTAAATCTAACCCTCACCCTCACACTCAGCCTCAGCCTAACCCTAAGCCTAAAACTAACCCTAACCCTAACTGTTACACTCACAGTCACCTTAACCCTAATCCTAACCCTAACACCAACCCTAACCTTAAAACTAACCCTAACCCTAACTCTCAAACTAACCCTCACACTAACCCTAGCCCTAACCCTATTGCTCATCCTAACACATAACCTAATGTTAATCCTAACACTTACTCTCACCATAACCCTCACCCTAACGCTCACTCTATACATAACCCTAACCCTAACCCTCATCCTCACCCTAACCCTAATCCTAAACCTAACACTAACCCTCACACTCACCCTCACCTTAACCCTAATCCTAATCCTAACCCTTACCCTAACCCTCACCCTCACCCTAACCTTCATCCTACCCCTACCCCTAACACTAACACTAACCCTAACCCTCACCCTAACCCTCACCTAACCCTAACTCTAACCCTAACCCTCACCATCGACCTAACAATAACCCTAACCATAACCCTAAACCACACCCTAACCCTAACGCGAAACCTCATCCTCACCCTAAACCTCACCCTAACCCTAACCCTAAACCTAACTCTAACCCTCACCATAACCATAACCCTCACCATAACCCTAACATTCACACTAAACCTAACACTCACCCTAACACTAAGCCTAAGCATAACCCTAAACCTAACCCTCACATTCACCCTCAATCTAAACCTAATCCTAAACCTATCCCTATCCCTAACCCTAACCCTCACAATAACCATCACCCTACCGCTCACCCTAACCCTAATCCTAACCCTACACCTCATCCTAAGCCTCACCCTAACCCTAACCTTCACGTCACCCTAGCCCTCACCCTAAACCTAACCCTCATCCTCACCCTAAACCTCACACTAAGCCTAAAACTAATCCTCATTCTTAACCTCAACCTCACCCTAACCCTAACCCTAAACCTCAACCTAACCCTAACCCTCACCCTCACCCTCAGACTCAGCCTAACTCTCAGCCTAACCCTCACCCTCACCCTAGCCCTCACCCTAACCCTACTCCTAACCCTAACCATAACCCTAAACCTAACCCTAAACCTAACCATCACCCTAAAGCTAATCCTCATTCCCACCCTCACCCTCAGCCTAATCCTAAGCCTAAGCCTAACCCTAACCCTAACCCTCACACTCACCCACATCATAACCCTAATCCTAAACCTAACCCGAAACCTAACCCTTAAACTCAACCTAACCCTCACCCTAACCCTAACCCCAGCATTAACCCTAACCCTAACCCTCACCCTCACCCTCACCATCACAGTATCCGTAACCCTAAACCTAACCCTAACAATAACCCTAACCTTAACACTAAGCCTAAACCTAACCATAACCCTCACCCTAAGCTTAACCCTCATGCTAACACTTACCCTCACCCTAACAGTAACACTAATCCTAACACTTACCCTCACACTAACCCTAAAAATAACCTTAAACCTAAACCTCAACTAACTCTATCCCTAACCCTCAACCTCACCCTAGCTCTCCCCCTAACCCTAACCCTCATCCTCACCCTAAACCACACACTAACCATAACACTAGTCCTCAATCTAAGCCTCAACCTCACCTTAACCCTTACCCTAATACTCACCCTAACCCTCACCCTAACCCTAATAATCACCTTTACCCTTACAGTCACCCTCAGCCTAACCCTCACCCTAACACTCATGCTAACCCTAAGCCTAACTGTAACCCTAACCATCACGCTAACCCTAACCCTCAACCTCACCCTCAGCCTCAGCCTAACCCTAAATCTAAACCTGACTGAATCCCTAAACTTCACCCTCACCCTTGTCCTCACCCTAAACCTAATGCTAACCCTAACCCTCATCCTAACACGAACACTAACTCTAACAATAACCCTAACCCTATCCCTAACCCTAATTCTAACCATAACCCTCACCCGAACCCTAACCCGAACAATATCACTTACCCTCACACTAACATTAACCCTAACTCTTACACTAACCCTCACACTAACCCTAACCATCACCCTAACCGTAACACTCACCCTAACCCTAACCCTAACCCTCACCCTCACCCTAACCCTAACCCTCATCCTCACCCTAAACCTCACACTAACTCTAAAACTAATCCTCAATCTAAACCACACCCTCACCCTAACCCTAACTCCAATCCTCACTCTAACACTAACACTCACATTTACCGTAATCCTCACTCTCAGCCTAACCCTAAACTTTACCCTTACTTTCACCCTCACCCTAACCCTCACACTAAACCTAACCCTCATCCTAACCCTCACCCTGACTGTAACCCTAAGCATCACCCTAACCCTAACCCTCACCCACGCCCTAACCCTAACACTAAACCTCACACTAACCCTCACACTAACACAAACTATAAGGCTAAACCTCCCCTCACCCTAACCCTAAACCTCACCCTCACCCTCACCCTCAGTCTAATCCTACCCCAACCCTAACCCTACCCCTCACAATCACACTCACCCTCAGCCTAACCGTAGCCCTAACACTAACACTAACCCTAGACCTCACCCTAACCCTAATTCTAACCCTAAACCTCACACTAATCCTCAAAGAAAACTAATCCTCACCCCCACCCTCACCCTCAGCCGAAGCCTAAACCTAACCCTAACACTCACCCTCACCTTCACCCTAACCCTAATCCCGACCCTAACCCTAACGCTAACTCTAACCCTAACCCTAAACCCAACCCTAATCCTCACCCCCACTCTCACCCTCAGCCTAAACCTAAGCCCAACCCTAAAACTAACCCGAACTCTAAACCTAAACATCACCCTGAACCTAACCATATCTCCAACCCTAACTCTAAACCTTACCCTAAACCCAAACCTAACCCGGACCCGCAACCTCACCCTCACCGTAACTCTAACCCTAACCCTAACAATAACACTAACCCTAACCCTAAACCTCACCCTAACCCTAACCCTCATCCTCACCCTAAACCTCACATTAAACCTAACCCTAATCCTCAATCTAACCCTCACCGTCACAATAAACCCTAACCCTCAACCTTACAATAACCCTCACCCTAACCCTAACAATCACCCTTATCTTAACCCTCCCCCTCAGCCTAACCCTCAACTTTACACTTACCATCACCCTCACTCTAACCCTCACCCAATCCCTAAAACTCATGCTAACCTTCAACCTCACTGTAACCCTAACCATCACCATAACCCTAACCCTCACCCTCAACCTCACACTCAGCCTAAACCTAAGCCTAAGCCTAACCATAACGCTCACCCTCACCCTCACTCTAGCCCTCACCCTAACACTAATCCTAACCCTAACCCTCATCCTAACCCTCACCCTAATCGTAACCCTAACCATCACCCAAAAACTAATCCTCACCCCCACCCTCACCCTCAGCCTAACCCTAAGCCTAAGCCGAAGCCTAACCCTAACCCTCACAGTCACCCTCACCCTAACCCTAATCCTAAACCTAACCCCAACCCTAACCCTAAACCTCCACCTATCCCTAACCTTAACCCTCACCGTAACCCTTTCCCTAATCCTAACTCTAACCCTAACCCTAACCCTCATCCTAACACTCTCTCACCCTAACACTAACCCTCACACTAACACTAACCATAACCCTAACCCTAAACCTCAACCTAACCCTTACCCTCACCCTCAACCTAGCCCTCAACCTAACCCTAACCCTCATCCTCACCCTAAACCTCACACTAACCCTAATCCTAAACCTCACCCTAAGCCGAACCCTCACCCTCACCCTCACCATAACTCTAACCATAAGCTTAACAATAACACTAATCCTAACCCTAAACCTAACCCTAACCGTAATCCTAACCCTAAACATCACCCTCAGCTTCACCATCACTGCAAAGGTAACCTTAACCATAACATTAACAATAACCCTAACCCTAACTCTAATCCTAACCCTCACCCTCAACCTAACCCTAATCCTAATGCTAACCCTGACCCTAACCCTAACCCTCACCCTCAACTTAATCCTAACCCAAATCCTAAATCTCACCCTAAACCTAATCCTCACCCTCACCATAACCCTAACACTCACACCTATCTTCACCCTCAACCTAATCCTAAACCTAACCCTCAACCTAACCCTCACACTCACCCTTACCCTAACCGATAATTCTAACCCTAAGCCTATTCCAAATCCTCAACCTAACCCTCACCCTCACACTAAGACTACAACTAACCCTAACCCTACCCCTCACCCTAACCCTCCCCCGAAACCTAAACCTCACACTCAACCTAACCCTAAACCTAAACCTCACCGTAAACCTCAACCTAACCTTAACCCTCACCTCACCCTCACTGTAACTCTAACCCTAACCTTAACAATAACACTAACCCAAACACTAACCCTAAACCTAACCCTAACCATAAACCTCACCCTCAGCCTCACCCTCATCGCAAACTTAACCTTAACCATAACACTAACAATAACCCTAACCCTAACCCTAATCCTCACCCTAAACCTCACCCTAATCCTAACACTAATCCTCAATCTAAACCTCACCCTCACTCTACCCCTAAACCTAACCCTCACCCTAACACTAACCCTCAGCCTTATAGTAACTCTCACCCTCAGCCGAACCCTAACATTTACTCTTACCTTCACCACCACGCTAACACTCACACTAAAACTAACCCTCACCCTAACCCTCACCCTAACCCCAACTGCACCCCTAAACCTCACCCTCACCATCACCCTAACTCTAACACTAACCCTAACACTAAACCGCACCATAACCCACAGACTCACCCTCACCCTAACCCTAATCCTAACCCTAACCCTCATCCTAACCCTCAAACTTACCCTAAACCTAAACCTAACCTAAACCTATCCCTCACCTTCAGCCTCAGCCTCAGCCTAACCCTAAGCCTAACTTTAAACCTAACCCTAACCCACACACTCAACCTCACCCTACCCTAATCCTAACCCTAACAGTCCCTCTAACCGTTACCCTCACAATAAACCTCACTCTAACCCTAACCTAAGACTAACCTTAACACTAATCCTCACACTAACCCTCACATTAAGCCTAACTCTAACCCTAAACCTCACCCTCACCCTAACCCTAACCCGGACCCGCAACCTCACCCTCACCATAACTCTAACCCTAACCCTAACAATAACACTAACCCTAACCATAACACTCACCCAAACCCTAACCCTCATCCTCACCCTAAACCTGAAACTAAACCTAACCCTAATCCTCAATGTAACCCTCACCCTCACAATAAACCCTAACCCTCATGCTTACCCTAACCCTAACCCTCACCCTTAACTTGACCCTCCCTCTCAGCTTAACCCTCAACTTTACCCTTACCATCATCCTCACTCTAACCCTCAACCTACCCCTAAACCTCATACTATCCTTCAACCTAACTGTAACCCTAACCATCACCATAAAATTAACCCTCACCCTCAACATCACCCTCAGCCGAACCCTAAGCCTAACCCTAACCCTAACCCTCACCCTCACCCTCACTCTAGCCCTCACCCTAACACTAATCCTAACCCTAACCCTCATCCTAACCCTCTCCCTAATCGTAACCCTAACCAACACCCAAAAACTAATCCTCACCCCCACCCACACCCCCAGCCTAACCCTAAGCCTAAGCCGAAGCCTAACCCTAACCCTCACAGTCACCCTCACCCTAACCCTAATCCTAAAGCTAACCCCAACCCTAACTCTAAACCTCCACCTATCCCTCACCTTAACCCTCACCGTAACCCTTTCCCTAATCCTAACTCTAACCCTAACCCTAACCCTCACCTCCCCCAACACTAACCCTCACACTAACACTAACCATAAACCTAACCCTAAACCTCACCTTAACCCTTACCCTCACCCTCAACCTAGCCCTCAACCTAACGCTAACTCTCATCCTCACCCTAAACCTCACACTAACCCTAACCCTATACGTCACCCTAAGCCGAACCCGAACCCTCACCCTCACCCTCACCCTCACCCTCACCATAACTCTAACCATAAGCTTAACAATAACACTAATCCTGACCCTAAACCTAACCCTAACCGTAATCCTAACCCTAAACATCACCCTCAGCCTCACCATCACTGCAAAGGTAACCTTAACCATAACATTAACAATAACCCTAACCCTAACTCTAATCCTAACCCTCACCCTCACCCTAACCCTAATCCTAATGCTAACCCTCACCCTAACCCTAACCCTCACCCTCAACTTAATCCTAACCCAAATCCTAAACCTCAACCTAAACCTAATCCTCACCCTCACCATAACCCTAACACTCACACCTATCTTCACCCTCAACCTAATCCTAAACCTAACCCTCAACCTAACCCTCACACTCACCTCACCCTCACTGTAACACCAACCCTAACTTTAACAATAACACTAACCCAAACCCTAACCCTAAACCTAACCCTAACCATAAATCTCACCCTCAGCCTCACCCTCATCGCAAACTTAACCCTAACCATAACACTAACAATAACCCTAACCCTAACCCTAATCCTCACCCTAAACCTCACCCTAATCCTAACACTAATCCTCAATCTAAACCTCACCCTCAAACTACCCCTAAACCTAACCCTCACCCTAACACTAACCCTCAGCCTTACAGTAACTCTCACACTCAGCCCAACAATAACATTTACTCTTACCTTCACCACCACCCTAACACTCACGCTAACCCTAACCCTCACCCTAACCCCAACTGTATCCCTAAACCTCACCCTCACCATAACCCTAACTCTAACCCTAAACCTAACACTAAACTGCACCATAACCCACAGACTCACCCTCACCCTAACCCTAATCCTAACCCTAACCCTCATCCTAACCCTCAACCTTACCCTAAACCTAACCCTATCCCTCACCTTTAGCCTCAGCCTCAGCCTAACCCTAAGCCTAACTTTAAACCTAACCCTAACCCACACTCAACCACATCCTAACCCTAATCCTAACTCTAACAGTCCCTCTAAACCTTACTCTCACAATAAACCTCACCCTATCCCTAACCTAAGACTAACCTTAACACTAATCCTCACACTAACCCTCACATTAAGCCTAACTCTAACGCTAAACCTCACCCTCACCCTAACCCTAACTCTATCCCTAATCCTAAACCTAAACCTCACCCTAACTCTAACCCTAACCCTCACACTCACCCTCACCCTGAATGTAACCCTAAACCTAAAAATCACAATAACCCTAACCCTAACCCTAACCCTAACCCTCACACTAACTATAACCCTCACCCTAACCCTAACCCTCACTCTAACACTTACCCTCACCCTAACACTAACCCTAACCATAACACTAACCCGCACACTAAACCTAATCCTCACCCTAACCCTAAAACTCACCATAACCCTAAACTTACCCTCACCCTCACGCTCAGCCTAGCCCTCATCCTAACCCTAATTCTAAGCCTAACCCTCACCCTAACCCTAACATCATCCTCACCCTAAACCTCACACTAAACCTAACCCTAATCCTCAATCTAACACTCACACTCACCCTAACCCCTAACCCTCACCATTACCCTAACCCTCATCCTAACCCTAACCCTCACCCTTATCTTTACCCTGACCCTCAGCCTAACCTTCAACTTTACCCTTACCATCACCAACAACCTATCCCTCACCCTATCCCTAAACCTCAGGCTAACCTTCAACCTAAACGTAACCCTAACCTCACCCTAACCCTGACCCTCACCCTCAAACTCACACTCAGCCTAAACATAAGCCTAAGCCTAACACTAACCCTAACCCTCACCCTCAAACTAGCCCTCACCCTAAACCTAACCCTCAACCTAACCCTCCCCCATAACCCTAACTCTAACCTTAAACCTCACCCTAACACTCACCCTAACACTAACACGAACCCTAAACCTCACACTCGCCCTAAACCTAAACCTAACTATAACCCTAAACCTCAGCCTAACCCTAACCCTAAACAGCACCCTCACCATAAACTTCACCCTAACCCTAACCCTAAATCTCACACTCAACGTAGCCCTCAACCTAACCCTAAACCTAATCGTAACCGTCACCCTAAACATAACCCTCACTGTAACCCAAAGACTCACACTAAACCTAACCCTCAGCCTCAAACTCACCCTCTGCCTAACCCTAAGCCTAACACTAAAACTAACCTTAACCCACACATTCACCCTAACCCTAATCCTAATCCTAAACATAACCATAACCATCACCCTAACACTATCACTCACCCTAACCCTAACACTAACCCGATCCCTAACCCTCACCCTAACCCTAATTCTAACACTCAACCTCACCCTAAACCTAACACTAAACCTCACCCTAACCCTAAACCTAAACCTCACCCTTACCCTAGCCATCACTCTAACCCTAATCCTAACCCTAACCGTCATCATAAATCTCACCCTAACCATAATTCTAACGCTCACCCTAACCCTAAACTTCACCCTCAACCTCACTCTCAGCCTAACACTAAGTCTAAACCTAAACCTAACCTTAACCCACACACTCACCCTAACCCTAACCTAACACTAACCCTAACCTTAACCCTCACCCTAACCCTAACCCTCACCCTCACCCTCACCCTCACCCTCACCATAAACATAACCCTAAACCTAAAAGTAACAAAAACCCTAACCCTAACACTAACCCTCACCCTAACTATAACCCTCACCCTAACCCTAGCCCTCACCCTATTCCGAATTCGATCCCTTACCCTCAACTAACCCTAACCCTCATGTTCACCCTAAACCACACACTAACCCAAACCCTAATCCTCAGTCTAACCACACCCTCACACTAATCCCTAACCCTCACCCTTATCCTAACCCTCACCCTAACCGTAACCCTCACCCTTATCTTAACCCTCACCCTCAGCCTAACCCTCAACTTTAAACTGACCATCACCCACACCCTAACCCTCACCCTATCCCTAAACAGCATCCTAACTTTCAACTAACCATAACCCTAACCATCACCCTAGCCCTAATTCTAACCCTAACCCTAACCCTAAACCTGACTCTAACCCTCCCCCTAACCCTAACAGTAAACTGAACCCTAACACTAACACTCACACTAACTCTAAACCTCACCGTAAGCCTAAACCTCACCCTAACCCTAAACCTAACCCTCAACCTCACCCTAGCCTTCACCCTAAACCTAATCCTAACCCTAAACCTGATCCTATCCCTCACCTTCATCCTAACCCTAACCATCACCCAAACACTAAGCCTCACCCTCACCTCACATTCAGCCTAAGCCTAAACCTAACCCTAACACTCACACTCACCCTCACTCTAACCCTAATCCTAAACCTAACCCTAACCCTAACCCTAAACCTCAACCTATCCCTCAAACTAACCCTAACCCTCACAGTAACCCTAACCCTAACGCTGACCGTAACCGTCCCCCTAACCCTAACACTAAACCTAACCCTCACCCTAACCCTAAACCTCACCCTAAACCTAAACTTAACAGTCACCCTCACCATAATCCCAAACCTAAGCCTAAGCCTAATTCTAACCCTAACACTCACATTCACACTCACCCTCACCCTAAGAATAATACTAACCCACAACCTAATCCTAACCCTAAACCTCACCCTAAAACTCACCCTAACCCTAACCTTCACCCTCACCTTCACCCTAACCATAACTCTAACCTTAACCCTAACAACAACACTAACACTAACCCTAACTCTAAACCTAACCCTAACCATAAACCTCACCCTCAGCCTCACCTTCACTGCAAACTTAATTCTAACCATAACACTTAGAAAAACCCTAACCCTAACCCTAACCCGAACTCTAACCCTAACCCTAACTCTAAACCTAATCCTCACCCCCACGATCACCCTCAGCCTAAACCTAAGCCTAACGCTAAAAATAACCCTAACTCTAACCCTAAACCTTACCCTCACCCTAACCCTATCTCTAACACTAACCCTATACCTCACCTAACCCTAACCCTAATCCTCAACCCCACCCTCTCACCCTTAGCCTAACCCTAACCATAACCCTAACCCTAACACTAATCCTAATCCTCACCATCACCCTCACTCTAAACCAAACCCTAACCCAAACCCTAACCCTATGCCTAACCCTAACCCTAAGCCTAACCTTCACACTCACCCTCAACCTAACCCTAATCCTAAACCTAAACCTATCCCTCACACTAACCGTCACACCAGCGGTCAACCTAACCCTCATCCTAACCCTAACCCTCATCCTAACCCTCAATCTAACCCTAACTCTAACCCTCACCCTAACCCTAATCGTCACCCTCAACCTCACCCTCAGCCTAACCCTAAGCCTAACACTAAACCTAACCCTAACCCAAACACTCACCCTCACCATAACCCTAATACTAATGCTAACTATCACTCTAACCCTAACCCTCAAACTAACCCTCACCCTAACCCTAACCTAACACTTACCCTAACCCTAACCCTCACACTAACACTCACCCTAAGCCTAACTCTAACCTGAAACCTCACCCTCACCCTAACCTTAACTCTAACCCTAATCCTAACCCTAAATCTGACCCTAACCCTAATCCTAAACCTAACCCTCACCCTCACCCTCACCCTCAATGTAACCCTAAACCTAACAATAACAATAACCCTAACCGTAACCCTCACCCTAACTATCAACCTCAACTGAACCCTAACCCTCACCCTAACACTTACCCTCACCCTAACACTAACCCTAACCCTAACACTAAACCTCACACTAACCTTAAACCTCACCCTAATCCTAAAACTCATCCTAACCCTAACACTAACCCTAACCCTAACCCTCTCCCTAGCTCTCAACCTAAACCTAATTCTAATCTTAACCCTCACCATAACCCTAAACCTCATCCTCACCATAAACCTAACCCTAATCCTCAATCTAACCCTCACCCTCAGCATAACCCCTAACCCTCACCCTTACCCTAAGCCTCACCCTAACCCTAACCATCACCCTTATTTTAATTCTCACTCTCAGCCTAACCCTCAACTATACCCTTATCATCACCCTCACTCCAACCCTCACCCTATCACTAAACCTCATGCTAACCTTCAACCTAACGGTAACACTAACCATCACCCGAACCATAACCCTCATCCTCAACCTCTACCTCAGCATAACCCTAAGCCTAAGCCTAATCCTAACCCTAATCCTCACCCTCACCCTAGCCCTTACCCTAACCCTAATCCTAACCCTAATCTTCATCCTAACCCTCACCCTAATCTTAACCCTAACCATCACCCGAACCCTAAACCCCACCCCCCCTCATCCTCAGCCTAACCCTAAGCCTAAGCCTAAGCCTACCCTAACACTCACACTCACCCTCACCCTAACCCTAATCCTGAACCTAACCCTAACCCTAACCCTAACCCTCACCTTAACCTTCCCCCTAACCCTAACTCTAACCCTAAACCTCACCCTCACCCTAACCCTAATCCTCACCCTAACCCTAAACCTCCCCCTAACCCTAAACCTAAGCCTCACCCTCACCCTCACCCTAACCCTCACCATAACTCTAACCCTAAACTTAACAAAAACACTAATGCTAACACTAAACCTAACCCTAACCCTAATCCTAATCCTAAACCTCAACCTCAGCCTCACCATCACTGCAAAGGTAACCTTAACCATAACACTAAAAATAAGCCTAACCCTAATCCAAACACTCACCCTCACCCTAATCCTAATCCAAACCCTAACCATCACCCTAACCCTAACCCTCACCCTCACCTTAATCCGAACCCAAATCTTAACCCTCACCCTAACTGTAATCCTCATCCTCACTGTAACCATAACCCTCACACCTACCTTCACCTTCAACCTAAACCTAAGCATAAACCTAAACCTAACCCTCACACTCATGCTCACCCAAACCCTAATTCTAACCCTAAGCCTATCCCTAAACCTCAACCTAACCCTCACACTCACCCTAACACTAACTCTAACCCTGACCCTACCTCTCACGCTATCCCTCACAATAAACCAAATTCAAACTCTAAAACTCACCCTCAACCTAACCCTAACCCTAAACCTCACTGTAAACTTCACCCTAAACCTAACCCTCACCCTCACCCTCACTGTAAATCTAACCCTAACCCTAAAAATAATACTAACCCTAACCCTAACCCTAAACCTACCCATAAACCTCACCCTCAGCCTCACCCTCACTGCAAACTTAACTGTAACCATAACACTAACAATAACCCTAACCCTAACCCTTACACTCATCCTCACCCTAAACCTCACCTTAACACTAATCCTCAATCTTACCCTCACCCTCACACTACCCCTAACCCTAACCCGCACCATAACCGTAATCCTAATCCTCACATTTAACGTAATCCTCACTCTCAGCCTAACCCTCAACTTTACCCTTACTGTCACCCTCACCCTAACCCTCACACTAACTCTCACCCTAATGCTAACCCTCTCCCTGACCATAACCCTAAGCATCACCCTAACCCTAACCCTCACCCACACCCTAACTTTAACACTAACCCTCACACTAACCCTCACCCTAACCCTAACACTCACCCTAACTCTCACACTCACCCTAACCCAAATCCTAACCCTCACCCTCACCCTAGCCCTCACCCTAACCCTAACTCTCATCCTCACATTAAACCTCACACTAACCCTAAAACTAATCCTCAAACTAAACCACACCCTCACCCTAACCCTAACCCTAACCCTCACCCTAACCCTAACCCTCACATTTACAGTAATCCTCACTTTCAGTCTAACCCTCAACTTTACCCTTACTGTCTCCCTCACTCTAACCCTCACACTAAACCTCACCCTCATGCTAACCCTCTCCCTGACCGTAAACCTAAGCATCACCCTAACCCTAACCCTCACCCACACCCTAACTTTAACAATAACCCTCACACTAAACCTCAACCTAACACTAACACTAAACCTAACCCTCACACTCACCCTCACCCTAAACCTAACCCTCACGCTCAACCTAACCCTAAGCCTAACCCTTACCCTAACCACACACTCACCCTCAACCTAACCATAATTCTAATCCTAACCATAACCATAACCCTCACCCTAAACCTAACACTCACCCTATCCCTAAACCTAACACTAACCCTAACCCTAACCCTCACCCTAACCTTAACTCTAACACTAAACCTAACCCTCACCCTAACCCTAACCCACAACCGCAACCTAACCCTAAACGTAAACGTCACCCTCACCCTTGCCCTCACTCTAACCGTAATCATAACCCTAACCCTCATCCTAACCCTCACACTAACCCTAATCCTAACCCTCACCCTAACCCCAACCCTCACCCTCAACCTCACCCTCAGCCTAACGCTAAGCCTAACCCTAAACCTAACCCTAACCCACACACTGAACATCACCCTAACCCTAATCCTAACACTAACCCGAACTCTAACCATAACCCTCACACTGACACTTACCCTAACCCAAACCTAACACTAACGCTCACCCTAAGCCTAAATCTAACCCTAAACCTCACCCAAACCCTAACCCTAACTCTAACCCTAATCCTAAACCTATACCTCACCCTAACCCTAACCCTAACCCTAACCCTCACCCTCACCCTCATCCTTAACGTAAATCTAAACCTAAATCTAACAATAACCCTAACCCTAACCCTAACCCTCACCCTAACTATAACCCTCACCCTAACACTTACCTTCACCATAACACTAACCCTAACCCTAACACTAACCCTTACACTAACCCAAAACCTCACCCTAAGCCTACACTTCACCCTAACCCTAACCCTAACCCTCACCCTCAACCTAGCCCTCACCCTAACCCTAATTCTAACCCTTACCCTCACCTAACCCTAACCCTCATCCTCACCCTAAACAACAACACTAACCATAACCCTACTCCTCAATCTAACCCTCACCCTAATACCTAACCCTCAACCTTAACCTAACCCTCACCCTAACCGTAACCCTCACACTTATCCTAATCCTCACCCTCAGCGTAACCCTCAAATTTACCCTTACCATCACCCTTACCCTAACCCTCACCCTATCCCTAAACCTCATCTTAAACTTCAAGCTAAACGTAACCCTAACCATCACCCTAACCCTAACCCTAACACTAACCCTAACCCTAAGCCTGACCCTAACCCTCCCCCTAACCCTAACACTAAACCAAACCCTAACCATCACACGAAAACTAATCCTGACCCACACCCTCACCCTCAGCCTAAGCCTAAGCCTAACCCTAACACTCACCCTCACCCTCACCTTAACCCTAACCCTTAAACTAACTCTAACCCTAATATTAACCCTAACCCTAAACCTGACCCTAACCCTCCCCCTAACCCTAACACTAAACCAAACCCTAACACTAACACACTAACCCTAACCCACACCTTAACCCTAAACCTCAATCTAACCCTAACACTAACCCTCACCCTCATCCTAATTCTAACCATAAGCCTAAGCCTAAACATAATCCTAACCCTCACATTCACCCTCACCCTAACCCTAATCGTAAACCTAACCCTATCCCTAAACCTCAACCTAACCCTCACCCTCACCCTAAGACTAACACTAATTCTAAACCTAACCCTCACCCTAATCCTCCCACTAACCCTCACTCTAAGCCTAAAACTCACCCTCAACCTAAATCTAACCCTAAATCTCACCCTAACCCTAACCCTCACCCTCACGCTCACTGTCACCGTAACTGTAACCCTAACACTAACACTAAAACTAACATTAACCCTAACCCTAGACCTAAACCTAACCATAAACCTCACCCTCAGCCTCACCCTCACTGCAAACTTAACCTTAGACATAACACTAACAATAACCCTAACCCTAACCCTAACCCTTAATCTAACCCTAACCCTATCCCTAATCCTCACCTCCACTCTCACCCTAAGCCTAACCCTAAGCCCAATCCTAACACTAACCCTAACTCTAACCCTAAACATCACCCTCACCCTAACCTTATCTCCAACCCTAACTCTAAACCTCACCCAAACCCTAACCCTAACCCTCACCCACAACCTCACCCTCACCGTAACTCTAACCCTAACCCTAACATAACACTAACCCTAAACCTAACCATCACCCTAAGCCTAATCCTCACCCCCACCCTCACCCTCAGCCTAACCCTAACCCTAACACTAACACTAACCCTAATCCTCACCCTACACCTCACCCTAAACCAAACCCTAACCCTAAACCTAACCCTAACACTAAGCCTAACCCTAACTCTAACCCTAAAACTCACACTGACCCTCAACCTAACCCTAATCCTAAACCTAACCCTATGCCTAACCCTAAGCCTCACACTAACCCTAACCCTCACCCTCAACCTCAGCCTCAGCCTAACCCGACGCATAAATCTAAACCTAACCCTAACCCACACACTGACCCTCACACTAACCCTAATCCTAACCCTAACCCTCATCCTAACCCTCAAACTTACCCTAAACCTAACCCTCACCCTCACATTCAACCTCAGCCTCAGCCTAACCCTAAGCCAAACTCTAAACCTAACCCTAACCCACACACTCAACCTCACCCTAACCCTAATCCTAACCCTAACCCTCCCTATAACCCTAACGCTCACACTAACCCTCACCCTAACCCTAACTTAACACTAACCCTAACCCTAATCCTCACACTAACCCTCACCCTAATCCTAACTCTAACCCAAAACCTCACCCTCACCCTAACTCTACCCCTAATACTAAACCTAAACCTCACCCTAACTCTAACCCTAACACTCACCCTCACCCTCACCCTCAATGTAACCCTAAACCTAACAATAACAATATCCCTAAACCTAACCCTAACCGTCACCCTAACTGTAATGCTCACCCTAACCCTAACCCTCACCCTAACACTTACCCTCACCCTAACACTAACCCTAACCATAACACTAACCCTCACACTAACCCTAACCCTCACCCTAACCCTCACCCTAACCCTAAAACTCACTCTAACCCCGACCTAACCCTAACCCTCACCCTCACCCTAGCCCTCATCCTAACCCTAATTCTAACCGTAACCCTCACCTTATCCTTAACCCTCATCACCACCCTAAACTTCACACTAACCCTAACCCTAATCCTCAATCTAACCCTCACCCTCACCCCAACCCCTAACCCTCAACCTTACCTCAACCCTCACCCTAAACTAACCCTCACCCTTATCTTTACCCTGACCCTCAGCGTAATCCTCAACATTACCCTTACCATCACCCTCACCTTAACCCTCACCCTATCCCTAAAAATCATGCTAACCTTCAACCTACCCGTACCCCTAACCTCACCCTAACCCTAACCTCACCCTCAACCTCACCCTCAGCCTAACCATAAGCCTAAGCCTAACACTAACCGTAACCCTCACCCTCAACCTAGCCCTCACCCTAAACCTAACCCTCACCCTAACCCTCCCCCTAACCCTAACTCTAACCGTAAACCTCACCCTAACCCTCACCGTAACCCTAACTCTAACCCTAAACCTCACACTCGCCCTACCCCTAACCCTAAATATAACCCTAAACCTCAGCCTAACCCTATCCCTAAACCTCACCCTCACCATAAACTTTACCCTAAAGCTAACCCTAAACCTCACCCTCAACGTAGCCCTCAACTTAACCCTAAACCTAACCGTAACCGTCACCCTAAACATAACCCTCACTGTAACCCAAACACTCACACTAAACCTAACCCTCAGCCTCAACCTTACCCTCAGCCTAACCCTAAGCCTAACACTAAACCTAACATTAACCCACACACTAACCCTAACCGTAACCCTAATCCTAATCCTAACCATAACCATAACCCTCACCCTAACCCTATCACTCACCCTAACCCTAACCCTAACACTAACACTAACCAGATCCCTAACCCTCACCCTAACCCTAACTCTAACACTCAACCTCACCCTCACCCTAACCCTAACACTAAACCTCACCCTAACCCTAACCCTAAACCTCACCCTCACCCTAGCCATCACCTAACCCTCATCCTAATCCTCACCCTAACCGAAATCCTTACCCTCAACCTAACCCTAACCCTCACCCTCAACCTCACTCTCAGCCAAAAACTAAGCCTAACCCTAAACCTAATCCTAACCCACACACTCACCCTAACCCTAACCTATTATTAACCCTAACCCTCACCTTCACCCTCACCCTCAACATAACCGTAAACCTAAAATTAACACAAACCCTAACCCTAACCCTAACCCTCACCCTAACTATAACCCTCACCCTAACCCTAACCCTCAACCTAACACTTACCCTCACCCTAACACTAACACTAACACTAGCCCTAATACTAACCCTCACACTCACCCTAAGCCTCACCCTCACCCTAACACTAACACTAACCCTAACCCTCACCCTGATCCTAGCCCTCACCGTAACCCTAATTCTAACCCTTACCCTCACCTAACCCTAACCCTAACCCTAACCCTAACCCTAACCCTAACCAACACCCAAACCATAATCCTCAACCCCACCCTCATCCTCAGCATATCCCTAAGGCTAAGCTTAAGCCTAACCCAAACCCTCACACTCACCCTCAACCTAACCCTAATCCTAAACCTAACCCTAACCCTAACCCTAACCCTCACCCTAACCCTACCCCTAACCCTCACTCTAACCCTAAACCTCACCCTCACCCTAACCCTAATCCTCACCCTAACCCTAAACTCACCCTAACCCTAAACCTCACCCTCACTCTCACCCTCACCATAACTCTAACCCTAACTTTAACATAAACACTAATACCAAGCCAAAACCTAACCCTCACTCTAATCCTAAACCTAACCCTCATCCTCAGCCTCACCATCACTGCAAAGGTAACCTTAACCATAACACTAACAATAACCCTAACCCTAATCCTAACCCTCATCCTCACCCTCACCCTAATCCTAATCTTAACCCTAACCCTCACCCTAATCCTAACCCTCACCCTCACCTTAATCCTAACCCAAATCCTAACCCTCACACTAACCCTAATTCTCACCCTCTCCGTAACCATAACCCTCCCACCTACCTTCACCCTCAACCTAATCCTAAGCCTAAGCCTAAACCTAACCCTCACACTAACCCTCACCCTAAACCTAACACTAACCCTAACCTTCACACTCACCCACACTCTAAACCTAACCCTCACCCTCAACCTAACCCTAAGCCTAAAGCTTACCCTAACCCTCACACTTACCCTCACCCTAACCTCAATCCTAATCCTAACCATAACCATAACCTTCAACCTAACCCTAACCCTAACACTAACCCTAACCCTAAACCTCACCCTAACCCTAACTCTAACACTAAACCTCATGCTCACCCTAACCCTAACCCTACACCTCACCCTAACCCTAACAGTAAAGGGCACCCTCACCCTAGCCCTCACTCTAATCCTAATACAAACCCTAACCCTCATCCTAACCCTAACACTAACCCTAATCCTAACCCTCAGCCTAACCCAAACCCTCACACTCAACCTCACGCTCAGCCTAACGCTAAGCCTAACCCTAAACCTAACCCTAACCCACACACTAAACCTCACCCTAACCCAAATCCTAACCCTAACCCTAAATCTAACCATAACCCACACCCTAACCCTCACCCTAACCCAAACCTAACACTAATCCTAACCCTAACCCTAACAGTAACCCTCACCCTAAGCCTAAATCTAACCGTAAACCTCACCCTCACCCTAACCCTATCCCTAACCCTAACCATAAACCTCACCTAACCCTAACCTTAAACCTCACCCGCACCCTCACCCTCACCTTCACCTTAACTCTAACCCTAACCCTAACAATAACACTAACCCTAAACCTAACCATCAACCTAAACCTAATCCTCACCCCCAACCTCACCCTTAGCCTAAACCTAACCCTAACCCTAACACTAACCCTAATAATCACCCTCACCCTCACCCTAAACCAAACCCTAACCCTAACCCTAACACTAAGCCTAACCCTAACCCTACCCCTAACCCTCACACTCACCCTCAACCTAACCCTATCGTAACCCTAACACTCACACTATCCGTCACACCAGCGCTCAAACTAACCCTATTCCTAACCCTAACCCTCTGCCTAACATTCAATCTAACCCTAACTCTAACCCTCACCATAACCCTAACCCTCACCCTCAAACTCACCCTCACCCTAACCCTAAGCCTAACACTAAACCTAACCCTAACCCTCACACTCACCCTCACCCTAATCCTAACGTAACACTAACCCTAAACCTAACCCTCACACTAACACTCACCCTAACCCTAACTATAACCCGAATCCTAACCCTAAATCTCACCCTAACCCTAACCCTAAACCTAACCCTTACCCTCACCCTCACCGTCAACATAACCCTAAACCTAACAATGACAATAACCCTAACCCTAACCCTCACCCTAACTATAACCCTCACCCTAACCCTAACCCTCACCCTAACACTTACCCTCACCCTAACCCTAACCCTAAACCTAACACTAACTCTCACACTAATCCTAACCCTCATCCTAACCCTAAAACTCACCCTAACCCTAACACTAACAGTAAACCTCACCCTCACCCTAGCCATCACCCGAAACCTAATTCTAACCCTAACCCTCACCCTAACACTAACCCTCATCCTCACCCTAAACCTCACACGAAACCTAACCCTAATCCTCAATCTAACCCTCACAATCACCATAAACCCTAACCATCACCCTTACCCTAACACTCACCCTAACCCTAACACTCACCCGTATCTTAATTCTCACCCTCAGCCTAACCCATAGCTTTACCCTTACCATCACCCTCACTCTAACCCTCACCCTATCCCTAAACCTCATGCTAACCTTCAACATAAGGATAACCCTAACCATCACCCTAACCTTAAAACTCACCCTCAACCTCACCCTCAGCCTAACTCTAAGCCTAAGCCTAAGCCTAACCCTAACCTTTACCCTCAACCTAGCCTTCACCCCAACCCTAATCCTAACCCTAACCCTCATCCTAACAGTCACCCTAATCCTAACCCTAACCATCACCTGAACCCTCATCCTCAACCCCACCGTCATCCTCAGCCTAACCCTAAGCCTTAGCCTAAACCTAACCCTCACACTCACCCTCACCCTAATCCTAATCCTAAAGCTAAAGAAAACCCTAACCCTAACCCTAACCATCACCCTACCCCTCGCCCTAACCCTAACTCTAACCCTAAACCTCACCCTCACCCTAACCCTAATCCTCACCTTAACCCTAAACCTCACCCTAACCCTAACCCTAACCCTCACCCTCACCCTCACCCTCACCATAACTCTAACCCTAACCTTAACAAATCACTAATCCTAACCCTAAACCTAACCCTAACCCTAATCCTAACCCTAAACCTCACCCTCAGCCTCACCATCACTGCAAAGGTAACCTTAACCATAACACTAACAATAACCCTAACCCTAATCCTAACCCTCACCCTCACCTTAATCCTAATCCTAACCCTAACCCTCACCCTAACCCTCATCCTCACCCTCACCTTAATCGTAACCCAAATTCTAACCCTCACTCTAACCCTAATCCTCACCCTCACCTAACCATAACCCTCACACCTACCTTCACCCTCAACCTAACCGCAAGCCTAAGCCTAAACTGAACCCTCACAATCAACCTCACCCTAACCCTAATCCTAAACCTAAGACTATCCCTAAACCTCAACCTAACCCTCACCCTCACCCTAAGACTAACACTACCCCTAACCCTACCTGTCACCCTAACCCTCCTCATCAATCTAATTCTAACTCTAAACCTCACCCTCAACGTAAACCTAACCATAAACCTCACCGTAAACCTCACCCTCACCCTCACCCTCATTGTAAATCTAAACCTATCCCTCTAAATAATACTAACCTTATCCCTAACGCTGAATCTAAACCTAAAAATAAACCTCACCCTCAGCCTCACCCTCACTGCAAGCATAACTGTAAACATAACACTAACAATAACCCTAATCCTAACACTCATCCTCACCCTAACACAAATCCTCAATCTTACCCTCACCCTCACCCTACCCCTAACCCTAACCCTCTCCCTAACCCTAACCCTAACCCTCACATTTACCATAATCCTCACTCTCAGCCTAACCCTCAACAGTACCATTACTGTCACCCTCATCCTAACCCTCACACTAACTCTCAACGTCATGCTAACCCTCTCCCTGAGAGTAACACTAAGCCTCACCCTAAACCTAACCCTCACCCACACCATAATTTTAAGACTAACCCTCACACTTACCCTCACCCTAACCCTAACACTAACCCTAACCCTCACACTCACCCTCACCCTAAACCTAACCCTCACCCTCAACCTAAACCTAAGCCTAACCCTTAACTTAACCCTCACACTTACCCTCACCCTAAACCTAATCCTAATCCTAACCAAAACCATAACCCTCACCCTAAAACTAACACTCACCCTATCCCTAACCTTAAGACTATCCCTAACCCTAACCCTCACCCTAACCCTAACTCTAACACTAAACCTTACCCTCATCCTCACCCTAACACTAAACCTTACCCTAACCCTAACAGTAAACGTCACCCTCACCCTAGCCCTCACTCCAATCCTAATCATAACCCTAAACCTCATCCTAACCCTCACCCTAACCCTAATCCTAACCCTCACCCTAACCCCAACCTTAACACTCAACCTCACCCTCAGCCTAACGCTAAGCCTAACCCTAACCCTAACCATAGCCCTCACACTAACCCTCACCCTAACCCACACCTAACACTAACCCTAACACTAACCCACACCCTAAGCCTAAATCTAAACCTAAACCTCACACTCACCCTAACCCTAACTCTCACCCTAATCCTAATCCTAAACCTCACCCTAACCCTAAACCTAACCCTCATCCTCACCCTCACCGTCAAGGTAACACTAAACCTAAAACTAATACTCCTAACCCTAACCCTTACCCTCACCCTAACTATAACCCTCACCCTAACCGTAACCCTCACCCTAATAATTACCCTCACCCTAACAGTAACCCGAACCCTAACACTAACCCTTACACTAACCCTAACCCTCACCCTAAGCCTAAACCTCACCCTAAACCTAACCCTAACCCTCACCATCACCCTTACCCTAATTCTAACACTTACCCTCACCTAACCCTAACCCTCATCCTCACCCTAAACTACACACTAACCCTAACCCTAATCCTCAATCTAACCATCACCCTCACCCTAATCCCTAAACCTCACCCTTACCCTAACCCTCATCCCAACTGTAACCCTCACTCTAACCTTAACCCTCACCCTCAGCCGAACCCTCAAATTTATCCCTACCATCACCCTTACCCTAACCCTCACCCTATCCTGAAACTTCATCCTAATTTTCAAGCTAACAGTAACCCTAACCATCACCCTAACCCTAACCCTATCACTAACCCTAACTCTAACCCTGACCCTAATCTTTCCCCTAAACCTAACACTAAACCAAAACCTAACACTAACACTCACACTAACACTAACCCTCACCTTAACCCTAAATCTCACCCTAACCCTAACCAAAACCCTCACCCTCACCCTAGCCTTCACCCTAACGCTAATCCTAACCCTAACCCTCATCCTAACAATCACCCTAATCCTAACCCTAACCATCACCCGAAAACTAATGGTCACCCTCATCCTCACCCTCAGCCTAAGCCTAACCCTAACCCTAACATTCACCCTCACCCTCACCATAACCCTAATCCTTAACATAACCCTAACCCGAAACCTCAAACTAACCCTAACCCTCCCCGTAACCCTAACACTAACCCTTACTCTAAACCTGACCCTAACCCTCCACCTAACCCTAACACTAAACCTAACCCTAACACTAACATTCACACTAACCCTAATACTCACCCTAACCATACACCTCAATCTAACCCTAACCCTAAATCTCACCCTCATCCTAATCCTAACCCTAAGCCTAAGCTTAAGCCTAAACCTAACCATAACCCTCACATTCACCAACATTGTAAGCCTAATCCTAACCCTAACCCTATCCCTAAACCTCAACCTAACCCTCACCCTCACCCTAAGACTAACATTAAACCTAAACCTAACCATCACCCTAACCCTCCCACTAACACTCACTCTAAACCTAAACCTCACCATCAACCTAACCCTAACCCTAAACGTCACCCCAAACCTCACCCTAACCCTAACCCTCACACTCACGCTCACCTCACCGTAACTCTAACCCTAACAATAACACTAACACTAACCCTAACACTAACCCTAACCCTAACCATATACCTCACCCTCAGCCTCACTCTCACTGCAAACTTAACCCTAAACATAACACTAACAATAACCCTAACCCTAACCCAAACCCTAACTCTACCCTTAACCCTAACCCTAATCCTCACCCCCACTCTCACACTCAGCCTAACCCAAAGCCCACACTAAACCTAACTCTAATTATAAACATCACCCTCACCCTAACCCTATCTCCAACCCTTACTCTAAACCTCACCCTAACCCTAACCCTCACCCTCAACCTCAGCCTCAGCCTAACCCTAAGCCTAACTCTAAACCTATCCCTAACCCACACACTCACCCTCATCCTAACCCTAATCCTAAACCTAACCCTCAACCTAACCCTCATCCTAACCCTAAACCTAACCCTCACCTAACCCTAACCCTCACCTTCCACCTCAGCCTCAGCCTAACCCTAACCCTCCCTCTAACCCTAACCCTTATACTAACCCACACCGTAACTCTAACTTAACACTAACCCTAACCCTAATCCTAACACTAACCCTCACCCTAAGCCTAACTCTAACCCTAAACCTCACCCTCACCCTAACCCTAACTCTACCCCTAATCCTAAACCTAAACTTCACGCTAACTCTAACCTTAACCCTCACACTCACCCGCAATGTAATCCTAATCATAACAATTACAATAACCCTAACACTAACCCTCACCCTAACACTTACCCTCACCCTAACACTAAACCTAACCCTAACACTAACCCTCACACTAACCTTAACCCTCACCCTAACCCTAAAACTCACCCTAACCCTAACCTAACCCTGACCTTCACCCTCACCGTAGCCCTCATCTTAATCCTAATTCTAACCCTAACCCTCACCCTAACGCTAACCCTCATCCTCACCCTAAACCTCACACTAACCCTAACCCTAATCCTCAATCTAACCCTCACCCTCACCCTTACCCCTAACCCTCACACTTACCCTAACCCTCACCCTAACCCTAACCCTCACCCTTATCTGTAACCTGACCCTCAGCCTAACCCTCAACTTTACCCTTACCATCACCCTCACCCTAACCCTCACCCTATCCCTAAACCTCATGGTAAACTTCAACCTAACCGTAACCTTAACCATCACCTTAAACCTAACCCTCAACCTCAACCTCACCCTCAGCCTAACCATAAGCCTAAGCCTAAGCCAAACCCTAACCCTCACCCTCAACCTAGCCCTCACCGTAAACCTAACACTCACACTAACCCTCTCCCTAACAATAACTCTAACCCTAAACCTCACCCTAACCCTCATCCTAACTCTAACTCTAACCCTAAACCTCACACTCGCCCTAACCCTAACCCTAACTATAATCCTAAACCTCAGCCTAACCCTAACCCTAAACCTCACCCTCACCCTAAACCTCACCCTAAATCTAACGCTAAACCTCACCCTCAATGTAGCCCTGAACCTAACCCTAAACCTAACCGTAACTGTCACCCTAAACATAGCCCTCACTGAAACCCAAACACTCACGCTAAACCTAACCCTCAGCCTCAACCTCAACCTAAACCTAACCCTAAGCCTAACACTAAACCTAACATTAACCCACACACTCACCCTCACCATAACGCTAATCCTAATCCTGACCATAACCATAACCCTCACCCTAAACCTATCACTCACCCTAACCCTAACCCTAACACTAACCCTAACCCTAACCCTAAACGTAACCCTAACTCTAACACTCAACCTCACCCTCACCCTAACCCTAACACTAAACCTCACCCTAACCCTAATCCTAAACCTCACCCTCACCCTAGCCATCACCCTAACCCTAATCCTAAACCTAACCCTCATCCTAAGCCTCACCTTAACCCTAATCTAACACTAACCCTAACCCTAACCTCACACTTACCCTCACCCTAATCCTAATCCTAACCCTAACCCTCACCCTCACCCTCACCTTTATCCTAACCCAACCTAACCCTCACTGTAATCTTAATCCTCACGCTCACCGTAACTATAACCCTCAACCCTCACCTACCTTCACCCTCAACCTAACCCTAAGCCTAAGCCTAAACCTAACCCTCACAAACACACTCACCCTAACCCTAAGACTAACACTAACCCTAACCCTTCCTCTTACCATAACCCTCCCCATAAACCTAATTCTAACTCTAAACCTCACCCTCAACCTAACCCTAACCCTAAACCTCACCGTAAAACTCACCCTAACCCTAACCCTCACCCACAGCCTCACTGTAAATTTAACCCTAACCCTAAAAATAATACTAACCCTAACCCTAACCCTAAACCTAACCCTCACCAAAAACTCACCCTCAGCCTCACCCTCACCGCAAACTTAACTGTAATCATAACACTAACAATAACCCTAACCCTAACCCAACCCTCATCCTCACCCTAAACCTCACCCTTACACTAATCCTCAAACTTACCCTCACCCTCACCCTACCCCTAACCCTAAACCTCACCCTAACCCTAACCCTAATCCTTACAGGAACTCTCACCCTCAGCCTAACCGTAAAGTTTACCCTTACCGTCACCCCCACCCTAACCCTCACCCTAACCCTAACCCTCACCATAAGCCCAACTCTACCCCTAGACCTTACCCTCACCCTAACCCTAACCCTAACACTAAACCTCATCATTCCCCTAACCCTAACCCTCAACCTAACCCTAAAACTCACCCTCACCCACACCCTCAGCCTAAACCTAGGGCTAACCCTATCACTCACCCTAATCCTCACACTCACCATAACCGTAATTCTAAACCTCACCCTCACCCTAGCCCTCACCCTAACCCTAACCCTCATCCTCACCCTAAACCTCACACTAACCCTAAAATTAATCCTCAATCTAAACCACAACCACACCCTAACCCTAACCCTAACCCTAAACCTCACCCTATCCCTAAACCTTACATTTAACGTAATCTTCACTCTCAGCCTAACCCTCAACTTTACCCTTACTGTCACCCTCACCCTAACCCTCACACTAAACCTAACCCACATCCTAACCCTCACCCTGACCGTAACCCTAAGCATCACCCTAATCCTAAACCTTACCCACACCCTAATTTTAACACTAACCTAACACTCACCCTCACCCTAACCCTTACTGTAACCCTAACTCTAAAACTAAACCTCACAATAACCCTAACCCTAACACTCACCTAACCCTAACCCTCGCCCTCACCCTCACCCTCAGCCTAAACCTAAGGCTAACCCTAACACAAACCCTAACCCTCACACTCACCCTCACCCTAACTCTAACCTTCACCCTCACCCTCACTCTCAGGCTAACCTAAGCCTAACCCTTACCCTAACCCTCACACTCACCCTAACCCTTCCCTAATCCTAATCCAAACCATCACCATAACCCTCACCCTAACCCTAACACTCACCCTAACCCTAACCCTAACACTAATCCTAATCCTAACTTACAACGTAAGCCTAACTCTAACAATAAACCTCACCCTCACCCTAACCCTAATCCTATACCTAACCCTAACCCAATCACTAAACCTCACCCTCACCCTAGCCCTCACTCTAACCCTAATCCTAACCCTAACCTTCGTCCTATCCCTCACAGTAACCCTAATCCTAACCCTCACCTTAACCCTAACCCTCACCCTCAACCTCACCCTCAGCCTAATCCCAAGCCTAACCCTAAACCTAAACCTAACCCAGACACTCAACCTCACCGTAACCCTAATCCTAACCATAACCTTAACTCTAACCCTAACCCACACACTAACCCTCAACCTAACACTAACCTAACACTAACCCTAACCCTAACACTCACACTAACCCTCACCCTAAGCCTAGCTCTAAACCTAAACCTCACGCTCACCCTAACCCTAACTCTAACACTAAACCTAACCCTAAACCTCACCCTAACCCTAACCCTAAACCTCACCCTCACCCTCACCCTCAACATAAGCCGAAACCTAAAATTAACAATAAACCTAAACCTAAACCTAACCCTCACCCTACCTATAACCCTCACCCTCACCCTCACCCTCACCCTAAAACTTACCCTCACCCTAACACTAACCCTAGCACTAACCCTCACACCAACCCTCACCCTCACCCTAAGCCTAAACCTCACCCTACCGCTAACCTTAAACCTCAACCTCACCCTAGCCCTCACCCTAACCCTAAACCTAACTCTACACCTCATCCTAACACTCACCCTAAACCTAACCCTAACCCTCACCCTAACCCTAACCCTAACCCTCACCCTCACTCTCGGCCTAAGCCTAAGCCTAACCCTAAGCTTAAGCCTAACCCTAAAACTTACACTAACCCTCACCCTAACCCTAACACTAACACTAACGCTAAATCTAACCCAAAATCCCATCCTCACCTTAAACCTAACTCTAAACTTAACCCTTAACATAAACCTCACCATAAACATAACCCTAACCCTCACACTCACAGTAACTGTAAACCTAACCCTAAACCAAACAACAACCTTAAACCTAACCCTAACCCTCATTGTAACCATAACTGTCACCCTAACCCTAACCCTCACCCTAATATTTAACCTCACCCTAACACTAACCCTAACCCTAACACTAATCCTCACACTAAACCTAAACATCACCCTAACACTAAACCTCACCCTAACCCTAAACCTCACCCTCACCCAGCCCTCACCCTAACACTAACCCTCATCCTTAGCCTAAACCTAAAACTAACCCTAAAACTAATCCTCAATCTTAACCTCACCCTAACCCTACCCCTAACTCTAACCCTCAACCTAACCCTAACCCTCACCCTTACCTTTATCCTCACTCTCAGCCTAAACTTCAACTTTTCCCTTACCGTTTTCCTCACACTAATCCCACAACCTAACCCTAACACTCATACTAACCCTCACCCTGACTGTAACCCTAAGCATCACCCTAACCCTAACCCTCACCCTCACCCTCAGCCCCAGCCTAGCCCTAATCCTAAGCCTAACCCTAACCCTAAACCTCACCCTCACCCTAGCCCTCACCATAACCCTAATCCTAAAACTAACCCTAACCCTAACCCTAAACCTCACACTCACCCTCAACCTAACCCAAATCATAAACTTAATCCTATCCCTAACACTAACTCTCAAACTAACCATCACCCCAGCGCTCACCCTAAGAGTAATCCTAACCCTAACCCTCATCCTAACCCTCAACTTAAACCTAACCCTAACCCACACCCTAACCCTAACACTAAACCTCACCCTCAGCCTCAGCCTAACCCTAAGCCTAACCCTAAACCTAACCCTAACCCACACACTCACACTCACCCTAACCCTAATCCTAACCCTAACCCTCACTCTAACCCTAACCCTCACACTAACCCTAACCCTAACCCTAACCCTAACCTAAAACTAACCCTAACCCTAACACTCACACTAACCCTCACCCTAATCCTAGCTCTAAACCTAAACCTCACCCTCACCCTAACTCTAATTCTAACCCTAATCCGAACCCTAAACCTCACCCTAACTCTAACCCTAACAATAACCCTCACCCTCATCGAAACGGTAACCTTAACCCTAACCCTAACAATAACCCTAAACCGAAGCCTAACCCTCATTCTAACCATAACCCTCACCCTAACCCTAACCCTCATCCTAACACGTACCCTCACCCTAACACTAACCCTAACCCTAACACTAATCCTCACACTAACCCTAAACATCATCCTAACCTTAAACCTCACCCTAACCCTAACCCTCACACTAGCCCTAGCCCTCACCATAACCCTAATCCTAACCCTAACCCTAACACTAACCCTAAACCTAACCCTAACCCTAACCATCACACTAAACCTAATCCTCATCCCCACCCTCACCCTCAGCCTAACCCTAAGCCTAAGCCTAATCCTAACCCTAAACCTCACAATCACCCTCACCATAACCCTAATCCTAAATCTAACCCTAACTCTAACACTAAACCTCAAACTAACCCTCACCCTAACCCTAAACCTAACACTAACCCTAACCCTAGCCCTCACCCTAACCCTCCACATAAACCTAACTCTAACCCTAAACCTCACGCTCACCCTAAATCTAAACCTAACCCTAAACCTCACCCTCATCCTCACCCTCTAACCCTAACCCTAACCCTAAAAATAACACTAACCCTAAACCTAACCCAAACCCTCACCCTCACCGTAACCCTAAACCTAACCCAAGCCCTCACCCTAACCGTAATCCTAACCCTAACCCTTACCCTCAGCCTCATCCTCACTGTAAACTTAACCTTAACCATAACACTAACAATAACCCTAATCCTAACCCTAATCCTAACCGTCACCCTCACCCTAACCCTAACCTTAACTCTCACCCGAACCCTAACCCTCAACTTCACAGTAACCCTAACCCTAAACCTCACCCTCATCCTCACCCTCAGCCTAACCCTAAGTCTAAGCTTAACCCTAACCCTAACCCTCACACACACCCTCACCCTAACCGTAATCCTAACACTAACCCTAACCCTAACCCTCACCCTAACTCTCCCCCTAACTCTAACTCTAAACCTTAAACCGCACCCTCACCCAAACACTAACTGTAACCCTAACCCTAAACCTAAACCTCACCCTAACCCTAACCCTAAACCTCACCCTCACCTTAACAGTAACCATAACCCTAAACATAACAATAACCCTAACCCTAACATTAACCATAACCCTCACCCTAACCCTAACCCTCAACTTTACCCTTGCTGTCACCATCACCCTAACCCTCACCCTAAACCTAAGCCTCATCCTAACCCTCATCCTAACCGTAACCCAAACCATCACCCTAACACTAACCCTCAACCTGACCCTCGCCCTCAGACTAACACTAAGACTAACTCTAACCCTAACCCTCACCCTAACACTTACTGTCACCCTAACACTTACCCTAACCGTAACACTAACCCTCACGCTAAACCTAACACTCACCCTAACCCTAACTCTAACCCTCACCTTCACCCTAGCCCTCACCCTAACCCTAACCCTCATCCTCACGCTAAACCTCACACTAACCCTAAAACTAATCCTCAACCGAAACCACACCCTCACCCTAACCCTAACAATCACCTTCACCTTAACCCAATCCTCACATTTACCCTAATCCTCACTCTCAGCCTAACCCTCAACTTTACCCTTACTGTCACCCTCACCCTAAACCTCACACTAACCTTAAACCTCATCCTAAGCCTCACCCTGACCATAAACCTAAGCATCACCCTAACCTAAACCTCACCCATACCCTAAACCTAACACTAAACCTCACACTAATGCTCACACTAACACTGAGTCTAACCCTAAACCTCACCCTCACCCTCAACCTCAGCCTAATCCTAAGGCTAACACTAACCCTAATCCTCACACTCAACCTCACCCTAACCCTAACCCTCACCCTCACCCTCACGGTAACAGTAACCATAACCCTAAGCATAACAATTACACTAACCCTAACACTAACCATAACCCTCAACCTAACACTAACCCGTACCCTAACACTTACCCTTACCGTAAAAACTAACCCTAATCCTAACACTAACCCTCATACTAACCCTAGCCATCAACTTAACCCTAACCCTCAATCTAACTCTATCTCTAACCCTCACCCTCAACCTAGCCCTCACCCTAAACCTAACCCTCATCCTTACCCTATAACTCACACTAACCCTAACACTAATCCTCACACAAACCCTCACCCTATCCCTAACCCTCAACTTTACCCTTAACTCTAACCCTCACCCTAAACCTAACCCTCATCCTAACCCTCATCCTAACCGTAACCCAAACTATGACCCTAACACTAACCCTCAACTTGACCCTCACCCTCAGAATAACACTAAGCCTAACCCTAACCCTAACCATCACCCTCACCCTAGCCCTCACCCTAAACCTAAACCAAACCCTAACCCTCATCCTAACCCTAACCCTAACAATAACCCAAACCCTAACCCTAACCCTCACCCTAACACTTACTGTCACCCTAACACTAACCCTAACCGTAACACTAACCCTCACACTAACCCTAACCATCACGCTAACCCTAACACTCACCCTAACCCTAACCCTAACCCTCACCCTCACACTAGCCCTCACCCTAACCTTAACCCTCATCCTCACGCTAAACCTCACACTAACCCTAAAACTAATCTTCCACCTAAACCACACCCTCACCCTAACCCTAACACTCACCTTCACCCTAACCCAATCCTCACTTTTACCCTAATCCTCACTCTCAGCCTAACCCTCAACTTTACGCTTACTGTCACCCTCACCCTAAACCTCACACTAACCCTAACCCTCATCCTAACCCTCACCCTGACCGTAAACCTAAGCATCACCCTAACCATAAACCTCACCCACACACTAAACCTAACACTAAACCTCACACTACTGCTCACACTAACACTAAGTCTAAACCTAAACCTCACCCTCAACCTAACCCTAACTCTCACCCTCAACCTAACCCTAACCCTCACCCTCACCCTCACCCTCAGCCTAATCCTAAGCCTAACCCTAACCCTAATCCTCACACTCACCCTCACCCTAACCTCAATCCTAATCCTAACCATAAACATAACCCTCAAACTAAACCTAACACTCACAATAACCCTAAGCCTAACACAAACCCTAACCCTAACCCTCACCCTAACCCTAAATCTACCAGTAAACCTCACCCTCACCCTAACCCAAACACTAAACCTCACCCTAACCCTAACCCTAAACCTCACCCTCACACTAGCCCTAACCCTAATCCTAACCCTATCCCTCATCCTAACTCTCACCCTAACCTTAATTTTAACCCTCAACCTAAACCTAACCCTCACCCTCAACCTCACCCTCAGCCTAAACATAAGCCTAACCCTAAACCTAACCCTAACCCACACACTCACCCTCAACCTAACCCTAATCCTAACCCTAACCCTAACTCTAACTCTAACCCTCACACTAACCCTCACCCTAACCCTAACCTAACACTAACCCTAAACCTAACCCTCACACTAATCCTCACCCTAAGTCTAAATCTAACACTAAACCTCACCCTCACATTAACCCTAACTCTAACCCTAATCCTAACCCTAAACCTCACACTCACCCTAACCCTAAATCTAACCCTCACCCTAACCCTAACCCTCACCCTCACCCTCAACCTCAGCCTAACCCTAAGCCTAAGCCTAACGCTAACCCTAACCCTCACACTCACCCTCACCCTAACCCTAATCCTAACACTAACCCTAACCCTAACCCTAACCCACACCCTAACCCTCCCACTAACCCTAACTCTAAACCTAAACCTCACCCTCAACCTAACCCTAACTCTAACCATAACCCCAAACCTAAACCTCAGCCTAAGCCTAACCCTGATGCTCACCCTCAACCTCACTGTACCCATAATATGAACCCTAACCCTAAAAATAACACTAATCCTAACCTTAACCATAACTCTCACCCTAACACTAACCCTCACCCTAACACTTTCCTTCAACCTAAAACTAACCCTAATCCTAACACTAACGCTCACACTAACACTAACCATCACCTTAAGCCTAAACCTCAACCTAACCCTATCCCTAACCCTGACCCTAACCCTAGCCCTCACCCTAACACTACCCTTCATCCTCACTCTAAACCTCACACTAACCCTAACACTAATACTCAATCTAACCCTCACACTCACCCTAACCCTAACCCTAATCCTCACCCTAACCTTCACCCTAACCCTAATCCTCACCTTTACCCTTACTGTCACCCTCACCCTAACCCTCATCCTAACCCTGACCCTCATCCTAACCCTCAGCCTAACTGTAACTTTAACCATCACGCTGACCATAACCCTCAACCTCACCCTCACCTTCAGCCTAAACCTAAGCCTAAGCCTAACCCTAAAACTCACCCTCAACGTAGCCTTCACCCTAACCTGAATCCTAACCCTAAACCTCATACTAACACTAACCCTAACCCTAACCCTAACACTAACACTAATCCTCACACTCAACCTAACCCTAATCCTCACCCTCATGCTCGGCCTAAGCCTAAGCCTAAACCTAAGCTTAAGCCTAACCCTACCCCTCACACTAACTGTCACCCTAACCCTAACACTAACACTAACGCTAACTCTAACCCTAAACCTCACCCTCACCCTAACCCTAACTCTAACCCTAACCCTAAACATAAACCTCACCCTAAACCTAACCCTAAACCTCACCCTCACTGTAACCATAACCCTAACCCTAACAATAACCCTAAACAAAACCCTAACCCTCATTTTAACCATAACCCTCACCCTAACCCTAACCCTCATCCTAACACGTACCCTCACCCTAACACTAACCCTAACCCTAACACTAATCCTCACACTAACCCTAAACATCATCCTAACCTTAAACCTCACCCTAACCCTAACCCTCACACTAGCCCTAGCCCTCACCATAACCCTAATCCTAACCCTAACCCTAACACTAACCCTAAACCTAACCCTAACCCTAACCATCACACTAAACCTAATCCTCATCCCCACCCTCACCCTCAGCCTAACCCTAAGCCTAAGCCTAATCCTAACCCTAAACCTCACAATCACCCTCACCATAACCCTAATCCTAAATCTAACCCTAACTCTAACACTAAACCTCAAACTAACCCTCACCCTAACCCTAAACCTAACACTAACCCTAACCCTAGCCCTCACCCTAACCCTCCACATAAACCTAACTCTAACCCTAAACCTCACGCTCACCCTAAATCTAAACCTAACCCTAAACCTCACCCTCATCCTCACCCTCTAACCCTAACCCTAACCCTAAAAATAACACTAACCCTAAACCTAACCCAAACCCTCACCCTCACCGTAACCCTAAACCTAACCCAAGCCCTCACCCTAACCGTAATCCTAACCCTAACCCTTACCCTCAGCCTCATCCTCACTGTAAACTTAACCTTAACCATAACACTAACAATAACCCTAATCCTAACCCTAATCCTAACCGTCACCCTCACCCTAACCCTAACCTTAACTCTCACCCGAACCCTAACCCTCAACTTCACAGTAACCCTAACCCTAAACCTCACCCTCATCCTCACCCTCAGCCTAACCCTAAGTCTAAGCTTAACCCTAACCCTAACCCTCACACACACCCTCACCCTAACCGTAATCCTAACACTAACCCTAACCCTAACCCTCACCCTAACTCTCCCCCTAACTCTAACTCTAAACCTTAAACCGCACCCTCACCCAAACACTAACTGTAACCCTAACCCTAAACCTAAACCTCACCCTAACCCTAACCCTAAACCTCACCCTCACCTTAACAGTAACCATAACCCTAAACATAACAATAACCCTAACCCTAACATTAACCATAACCCTCACCCTAACCCTAACCCTCAACTTTACCCTTGCTGTCACCATCACCCTAACCCTCACCCTAAACCTAAGCCTCATCCTAACCCTCATCCTAACCGTAACCCAAACCATCACCCTAACACTAACCCTCAACCTGACCCTCGCCCTCAGACTAACACTAAGACTAACTCTAACCCTAACCCTCACCCTAACACTTACTGTCACCCTAACACTTACCCTAACCGTAACACTAACCCTCACGCTAAACCTAACACTCACCCTAACCCTAACTCTAACCCTCACCTTCACCCTAGCCCTCACCCTAACCCTAACCCTCATCCTCACGCTAAACCTCACACTAACCCTAAAACTAATCCTCAACCGAAACCACACCCTCACCCTAACCCTAACAATCACCTTCACCTTAACCCAATCCTCACATTTACCCTAATCCTCACTCTCAGCCTAACCCTCAACTTTACCCTTACTGTCACCCTCACCCTAAACCTCACACTAACCTTAAACCTCATCCTAAGCCTCACCCTGACCATAAACCTAAGCATCACCCTAACCTAAACCTCACCCATACCCTAAACCTAACACTAAACCTCACACTAATGCTCACACTAACACTGAGTCTAACCCTAAACCTCACCCTCACCCTCAACCTCAGCCTAATCCTAAGGCTAACACTAACCCTAATCCTCACACTCAACCTCACCCTAACCCTAACCCTCACCCTCACCCTCACGGTAACAGTAACCATAACCCTAAGCATAACAATTACACTAACCCTAACACTAACCATAACCCTCAACCTAACACTAACCCGTACCCTAACACTTACCCTTACCGTAAAAACTAACCCTAATCCTAACACTAACCCTCATACTAACCCTAGCCATCAACTTAACCCTAACCCTCAATCTAACTCTATCTCTAACCCTCACCCTCAACCTAGCCCTCACCCTAAACCTAACCCTCATCCTTACCCTATAACTCACACTAACCCTAACACTAATCCTCACACAAACCCTCACCCTATCCCTAACCCTCAACTTTACCCTTAACTCTAACCCTCACCCTAAACCTAACCCTCATCCTAACCCTCATCCTAACCGTAACCCAAACTATGACCCTAACACTAACCCTCAACTTGACCCTCACCCTCAGAATAACACTAAGCCTAACCCTAACCCTAACCATCACCCTCACCCTAGCCCTCACCCTAAACCTAAACCAAACCCTAACCCTCATCCTAACCCTAACCCTAACAATAACCCAAACCCTAACCCTAACCCTCACCCTAACACTTACTGTCACCCTAACACTAACCCTAACCGTAACACTAACCCTCACACTAACCCTAACCATCACGCTAACCCTAACACTCACCCTAACCCTAACCCTAACCCTCACCCTCACACTAGCCCTCACCCTAACCTTAACCCTCATCCTCACGCTAAACCTCACACTAACCCTAAAACTAATCTTCCACCTAAACCACACCCTCACCCTAACCCTAACACTCACCTTCACCCTAACCCAATCCTCACTTTTACCCTAATCCTCACTCTCAGCCTAACCCTCAACTTTACGCTTACTGTCACCCTCACCCTAAACCTCACACTAACCCTAACCCTCATCCTAACCCTCACCCTGACCGTAAACCTAAGCATCACCCTAACCATAAACCTCACCCACACACTAAACCTAACACTAAACCTCACACTACAGCTCACACTAACACTAAGTCTAAACCTAAACCTCACCCTCAACCTAACCCTAACTCTCACCCTCAACCTAACCCTAACCCTCACCCTCACCCTCACCCTCAGCCTAATCCTAAGCCTAACCCTAACCCTAATCCTCACACTCACCCTCACCCTAACCTCAATCCTAATCCTAACCATAAACATAACCCTCAAACTAAACCTAACACTCACAATAACCCTAAGCCTAACACAAACCCTAACCCTAACCCTCACCCTAACCCTAAATCTACCAGTAAACCTCACCCTCACCCTAACCCAAACACTAAACCTCACCCTAACCCTAACCCTAAACCTCACCCTCCCTCACACTAGCCCTAACCCTAATCCTAACCCTATCCCTCATCCTAACTCTCACCCTAACCTTAATTTTAACCCTCAACCTAAACCTAACCCTCACCCTCAACCTCACCCTCAGCCTAAACATAAGCCTAACCCTAAACCTAACCCTAACCCACACACTCACCCTCAACCTAACCCTAATCCTAACCCTAACCCTAACTCTAACTCTAACCCTCACACTAACCCTCACCCTAACCCTAACCTAACACTAACCCTAAACCTAACCCTCACACTAATCCTCACCCTAAGTCTAAATCTAACACTAAACCTCACCCTCACATTAACCCTAACTCTAACCCTAATCCTAACCCTAAACCTCACACTCACCCTAACCCTAAATCTAACCCTCACCCTAACCCTAACCCTCACCCTCACCCTCAACCTCAGCCTAACCCTAAGCCTAAGCCTAACGCTAACCCTAACCCTCACACTCACCCTCACCCTAACCCTAATCCTAACACTAACCCTAACCCTAACCCTAACCCACACCCTAACCCTCCCACTAACCCTAACTCTAAACCTAAACCTCACCCTCAACCTAACCCTAACTCTAACCATAACCCCAAACCTAAACCTCAGCCTAAGCCTAACCCTGATGCTCACCCTCAACCTCACTGTACCCATAATATGAACCCTAACCCTAAAAATAACACTAATCCTAACCTTAACCATAACTCTCACCCTAACACTAACCCTCACCCTAACACTTTCCTTCAACCTAAAACTAACCCTAATCCTAACACTAACGCTCACACTAACACTAACCATCACCTTAAGCCTAAACCTCAACCTAACCCTATCCCTAACCCTGACCCTAACCCTAGCCCTCACCCTAACACTACCCTTCATCCTCACTCTAAACCTCACACTAACCCTAACACTAATACTCAATCTAACCCTCACACTCACCCTAACCCTAACCCTAATCCTCACCCTAACCTTCACCCTAACCCTAATCCTCACCTTTACCCTTACTGTCACCCTCACCCTAACCCTCATCCTAACCCTGACCCTCATCCTAACCCTCAGCCTAACTGTAACTTTAACCATCACGCTGACCATAACCCTCAACCTCACCCTCACCTTCAGCCTAAACCTAAGCCTAAGCCTAACCCTAAAACTCACCCTCAACGTAGCCTTCACCCTAACCTGAATCCTAACCCTAAACCTCATACTAACACTAACCCTAACCCTAACCCTAACACTAACACTAATCCTCACACTCAACCTAACCCTAATCCTCACCCTCATGCTCGGCCTAAGCCTAAGCCTAAACCTAAGCTTAAGCCTAACCCTACCCCTCACACTAACTGTCACCCTAACCCTAACACTAACACTAACGCTAACTCTAACCCTAAACCTCACCCTCACCCTAACCCTAACTCTAACCCTAACCCTAAACATAAACCTCACCCTAAACCTAACCCTAAACCTCACCCTCACTGTAACCATAACCCTAACCCTAACAATAACCCTAAACAAAACCCTAACCCTCATTTTAACCATAACCCTCACCCTAAACCTAAACCTCAACCTGACACTAACCCTCACCCTAACACTAAACCTAACACTAACACTAATCCTCACCATAACCCTAACCGACACCCTAACCATAAACCTCACCCTAACCCTACCCTTCACCCTAGCCCTCACCCTAACCCTAACCCTCACCCTCACCCTAAACCTCAGACTAAACCTAAAACTAATCCTCAATCTTAACCTCACCCTCACCCTAACCCTAAACCTAACCCTCAACCTAAACCTAACCCTCAGCCTTACCATAATCCTCACTCTCAGCCTAACCTTCACTTTTACCCTTACCGTCACCCTGATTCTAACACTCACCCTAAACCTAACCCTCACCTGACTGTAACTCTAAGCATCACTGTAACCCTAAACCTCACCCTCACCCACAGCCTCAGCCTAAACCTAACCCTAAGCCTAAACCTAACCCTAACACTCACCCTCACCCTAGCCCTCAACCAAACCCTAATCCTAACCCTAACCCTAATCCTAACCCTAAATCTAACCATAACCCTAAACATCACCCTAAACCTAATCGTCATCCCCACCCTCACTCTCAGCCTAAGCCTAAGCCTAAGCCTAACCCTAACCCTAACCCTCACACTCACCCTCACCATAACCCTAATCCTCAACCTAACCTTAAACCTAACCCTAAACCTCAACCTAACCCTCACCCTAACCCTAACCATAACACTTACCCTAAACCTTACTCTAACCCTAAATCTCACCCTCACCCTAAACCTAACCCTAACCCTAAACCTCACCCTCACCCTCACCCTCACCATAACTCTAACCATAACTCTAACAATAACACTAACCTTAACCCTAACCCTAACCGTAAACCTCACCCTAACCCTAACCCTAAACCTCAACCTCAACCTCACCCTCACTCTGAACTTAACCTTAACCATAACACTAACAATAACCCTAACCCTAATCCTAACCCTCACCCTCAAACTAACCCTAACTCTCACCCTAACCCTAAACCTCACCATCACAGTAACCCTAACCCTAACACTCACCCTCACCCTAAACCTAACCCTAATCTTAAACCTCGCCATAATGCTAACTCTAAACCTCACCCTGACCCTTGCCCTCATCCTAACCCTAAACCTAACTCTAAACCTCATCAAAACCCTCACCCTAACCCTAACCCTAACCTCAACCTAACCGTAACTCTCACCTTCAACCGTACCCTCAGCGTAACCGTATGCCTAAGCCTAACCCTAACCCTAACACTCACACTCACCCTCACCCTAATCCTAACACTAACCCTAACCCTAACCCTCACCCTAACCTTCCCCCTAATCCTAACTCTAAACCTAAACCTCACCCTCAACCTAACCCTAACTCTAATCATAACCCAAAACCTAAACCTCACCCTAACCCTAACCCTAACCCTCCCCCTCCCACTCACCGTAACCATAAACCTATCCCTAACCCTAAAATAACCCTAACCGTAATACTAATCCTAACCCTAACCATAACTCTCACCCTAACCCTAACGCTAACCCTAACATTTACCCTCACCCTAAAACTAACCCTAATCCGAACACTAACCCTCACCCTAACCCAAACCATCACCTTTACCCTAAACCTCAACCTAACCCTATCCCTAACCCTCACCCTCACCCTAGCCCTCACCCTAACCCTACACCTAATCCTCACCCTAAACCTCACACTAACCCTAACACTGATACTCAATCTAACCCTCACCCTCACCCTAACCCTAACCCTAATCCTCACCCTAACCCACAACTTAACTCTAGCCCTCACCTTTACCCTTACTGTCAGCCTTACCCTAAACTTAACCCTAACCCTCATCCTAACCCTCAGCCTAACAGTAACCCTAACCATCACCCTAAACCTAGCCCTCACCTTCACCTTCAGCTTCAGCCTAACCCTAAGCCTAAGCCTAAACCAATCACTAAACCTGACACTCACCATAGCCCTCACCCTAACATTAATCCTAACCCTAACCATCATCCTAACCCTAAACCTAACCATAAACTAAACCAGCACTCTAAACCTAATCCTCATCCCCACACTCACCCTCAGACTAACCCTAAGCCTAAGCCTAACCATAACCCTAAGGCTCAAACTCACCCTCACCCAAACCCTAATCCTAACACTAACCCTAAACCTAAACCTAAACCTCAACCTAACCCTCACCCTAAACCTAACACTAACCCTAACCCTCACCCTCACCTTACTCCTCACCCTAACCCTCACACCAAACCTAACCTTCACCCTCACCCAAACCCGAACCTTAACCCTCACCCTAAACCTACGCCTAAAGTTAACACTAAACCTCACATAACCCTAACACTAAAACTCACAATCACCCTAGCCCTCAACCTAACTCTAATTGTAACTCTAAACCTCATCCTAACCGTCACCCTAAACCTCATCCTAAGCCTAAACCTAATTTTAACCCTCAAACTAAACCTAACCCTGACCCTCACCATAACCCTAACACTAATCCTCAACCTAACCCTAAACCTAACCCGAGCCCTAAACCTCACCCTTACCCTAACCCTAAACCTCACCCTCACAATAGCCGTCACACTAAACCTAATCCTAAACCTAACCCTCATCCTAACCCTCAACCTCACACTCAGCCTAACCCTCAGCCTAACCCTAACACTAACCCGAACCCTAACCCTCACACTCACCCTCACCCAAACCCTAATCCTAAAACTAACCCTATCCCTCACCCTAAACCTCACCCTAAAACTCACCCTATCCCTAAACCTAATATTAAGCCTAACACTAACCCTCACACTAACCCTCACCTTAACACAAACTCTAACTCTAAACCTCACACTCACCCTAACCCTAACCCTCACCCTCACCCTCTCCCTCAGCCTATCCCTAAGCTTAAACCTAACCCAAACCCTAACAATCACACTCACCCTAACCCTAACACTCAGCCTTACCCTAAGACTAAGCCTAAGCCTAAACCTAACACTAACCCTCATCCTAACCATAACCCTCACCCTAACCCTAACACTCACACTAACCCTAACCCTAACCCTAACCCTCACCTTCACCCACAGCCTCACCCTAACCCTAACCCTCACCCTCACCCTAAATCAAACCCTAACCCTAAGCGTCACCCAAATCCTAACCCTCACACTCACCCTCAACCTAAACCTAATCCTAAAATTAACCCTATCCCTAACCCTAGCCCTCACACTAACCCTCAACCTAGTGCTCACCCTAAAACTTATCCTAACCCTAAACCTCAACCTAACCCTCACCCTAAGCCTAACGCTCACCCTAAATCTAATTCTAAGTCTCACCCTCATGCTAGGCCTAAGCCTAAGCCTAAGCCTAACCGTAACCCCCACCTAATGTTAACCTGAACACTAACCCTAACTCTAACACTAAACCTCACCCTAACCCTAATCCTAACTCTAAACCTCATCTTAACCCTAACCCTCACCCTCACCCCAGCCCTCACCCTAATCCTAACATTAATCCTCATCATAACCCTCACCCTAACCCTAACCCTAACCATTACCTTAACCCTATCCCTAACCCTCAACCTAATCCTAACCTTCACTCTCACCATAACATTATCCCTAAACATCACCCGAACCCTAAATTAACCCAAACCCTAAACCTCACTCTAACCCTAACCCCCACCCTTAACCTCATCCTCAGCCTAACACTAAGCCTAACCCTAAATCTAACCCTAACACACACACTCACCCTTACCCTATCCCTAAATCTGAACCTAAACCTACCCCAAAACCTCGACCTAACCGTCACAATCACCATAACATTAACACTAACCGAAAGCCTAACCATATCCCTCATCCTAACCCTAACCCTAATCCTAACCCTCACACTCACGGTAACCCTTACTCTAATCCTAATCCTAACCCTAAGCCTAACCCTCACCATCACCCTAACCCTCACCCTAACCCTAAATCTAACAATAACCCTAACCCAAACTCTCAAAATCAGCCTCAACCTAACCCTAACTCTAACCCTAAAAATGACTCTCAACCTAACCCTAACCCTAACCCTAACCCTTAACCTCACCCTAACCCTAACCCTAACCCTAATCCTCATCCTCACCCTAGCCCACACCCTCACCCTAATCCTAACCCTAACCCTCATCCTAACCCTCACCCTAACCCTAAACCTCACCGTCACCAAAACCCTTAACCTACCCCTCACCCTAACCCTAAATTTAACCCAAACCCTAACTCTCACCCTAATCCTAACACTAACCCTCACCCTAAGCTTAACACTCACACTCAGCCTCAGCCTCAGCCTCAGCCTAAGCCTAAGCCTAACCCTAACACTAACCCTTACACTCTCCCTAACCCTAACCCTAATCCTAATCCTAACCCTAACCCTCACCCTCACCTTATCCCTCACCTTAACCCTAACCCTAACACTAACCCGAAACCTAACCCTCACCCTAGCCTCACCCTAGCCCTAACTCTAACCCTAAATCTCACCCTCACCTTAACCCTAACGCTAAACCTCACCCTAACCATAACCATAAACCTCACCCTCAACCTAGCTCTCCCCCTAACCTTAACCTTCATCCTAATCCTTCCCCTAACCCTAACCTTAACCCTCTCTCTAACCCTAACTCTCACCCTCAGCCTCACCCTCAGCCTAAGCCTAAGCTTAATCCTAACCCTAACCATCACACTCACCCTAACCCTAAAACTAATCCTAAAGCTGACACTAACCCTAACCCTCACCCTCACTCAAACCCTCACTTTAACCCTAACCTAACATTAACCCTAACCCTAACCCACACCCACAGCCTCACCCTAACCCTAACTCTAACCATTAACGTCACCCTGACCCTAACCCTAACCTAACCCTAAACCCAACCCTAACCCTAAACCTAAGCATCACCCTCACCCTAGCCCTCACCCTAGCCGTAATCCTAACCCTAAAACTCATCCTAACCCTCCCCCTATACCTAAGCAAAACGCTCACTTAACCCTAACCTTCTCACCCTCAACCTCACCCTCAGCCTAACCCTAAGCCTAATCCTAAACCTACCCCTAACACACACACTCACCCTCAGCCTAAATCTAAGCCTAACCCTAAATATAACCCTAACCCACACACTCACCCTCACCCTAAACCTAAACTTAACCCTAACCCTAACCCTAAACTTCCCCCTAACTCTCACCCTAACACTAAACCTAACACTAACCCTAAACCTAACCCTCAACCTAACCCTCACCCTAAACCTGAGTCTAACCCTAAACCTCACCCTCACCCTAACCCTAACTCAAACCCTAACCCAAACCCTAAAACAAACCCTAACCCTAACACTAACCCTCACCCTCACCGTAACCGTAAATATAAACCTTACCCTAACAATAAACCTAACCCTAACCCAAACAATAACCCTAACTCTAACCCTCATCCTAACCATATCCTTCACCCTAACCCTCACCTTCACCCTAACACTTACCCTCAACCTAACTCTAACCCTAACCCTCACACTCACCCTAAACTTTACCCTAATCCTAATGCTAACCCTAAGCCTTACCCTCACACTCACCCTCACCCTAACCATAACCCTCAACCTAACCCTAAACTTCACCCTCACCATAACCCTTACCCTAACCCTCAACCTGATTCTAAACTAAACCTGAATCCTAACTCCCAACCTAACCCTAACCCTAACACTCACCCTAACCCTAACCCTCACCACACCCTCAACCTAACCCTAACACTAACCCTAACCCTAACCCTCAACCTAACTCTCACCCTAACCCTAACACTAATCCTAAACCTCAACTTCACCCTAAACCTAACGCTACCCCTAACCCAAACCCTAAACCTCACCCTAACGATAACCCTAATCCTCACCCTCAACCTCACAGTAACTGTAACCCTAAAACTAAACCTAACAATAACCCTAACCCTAATCCTAACCCTCACCCTAACCATAACCCTCACCCTAACCCAAACCCTCACCCTAACACTTACCCTCACCCAAACACTAACCCTAACCCTAACACTAAACCTAAACCTCAACCTAGCCCTCACCCTCACCCTAAGCCTAAAACTAACCCTAAGCCTAAACCTCACCCTCCCTCTTCCCATAACCCTATATCTAACCGTAAACCTCACCCTCACCCTAACCCTAACCTTAACCCTAAACACCACCCTAACCCTAAACCTAATCCTCACCCGTACTCTCAACTTCACCATATCTATAACCCTAACCCTAACAGTAACTCTAACCCTAACCCTAACCCTCAACCTAACTCTCACCCTAACCCTAACACTAACCTTAAACCTCACCTTCACCCTAAACCTAACGCTACCCCTAAACCAAACCCTAAACCTCACCCTAACGATAACCCTAATCCTCACCCTCAACCTCACAGTTACTGTAACCCTAAACCTAAACCTAACAATAACCCTAACCCTAATCCTAACCCTCACCCTAACCATAACCCTCACCCTAACCCAAACCCTCACCCTAACACTTACCCTCACCCAAACACAAACCCTAACCCTAACACTAAACCTAAACCTCAACCTAGCCCTCACCCTCACCCTAAGCCTAACACTAACCCTAAGCCTAAACCTCACCCTCCCTCTTCCCATAACCCTATATCTAACCGTAAACCTCACCCTCACCCTAACCCTAACCTTAACCCTAAACACCACCCTCACCCGTACTCTCAACTTCACCATATCTATAACCCTAACCCTAACAGTAACCCTAACCCTAACCCTAACCATCATCTTAAACATAATCCTCACCTCCACCCTCACCCTCAGCCTAACCCTAAGCCTAAGCCTAACCCTCACCCTAACCATCACACTCAACCTCACCCTAAACCTAAAACTAACCTTTACCATATCCCTAAAGCTCAACCTAACCCTCACCCTAAACCTTACCCTAACCCTAACCCTAAATCTCAACCTAACCCTCCCCCTAACCCTAACTTTAACCCTAAACCTCAACCTGACCCTAACCCTAACCCTCACCCTAACCCTAACACTAACCCTAACGCTAAACCTCACCCTAACATCTCCATAACCCTAACTCTAACCCTAAATCTCACCCTCACCCTAACACTAACCCTAACTTTAAACCTCACCCTAACCCTAACCCTCACCCTTACCCACCACCTCAAAGTAACTCTAACCATAACCCTAATAATAACACTAACCATAACCCTTACACTAACCCTAAACCTAACCATAACCCTCACCCTCAGCCTCACCATCACCGCAATCTTAACCCTAACCATAACACTAACAATAACTATAACCCTAAGCCTAACCCTAATCGTCATCCCCACCCTCATCCTCAGCCTAACCCTAAGCCTAACTATAACCCTAACACTAACGCTCACAGTAAGCCTAACCCTAACCCTAACCCTATACCTAAATCTAAACCTAAACCTAACACTAATCCTAAGCTTTACCCTCACCCTAATCCAAACCCGAACCCTCACCCTCACCCGAACCCTAAGCCTAAGCCTAAGCCTAACCCTAACCTTCACACTGACTCTACCCTAACCCTAATCCTAAACCTAACCATATATCTAAACATCACCCTAAACGTAACCCTCACCATAGCCCTCACCCTAACCTTAATCCTTACCCTAAACATCATCCTAACACTCACCCTAACCCTAAACCTAACCATCACCCTCATGCTCGGCCTAAGCCTAAGCCCAAGCCTAAGCCTAACCGTACACCTGACCCTCACCCTAACCCTAACCCTAACACTAACCCGAACTCTAAACCTAAACCTCACTCTCACCCTAAGCCTGACTCTACCCTAAACCTAAACCTAAACCTCATCCTACCCTAAACGTAACATTCACCCTCACCCTCACCGTAACCCTCACCCTAAACCTAACCCTCAACCTAACACTTACCCTCACCCTAACCCAAAACCTAAAACTAACACTGACCCTCACACTAAGCTAAACATTACCCTAACCCTAACACTAACCCTAATTCAAACCTAAACCGCACCCTAACCCTCACCCTCACCATAAACCTAAGGCTAACCCTAAACCTAAAACTAACCCTCACACTCAAAATAACCCTAACCCTAATCCTAATCCTAACCCTAACCCTAACCCTCACCCTCACCCTAAACCTCACCCTAACCTTAAACCTAAAACTAACCCTAACCCTAACCCTCACCCTCAGTCTCACACTAACACTAATTCTAACCCTAAACCTCACCCTCACCCTAACCCTAATGCTAAACCTAACCCTAAACCTAACCCAAACCCTAACCCTCCCCCTAACTCCCACCCTAACCCTAACACTAACACTAACCCTAACTCTAACCCTAACCCTAAAACTAAACCTCACCCTAACCCTAACCCTAACCCTCACCATAACCCTAAACCTCACCCTCACCCTCACTTTCAGCCTAACCCTAAGCCTAACCCTAACCCTAACCCTAACCCTCACACTAACCCTAACCCTAAACCTAAACCTAATCCTAACCCTAACCCTATCCCTCACCCTCACCCTAACCCTCACCGTAACCCTAACCCTAATATTAACCCTAACCCTAACCCTCACCTTCAACCTCACCCTCAGCCTAACCCTAAGCCTAACCCTAAACCTAACCCTAACACACACACTCACCCTTACTCTAACCCTAATCCTAACTCTAACACTAAGCATCCCCCTAACTCTCAACCTCACCCTAACCCTAAGACTAAGCCTAACCCTAACCCTAAACCTAACCCCCACTCTAACCCTAAATCTCACCCTCACCCTAACCCTAACTCTAACCCTAAACCAAACCCTAAAACTCACCCTAACCCTAACCATAACCGTAACCCTAACATTCACCCTAACCCTAACTCTAACCCTTATCCCCACAATCACCCTCAGACTAACCCTAAGCCAAAGACTAACCCTAAACCTAACCCTCACACTCACCCTCACCCTAAACCAAATCCTAATCCTAACCCTAACCCTAACCCTAAACCTCCCCCTAACTCTCACCCTCACCCTAACCCTAAGACGAAGCCTAACCCGAACCCTCAACCTAACCCTCACCCTAACCCTAACTCTAACCCTAAATCTCACCATCACCCTAACCCTAATTCTAACCCTAAACCAAACCCTAAACCTCACCCTAACCCTAACCCTAACCCTAACATTCACCCTAACCCTAACTATAACCTTAACCTCACCCTCACCCTATCCCTAACCCTAACCCAATGCTAAACATCACCCTAAACCTAAACATAACCCTAACACTTACCCTCACCCTAACACTAACACTAACACTAACACTAACACTCACACTAACGCTAACCATCCTGCAAAACCTAAACCTCACCCTAACCCTAACCCTAACCCTTAACTTCACCCTGGCCCTCACCCTAACCCTCACCCGCACACTAAACCTCACACTAACCCTAACACTAATCTTCAATCTAACCCTCACCCTCACCCTAAAACTAAACCGAACCCTCACCCTTACCATAACCCTCACCCTCGGCCTAACCCTGACCTTTTCTCTTACTGTCACTCTCATCCTAACCCTCACCTTAAACCAAACCCTCATCCTAAACCTCAACCTAACCATAACCCTAACCATCACACTAACCCTAACCCTCACCCTCACTATCCCTAAACCTCACACTCACACTAGCCCTTACCCTAACCGTAATCCTAACCGTAACCTTCATCCTAACCCTCAACCTAACAATAACCTGAAGCATCACTCTAAAACTTATCCTTATCCCCACCCTCACCCTCAGCCTAACCCTAAGCCAAAGACTAACCCTAACCCTATCCCTCACAGTCACCCTCACCCTAACCCTAATCCTAACCCTAACCCTAACCGTAACCCTAACCCTCCCCCTAACTCTCACCCTCACCCTAACCCTAAGACTAAGCCTAACCCTAACCCTCAACCTAACCCTCACCCTAACCCTAATTCTAACCCTAAATCTCACCCTCACCCTACCCCTAACTCTAACCCTAAACCAAACCCTAAACCTCACCCTAACCTTAACCCTAACCTTAACGCTAACATTCATCCTAACCCTAACTCTAAACCTAAACCTCACCCTCACCCTAACCCTAACACTAAGCCTAATGCTAAACGTCACCCTAAACTTAAACCTTACCCTGACACTTAACCTCACCCTAACACTAACACTGACACTAACCCTCACACTAACGCTAACCATCACCTTAAACCTAAACCTCACCCTAACACTAACCCTAACCCTCATCTTCACCCTGGCCCTCACACTGACCCTACCCCTCACTCTCACACTAAACCTCACACTAACCCTAAAACTAATCCTCAATCTAACTCGCACCCTCACCCTCAGCCTAACCCTCACCTTTAGTCTTACTGTCACCCTCATCCTAACCCTCACCTTAATCCAAACCCTCATCCTAAACGTGACCCTAACCATAACCTATCCATCACAATAACCCTAAACCTCACCCTCACCTTCAGCCTCAGCCTAACCTAAGCCGAGGCCTAAACCTATCCCTTAACCTCACACTCAGCCTAGCCCTCACCCTAACCCTAATCCTAACTCTAACGCTCATCCTAATCCTCAAACTAACGATAACCTGAACCACCACTCTAAACCTAATCCTTATCGCCACCCTCACCCTCAGCCTAACCTTAACCCAATCCCTCACCCTAGCACATACCCTAACCCTAATCCTAACCCTAACACTCACACTAACCCTCACTCTAACCCTAAACCTAACAAACCTAACCCTCAACCTTAATCTAACCCTCAATCTCACCCTCAGCCTCAGCCTAACCCTAAGGGTAACACTAACCCTAACCCTCACACTCACCTTCACCTTAACCCTAGTCCTAACCCTAACCCCAACCCTAAACCTAACACTAACCCTAACCCTAACCCTCAACATAACCCTAACCCTAACGCTAACACTCACCCTAGCACATACCCTAACCCTAATCCTAACCCTAACGCTTACCCTAACCCTCACTCTAAACCTAAACCTAACCCTAACCCTCACTCAAATGCTAACCTTCAACCTAACCCTACCCCTGACCCTCACACTAACCCTGAACCTCACCCTAACCCACACACTAACCCTAACTCTAACCCTAAACCTCACACTTGCCCTAACCCTAACACTAACCGTAACCCTAAAATTCACCCGACCCCTAACCCTAAACCTCACCCTCACCCTAAACCTCACCCTCACCCTAACACTAAACCTCACCCCCACACTAACCCTCACCCTAACCCTAACCCTAAACCTAACCCTCACCCTAACCATAACCCTCACCGTAACCCTAACACTCACACTAACCCTAACCCTAAACCTCACCCTCACCCTAAGTCTAACCCTCCCCCTTACCCTAAACCAAACCCTAACCTTAACTCTCACCCTAACCCTAAGCCTAACCCTAACCCTAACCCTAATCCTCACACTCACCCTCAACCTAAACTTAATCCTAAACCTAAACCTAACCCTCACAGTAACCCTCACCCTAGTGCTCACCCTAACCCTAATCCTAACCCTACACCACATCCTAACCCTAACCCTCACCGTCACCCTCACCCTCAGCCTAACACTAACATTAATCCTAATCCTAACTCTAAGCCTAACACTCACCCTTACCCTAAACCTCACCCAAACCTTAAATCTAAAAATAATCCTAACCCAAACCCTCACAATCAGCCTCACCCTAAACCTAACTCTAACCCTAAACCTCACTCTCACCCTAAACCTAACCCTAACCATAAACCTCACCATAACCCTAACCCTAAACCTCATCCTAACGCTAATACTAACCCTAATCCTCACCCTAACACTAACCCTAACCCTAACCATCACCCTCACAAAACCCTTACCGTACCCCTCACCCTAACCCTAAACTTAACACTAACCCTAACTCTCACCCTAACCCTATCCCTAAAACTCACCCTAAGCCTAACCCTCACTCTCAGCCTCAGCCTAAGCCTAAGCCTAACCCGAACAATAAACCTCACACTCACCCTAACTCTAATCCTAATCCTAATACTAATACTAACCCTAAGCCTAACCCTCACCCTCACCCTATCACTCATCTTAACACTAACCCTAAACCTAACCCTCACCCTCAGCCTCACCCTAACCCTAACTCTAACCCTAAATCTCACCCTCACTCTAACCCTAACCCTAAACCTCACCCTAATCATCATCATAAACCTCACCCTCACCCTAGCCCTCCCCCTAACACTAAACCTAACCCTAACCCTCATCCTAACCCTCCCCCTAATCCGAACCTTAACCCTCACCCTAACCCTAACCCTCACCCTCACCCTAACCCTAAACTTCACACTCACCCTCACCCTCAGCCTAAGCCTAAGCCTAACCCTAACCATACCCCTCACACTCACCCTAACCCTAACCCTAATCCTAATGCTGAACCTAACCCTAACCCTCACCCTCACCCTAACCCTCACCTTAATCCTAACCCTAACATTAAACCTAAACCTAACCCACACCCTCAGCCTCACACTAACCCTAACTCTAAATCTAAAGGTCACCCTGACCCTAACCTTAAACCTAACCCTAAACCTCACCCTAACCCTAAACCTAAACCTCAACATCACCCTAGCCCTCACCTTAACCCTAATCCTAACCATAAACCTCATCCTAAACCTCCCTCTAAACCTAAGCATAACCCTCACTTTAACCCTAGCGTTCTCACCCTCAACCTCACCCTCAGCCTAACCCTAAAACTAACCCTAAATCTAACCCTAACACACACACTCACCCTCAGCCTAACCCTAAGCCTAAGCCTAACCCTAACCTTATCCCTCCCCCTAACTCTCACCCTAACCCTAACCCTAACACTAACCCTAACCCTAACCCTCAACCTAACACTCAACCTAACTTTGACTCTAACCCTAAACCTCACCCTAACCCTAACCATAACTCTAACCTTAACCCAAACCCTAAACCTCACCTTAACCATAAACCAAATCCTCACCCTCACCTTAACCATAAATATAAACCTTACCCTAACAATAACACTAACCCTAACCCTAACAATAACCCTAACCCTAACCCTAACGCTCATCTTAACCATATCCATCACCCTGACCCTAACCCTCACCCTCACCCTCACCCTAACCCTAGCTATAAACCTAAACCTCACACTCACCCTAACCCTAACCCTAACAATAACCCTAAGCCTAACCCTAACCCTCACACTAACCCTCACCCTAACAATAACCCTAACCCTCACACTCACCCTCACCCTAACCCTAACCCTAACCATAACCCTAACCCTCAACCTAACCCTAACCCTAACCCTAACTCTACCCCTAAAACTCACCCTCACCCTAAACCTAACTCTAACCCTAACCCAAAGCCTAAACCTCACCCTAACCCTAAACCTAACCCTCAGCCTCACCCTCAGCGTAACTGTAACCCTAAACCTAACCCTAACAATAACCCTAACCCTAATCCTAACCCTCACCCTAACCATAACACTCACCCTAACCCAAACCCTCAACCTAACACTTACAATCACCCCAACACTAACCCTAACCCTAAAGCTAACCCTCACATTAACCCTAACCCTAACCCTAACCCTAAAACTCAAACTAACCCTGACCCTCACCCTAACCCTAACACTAACCCTAGCCCTAAATCTCACCCTCCCTCTCCCCCTAACCCTATATCTAACCATAAACCTCACCCTCACCCTAACCCTAAACTTAACCCTAAACACCACCCTAACCCTAAACCTAATCCTCACCCGCACCATCAACTTCAACATAATTGTAACCCTAACCCTAACAATAACACTAAACCTAAACCTAACCATCACCCTAAACCTAATCCTCACTCCTACCCTCACCATAAGCCTAACCCTAAACCTAAGCCTAACCCTCACCCTAACCCTCACAGTCACCCTCAACCTAACCCTAATCCTAACCCTAAACCTATCTCTAAACCTCAAACTAACCCTCACTATCACCCTAACCCTAACACTAACCCTAACCCTAAACCTCACCCTAACCCTCCCCCTAACCCTAATTCTAACCCTAAACCATACCCTCACCCTAACCCTCACCCTTGCCCACCACCTCACTATAACTCTAACCCTAACCCTAACAATAACACTAACTCTAACATTAACACTAACACTAACCCTCACCCTAAACCTAACCCTAACCCTCAACCTAAACCTAACCCTCACCCTCACCGTAACACTAACCCTAAACCTCACCCTAACCCTAAACCCAACCCTAATCCAAAACCTCACCATAATGCTAACCCTAAACCTCACCCTCACCCTTGCCCTCATCCTAACCCTAATCCTAACCCTAAACCTCATCTTAACCCTCACCCTAACAATAACCCTAACCCTCAACCTAACCCTAACCCTCAAGCTAATCATAACCCTCACCCTCACCCTCACCCTCAGCCTAATATTAAACCTAAGCCTACCCTAACCCTCACAATCACCCTCACCTTAACCCTAATCCTAACACTAACACTCACCCTAACCCTCACCCTAACCCTCCCACTAACCCTAACCCTAAACCTAAACCTCACCCTCTCCCTAACCCTAACTCTAAACCTGACCATAAACCTAAACCTCACCCTAACCCTAACCCTAACCATCACCCTCACCGTAACCGTAACCCTAACCCTAACAATAACCCTAACACTAACCCTAACAGTAACCCTAAATATAACCCTCACTCTAATGCTAAACCTCACCCTAAAACTCACCCTAATACTAACACGAACCTTCACACTAACCCTAACCATCACCTTAACCCTAAACCTCAACCTAACCCTATACCTAAACCTCAACCTCACCCTAGCCCTCACACTAACCCTAACCCTCATCCTCACCCTAAACCTCACACTAACCCTAACACTAATACTCAATCTAACCCTCACCCACAGCCTAACCCTAACCCTAATCCTCATCCTAACCCTCAACCTAAGCCTAACCCTCACCTTTACCCATAATGTCACCCTCCCCCTAACCCTCACCCTAACCCTAACCCACATTCTAACCCTCACCCTAACCGTAAACCTAACGATCACACTAACCCTAACCCTCATCCTCACCCTAGCCCTCACCCTAACCCTAATCCTAAACCTAACCCTCACCCTAACCCTAATCCTAACCCTAAACCTCATCCTAACACTCACCCAAACCCTAACCCTAACCTCACTCTTATGCTGGGCCTAAGCCTAAGCCTAAGCCTAAGCCTAACCGTACACCTGACCCTCACCCTAACCCGAACCCTAACATTAACCCTAACTCTAAACATAAACCTCACTCTCACCCTAACCCTAACTCTAACCCTAAACCTAAACTTAAACCTCATCCTAATCCTAATCCTAACCTTTAACCTCACCCTCAACGTAACCCTCACACTAACCCTAACCCTCACCCTAACACTTACCCTCACCTTAACCCAAACCCTAACACTAACACTGACCCTCACACTAACCTTAACCATCACCCTAACCCTAAAGCTAAACCTAACCTTAACCCTACCCCTCACCCTAGCCCTCACCCTAACCCTAACCCTCATCCTCCCCCTAAACCTCACCCTTACCCTAACACTAATCCTCAATCTAACCCTCACCCTCACTCTACACCTAACCATAAACCTCACCCTAACGCTAACCCTCACCCTTACAGTAACCCTCTCGCTCAGCCTAACCCTAACATGTACCCTTACCGTCACCCCCACCCTAACCCTCACCCTAACCCTAACACTAATCCTCAATCTAACCCTCACCCTCACTCTACCAATACCCTTAAGCTCACCCTAATGCTAACCCTCACCCTTACAGTCACTCTCACGCTCAGCCTAACCCTCACGTTTACCCTTACCATCACCCCCACCCTAACCCTCACCCTAACCCTAAACCTCATCCTCATGCTCGGCCTAAGCCTAAGCCTAATCCTAAGCCTAACTGTAAACCTGACCCTCGCCCTAATCCTAACCGTAACACTAACACTAACTCTAAACCTCAACCTCACCCTCACCCTCACCCTCAGCCTAAACCTAAGGCTCAACCTAAACTTAACACTAACCCTCACACTCACCCTAACACTCATCCTAACCCTAACCCTAACACTAACCCTAACCCTAATCCACACCCTCAGCCTCACCCTAACCCTAATTCTAACCCAAAACCTCAACCTCACCCTAACCCTAATGCTAAACCTAACCCTAACCCGAAACCTAAACCTCACCCTAACCCTAACCCTCACACTCATACTCAACGTAACCGTAGCCCTAAGCTTAACACTATCCATAACACTCACCCTAAACCTAACCCTCAACCTAACACTTAACCTCACCCTAACACAAATCCTAACCCTAACATTAACCCTCACCCTAACCCTAACGCTCACCCTAACCCTAAGCCTCACCCTAACCCTAAACCTAACAATAAACCTCACCTGCACCCTCATCCTAACCCTCACTTGCACCCTAACTCTAACCCTAAACCTCACCCTCACCCTCACCCTAACTCTAATCCTAAACCTAACCCTAAACCTCATGCTAACCCTAACCCTCACCCTCACCGTAACCCTAACTCTAAACTTAACATTCACCCTAAACCTAACCTTAACCCTCACCCTAACCATAACCCTCACCCTAACCCTAAGCCTCACCCTAACACTTACCCTCACCCTAACATTAACTCTAACTCTAACACTAACCCTCACAGTAACCCTAACTCTCACCCTAACCCTAAACCTCACCTTAACCCTAACCCTAACCCTCAGCCTCACCCTAGCCCTCACCCTAACCCTAATTCTAACCCTAACCCTCAACCTAAGCCTAACCCTCATCCTCACCATAAACCTCACACAAACCCCAACACTGATCCTCAATCTAACCCTCACCCTCACCCTAAACCTCACCCTAACCCTTACCCTAACCCTCACGCTAATCCTAACTCTCACACTTAAGGGAACACGCACCCTCAGCCTAACCCTCACCTTTATTCTTACCGTCACACTCATCCTAACCCTCACCCTAACACTAACCCTCACCCTAACACTAACCCTAACCCTAACACTAACCCTCACACTAACCCTAACCATCACCCTAACCCTAAACCTCACCCTAACACTAACCCTAACCCTAACACGAACACTAAACCTCACCCTAACCCTAACCCTCACACTCAAACTCAATGTAACCGTAACCCTAACCTTAACACTATCCATAACACTCACCCTAAACCTAACCCTCAACCGAACACTTAACCTCACCCTAACACTAACCCTAACCCTAAAACTAACCCTCACACTAACCCTAACACTCATCCTAAACCTAAACCTAATCCTAACCCTAAACCTAACCCTAAACCTTACCCTCACTCTAGCCCTCACCCTAACCCTAAACCTCACCCTCGCCCTTGCCCTCATCCTAACACTAATCCTAACCCAAAACCTCAACCTAATACTCACCCTCACCCTAACCCTAACACTAACCCTAACACTAACCCCCTAAACCAATATCTCACCCTAAAACTCACCCTCACCAAAACCCTTACCCTAAACCTTACCGTAAACCCCACACTAACCCTAACCCTAACCCTCACCCGCAACCTCCCCATCACCGGAACTCTAATCCTAACCCTAACAATACCACTAAGCCTAATCGGAACCATCAACTTAACCCTAATCCTCACCCCCACACTCAACCTCATCCTTACCCTAAGCCTAAGCCTATCCCTCATCCTAACCCACATACTCATCTCACCCTAACCCTAATCCTAAACCTAACCCTATCCCTAAACCTCAACCTAACCCTCACCCTCACCCTAACCCTAACACTAACTCTAACCCTAAATCTCACCCTAACCCTCCCCCTAACCCTAAACCTCCCCTCCCCCTCAACCTCATTGGAACGCTAACCCTAACCCTAACAATATCACTAACCCTAACCCTAACCCTAAACATAAACCTCACCCTCAGCTTCAACTTCACAGCAAACTTAACCCTAACCATAACACTAACAATAAACCTAACCCTAACCCTAACCCTATTCTGCACCCCCACCATCACCCTCACCCTCAGCCTAAGCCTAACCCTAACTCTAACCATCACCATAATCCTAACCCTAACCCTCAACCTAACCCTAATCCTTAGCCTCACCCTCACCCTCAATGAAACCCTAACCCTATCCCTAAGCTTAACCCTAACACTAAACCTCACACTCACCCTCATCCTAACCCTAATCCTAAACCTAACACAATCCATAAGCCTAACCCTCACCCTAAATCTCACCCTAACCCTCACCCTAACTCTTACCTTCACCCTAACACTAACCCTAACCCTACACTAACCATAAACTTCACCCTCACCCTATCCCTCACCCTAACCCTAAATCTACCCCTAAACCTCACCCTCACCTAACCCTAACTCTAACCCTAACCCTAACACTAAACCGCACCCTAACCCTAAACCTAACCATCACCCTCACTCTCACCGTAACCTTAAACCTAACCCTAACTCTAACAATTACATTAACCCTAACCCTAACCCTCACCCTAACCATAAACCTCACCCTAACCGTAATCCTCACCCTAGAACTTACACTCACCTTAACACTAACCCTAACCCTAACACTAAGCCTCAAACTAACCCTAACATTCACCCTACTCCTAAACCTCACCCTAACCCTAACCCTCACCCTCACCCTAGCCCTCACCCTAAACCAAATTCTAACCCTCACCCTCAACCTAAACCAGACCCTCATTCTCACCCTAAACCTCACACTCAACCTAACCTTAATACTCAATCTAACCCTCACCCTAACTCTAACCCTAACCCTTACCCTAACCCTAAACCTAACCCTAACCCTCAGCCTTATCTTAACCCTAACCCTCAGCTTAAACTTCACTTTTACCCTTATCATCATCCTCACCCTTACGCTCACCCTAACACTAAAACTCATCCTAACCCTCACCCTAAACTTAAACCTAAACATCACCCTAACCCTAAGCCTCACCCTCAACCGCACGCTCAGCCTAAACCTAAGCCTAATCCTAAGCCTTACCCTAAACCTCACTATCACACTAGCCCTCATCCTAACCCTAATCCTAACCATCACACTAACCCTAATCCTCACCCCACCCTCACCCTCAGCCTAACCCTAAGCCTAAGCCCCACCCTAACCCTAACCCTCATGTCACCGTAAAATTAACCCTCATCCTAACCCTCACGCTATCCCTAACCCTAACTCTAAACCTCACCCTAACCCTAACCCTCACCCTCCCCCTAGCCCTCACCTTAACTCTAATCCTAACGCTAATGCTCATCTTAACCATCACCCTAACCCTAACCCTAACCCTCACCATAACCCTATGCCTAACCGTCAACCTAACCCTAACACTCACTCTAACCCTAACCCTAAACCTCACCCTAACCCTAACTCTCACACTCACCCTCACCCTCAGCCTAACCCAAAGCCTAACCCTAAACCTAACCCAAACCCTCAGACTTACCTGAAACCTTACCCTAATCCTAATCCTAACCCTAAGCCTTACCCTAAGCCTAACCCTAACCCTCATCCTAACCCTAAATCTAAAACTAACCCTAACACTAATCCTCACCCTCAGCCTCACCCTAACACTAAATCTAACCCTAAACCTCACCCTCACCCTAACCCTAACGCTTACCGTAACCCTAAACCTCACCCTAACCCTTACCCTAAACCTCACACACACAATAGCCCTCACTCTAACCCTAATCCTAAAACTAACCCTCATCCTAACTCTCACGTTAACCCTAACGCTAAACCTCATCCTCACCCTCACGCTAACCATAACCTTCAACCTAACCCTAAACCTCACCCTCACCATAACCTTTACCCTAACCCTCACCCTAACCCTAAACTTAACCCGAAGCCTAACCCTCACCCTAACCCTAACCCTCATCCTCAACCTCACCCTGAGCCTAAAACTAAGCCTAACCCTAAACCTAACCCTAACACACACACTCACCCTCACCCTAACCCTAATCGAACCCTAACCCTAACCCTAAACCTCCCCCTGACTCTCACCATAACCCTAACCCTAACATTAACCCTAACCCTAACCCTCAACCTACCACTCACCCTAAACCTAACTCTAACCCAAAACCTAAACCTCACCCTAACCCTAAACATAACCTTCACACTAACCCAAACCATCACCCTAACACTTACCCTGACCCTAATACTAATCCTAACCCTAACACTAACCCTCACACTAACCCTAAACCGAACTCTAAACCTCAATCTAACCCTCACCCTCAACCTAACCCTAACACTAACCCTAACACTAACCCTATACCTAACCCTCTCCTGAACCATATATCTAAACCTAAACCTCATCATCAAACTAACACTAACCCTAACTCTAACCCTAAACCCCATCCAAACCCTAACGCTAACCCTCACCCGCACCCTCACCCTCACAGGAACTCTAACCCTAACCATAACAATAACACTAACACTAACCCGAACCATCACCCTTACCCTAATCCTCACCCCCACCCTCACCCTCATCCTCACCCTAAACCTAAGCCTAACCTTCAACCTAACCCTTACACTCACCCTAACCCTAACCCTAACACTCACCCTAAACCTCACCCTAAACCTCACCCTTATCCTAACCCTCACCCTCACCTCAACCTCACCGTAACTCTAACCCTAAACCTAACATTACGACTAAACCTAACACTAAACCTAACCCAACCATAACCCTCACCCTCAGCCTCACCCTCACCACAAATTAACCCTAACCATAACACTAACAATAACCCTAAACCTAACCCTAACCGAAACCTAATCCTCACCCCCACCCTCACCCTCAGCCTAACCCTAATCTTAACCCTACCACTAAGCTGATCCCTCACTGCAACCCTAACCCTAACCCTCACCCTAACCCTAACCCTCACACTCACCTTCACCCTAAACCTAATCCTAAACATAACCCTATACCTTACCATAACCCTCACCCTAAGCCTCATCCTAGCCCTCACTCTAACCCTAATCCTAACCATAAACCTCATCCTAACCCTCACCCTAACCCTAAGATTAACACTCACACTAACCCTAACCATCACCCAAACCCTAAACCTTAACCTAAACCTAACCCTAAACCTCACCCTCACCCTAGCCCTCACCCTAACCCTATCAATCAACCTCACCCTAAACCTCACACTAACATTAACACTAATCCTCAATCTAACCCTCATCCTCACCCTACCTCTAACCCTAACTCTCACCCTAACCCTAACCCTCACCCTTATGATAACCCCCACCCTCAGCCTAACCCTCTCGTTTACCCGTACTGTCACCCCCACGCTAACCCTCACCCTAACCCTAACCCTCACCCTAACCCTCACCCTAACCCTGACTCTACACCTAAATTTCACCCTCACCTTAACCCTAACTCTAACCCTAACCCTAACACTAAATCTCACCATAATCCTAACGCTAACCCTCACCCGCACCCTCACTGTAACTGTAACCCTAACCCTAACTCTAACAATAACCTTAACCCTAAGCCTAACCCTCACTGTAACCCTAAGCCTAACACTAACACTAACCCTAAACCTAAACCTAACCCTAATCCTCAGCCCACCCTCACCATAACCAAAACCCTAAACCTAACCCACATCCTAACCATAATCCTAAACCTAACCTTATCCCTAACCCTAACGCCCACCCTAACCCTCACCCTAGCCCTCACCCTAACCCTAATCCTAACCCTAAACATCATTGTAACCCTCACCCTAAACCAAACCCTCACCCTCATGCTCGGCCTAAGCCTAAGCCGAACCCTAACCCTAACCATCACCCTAATGCTAACCCTAACACTAACCCAAAATCTAACCCTAAACCTTATTCTCACCCTAACCCTAAATCTAAACCTAAACCTCATCCTAATCCTTACGCTAATCCTACCCTTCACCCACACCTTAACCATAACCATAACCTGAACCCTAACCCTAACAATAACCCTAACCCTAACCCTAACCCTAACCCTAACCCGAAACCTCACCCTCAACATAACCTTAACCCTCAACCAAACCCTCACACTAAACCTAACCCTAACCCTAAAGCTCACCCTAACACAAACCCTAACCCTCAACCTCACTCTAGCCCTCACCCTAACCATAATGGTAACCCTAATTCTCCTCTTAACCCTCACCCTAAACCTAACACTAACTCACCCCCTAACCCTAACAGTAACCCTAACACTCAACCTAACCCTAACCCTCATGCTCACCGTAACCCTAACCCTAACCCTCACCCTAATCTTAAACTTAACCAGAACCCTAACTCTCACCCTAACCCTAACCCTAAACTTCACCCTAACCCTAACCCTCAACCTCACCCTCACCCTCACTAACCCTAACCCTAATCCTAATCCTAACCTTCACCCTCACCCTAAACTTTACCCTAATAATAATCATAAGGGTAAGTGTAACCCTCACGCTCACCCTAGCCCTCAACCTATCCCTAAATCTAACACTAACCCTAACCCTAACCCTCAAAATCAGCCTCACCCTAACCTTAACTCTAACCCTAACCCTAACCCTAAACCTCACCCCAACCCTAACCCTAAAACCTCACCCTCACTCTAGCCCTCACCCTAACCCTACTCCTAACTCTAAACCTCACCCTAACCCTAAATCTCCCCCTAACCCTCACCCTCACCTTCACCCTCTGCCTAATATTAAACCTAACCCTAACCCCAACCCTAATGCTAACACTAAGACTAACCCTCACCCTAACCCTAACCCTCACCCTCAACATAGCCCATAACCAAACCCTAAGCCTAAGCCTAAATTTCACGCTAACCCTCACTCTAACGCTAACGCCAACACTCACCTTAAACATAAACCTCACCCTCACCCTTACTCAATTCCTAACCCTAACCCTAACCCTAACCCTCCCCTGAACTCTCACCCTAACCCAACCTTAACATGAACACTAACCCTAACCCTCAACCTAACCCTCACCCTAACCCTAACACTAACCTAAACCTCACCCTCACCCTAAACTTTACTCTAAAACTAACCCAAACCCTAAACCTCACCCCAACCCTAACCCTAACCCTCATCCTCACCCTCACCGTAACCGTAACCCTAAACCTAACCCTAAGAATAACCTTAACCCTATTCCTAACCCTCACCCTAACACTTACCCTCACCCGAACACTAACCCTAACCAACACAATAACCCTCCCCTTAACCCTATATCTAACACTCAACCTCACACTCACCCTAACCCTAACCCTAAATCGCACACTAACCCTGACCCTAACCCTCACTCTCATGCTCAGCCTAAGCCTAAGCCTAAGCCTAAGTCTAACACTAACCCTAAAACTCACCCTAACCCCAACAATAACACTAAACCTAACTCCAACCCTAAACCTCACCCTCACCCTAACCCTTACACTAACCCTAACCCTAAACCTAAACCTCATCCTAAAACTAACCCTCACTCTCACCCTCATCGTAACCATAACCCTAACCCTAACCCTAAAAATAACCCGAACCCGAACCCTAACCCTCATCCTAACCATAACCTTCACCCTAAACCTAACCCTCACCCTAACACTTACCCTCATCCTAACACTAACCCTCCCCCTAGCACTAACCCTCACACTAACCCTAAGCATAACCCTAACGCTAAACCTCACCCTAATCCTAACCCTTACCCTCAACCTAGCCCACAACCTAACCCTAACCCTCATCTTCACCCTAAAGCTCACACTAACCCTAACACTAATCCTCAATCTAACCCTCACCCTCACACTAACCCTCACACTCACCCTCACCGTAAACCTAATCCTAAACATAAACCAAAACCTAACATTAAAACTCAATCTAACACTCACCCTAACCCTAACCCTAATACTAACCCTAACTCTAACGCTCACCCTAACCCTCCCCCTAACCCTAACTCTAACCTTAAACCTCACCCTAACCCTAACAATAACCGTAACCCTAACTCTAACCCTTACCCTAACCATAACACTCACCCTAACCATAACCCTCACCCTAACGCACTCACCCTTATCTTCACCCTCAGCCTCAGCCTAAACCTCACCTTTAGGCTTACCATCACACTCACCCGAACCCTCACCCTAACACTCACCCTAATCCTTCCCGTAAACCCCACCCTAACCCTAACCCTAACTGTGACCCGCACCCACACCCTCACGGTAACTCTAACCCTAAACCTATCAATAACACTAACCCTAACACAAACCATCACCATAACCCTAACCCTAACCCTCACCGTCATGCTCGGACTAAGCCTAAGCCTAACCCTAACCCTCACCCTAGCCCTAACCCTAACACTAACCCTAACTCTATCCCTAAACCTCACCCTCACCCTAACACTAATTCTAACCCTAAACCTAACCCTAAACTTCATCCTTACCCTAACTCTAACACTCACCCTAAACTTAAACTAAGCCTAAACTTAAGCCGAACATTAAGCCTAACCCTAACCCTCACACTCACCCTCACAATAAACCTAACCCTAACCTTCACCCTAAACCTATCCCTCACCCTCACCTTCACCCTCAGCCTAACCCTAAGCATAATCCTAACCCTAAACCTAACCTTCACACTCACCCCCACCCTAACCCTAATCCTAACCCTACCCCTACCCCTATCCCTTAACCTCAACCTAATCCTCACCCTAACCTTAACCCTAACACTAACCCTAACCTTAATCCAAGAACTAACCCTCCCCCTAACCCTAAATCTAACCATAAACCTCACCCCCACCCTAACCCTAATACTACCCCTAAACCTAAACCTCAACCTCAACCTAAACCTAACCCTGACCATCACCCTCACCTTAACTCTAATTCTAACCCTATCAATAACACTAATCCTAACCATAAACCTAACCCTAACCACAGCCCTAATCCTGATCTTAGCACACACCCTCACCCTAACCTAATCCTAAACCTAATCCTCATCATCACCCTAACCCTAACACTAATCCTACCGTTCAACCGAACCCTAACCCTAAACCTCACCGTAACCCTAAACTTAACCTGAACCCTAACTCACACCCTAACCCTAACCCTAACCCTCACCCTAACCCTAACCCTCACCCTCACCCTCACCCTCAGCCTAAGCTTAAGCCTAAGCCTAACCCTAAACCTAATCCTCACACTCACCCTAAGCCTAATCCTAATCCTAATCCTAACCCTAACCCGAAATAGGACACTCACCCTAACCCTCACCTTAACCCTAATTCTAACACTAACCCTAAACCTCACGCTCACCCTCACCCTAACCCCAACTCTAACCCTAAACCTCCCCCTCCCCTTAACCCTCACCTAACCCTAACCCTCACCCTCAACCTCAACCTCAGCCTAACCTTAAGCATAAACCTAAACCTAAAGCAAACATACACACTCACCCTCACTGTAACCCTAATCCTAACCCTATCCCTAACCCTAAACGTCCCCCTAAATCTCACCCTAAACATAACCCTAAAAATAACCCTAACCCTAACCCTCAACCTAACCCTCACCCTAACCGTAACTCTAACCATAAACCTCAACCTCACCCTAAACCTAACTCTAGCACTAACCCAAAGCCTAACCCTCACCCTAACCCAAACCCTAACCATCAACTTAACCCTAATCCTCCGCCCCACCCTCACCCTCAGCCTCACCTTAAGCCTAAGCCTAACCCTAACACTAAACCTCACACTCACCCTCACCCTAACCAATCCTAACCCTAACCCTTTACCTCAACCTAACCTTTACCTTAACACTAACCCTAACACTAACCCACGAACTAACCCTCCCCCTAACCCTAAATCTAACCCTAAACCTCACCCTCACACTAACCCTAACCCTAAACCTCACCGTAAATCTAAACCTCACCCTGACCCTCACCCTCACCCTCACCGTAACTCTAACCATAACCTTAACAATAACACTAATGGTAACCCTAAACCTAACCCTAAACCTAACCCTAACCCTAATCTTAACACTCACCCTCAACCTAACCCTAATCCTAGCCCTAACCTTCACCCTCACCCTAAACCTGACCCTTATCGTTACCCTAACCCTCATCCAAAACCTCATCCTAACCCTAACTCTAAAACTAAACCTCACAATAACACTAACACTAAACCTCATCCTCACCCTAGCCCTCACCCTCACCCTAATCCTAACCCTAATCCTCATCCTAACCTCACCCTAACCCTCACCCTAACCCTAACCCTCAACCTAACCCTAACCCTCACGCTGACCGTAACTGTAACCCTAACTCTCATCCTAACCCTAAACTGAACCTGAACCCAAACTCTCACCCTAACTCTAACCCTAACCCTCACCCTTACCCTAACCCTCATCCTCACCCTCACACTCAGCCTAACCTAAGCCTAAAACTAACCCTAACCAAAACCATCACACTCACCCTATTACCCTAATCCTAATCCTAACAATAACCCTAACCCTCACCCTCACCCTAACCCTCACCTTAACCCTAACCCTAACACAAACCCTAACCATAACACTCACCCTCAGCCTCAACCTAAAACAAAATCTAAACCTAAATCTCACCCTCACCCTAACCCTAACCCTAAACCTCATCCTAACCCTAACCCTAAACCTCACCCTCACCCTCACCATAGCCCTCAACCTAACCCTAACCCTAATCCTAACCCTCATACTAACCCTCCCCCTAACCCTAAATCTAACCCTCATCTTAACCCTAACCCTCACCCTCAATATCACCCTCAGCCTAACCCTAAGCCTAACCCTAAAATTAACCCTAACATACACACTCACCCTCACCCTAACACTAATCCTAACCCTATCCCTAATCCTTACCCTCCACATAACTCTCACCCTAACCCTAACCCTAACACTCATCCTAACCTTCACCCTAACCCTAAATCTAACCCTAAACCTAAACCTCAACCTCACCTTAACCCTAATCCTAAACCTCACCCTCACCGTAACCATAACCCCAGCCCTAAACCTTACAATAACAATAACCCTAACCCTAACCCTCATCCTAACCATATCCTTCACCCTAAACCTAACCCTCACCCTAACACTTACCCTCACCCTAACCCGAACCCTAAACCTCACACTCACCCTAAACGTTACCCTAAGCCTAATCCTAACCCTAAGCCTAACCCTCACCCTCACCCTAACCCTCACCCTAACCATAACTCTAACACTAACCCTAACCCTAACGCTAGCTCTCAGATTCAACCTAACCCTAACTCTAACCCTAATCCAAACACTAAATCTCACACTAACCTTAGCCCTAACCCTCACACTCACCCTCACAGTAACCGTAACACTAAACCTAACCCTAACAATAACCCTAAAGCTAATGCTAACCCTCACCGTAACCATAACCCTCACCCTAACCCAAACACTCACCCTAACACTTACCCTCACCCAAACACTCACCCTAACACTTACCCTCACCCTAACACTAACCCTCACACTAACCCTAACCATAAACCTCAACCTAACCCTCACCCTCACCCAATCCCTAACACTAACCCTATTCCTAACCCTTACCCTAACCCTCCCCTAACCCTATATCTAACCCTAAACCTCACCCTAACCCTAACCCTAACCCTCAACCTAACCCTAAACCTAATTCTAACCCTCAACCTAACACTAACCCAGACACCAATGTAACCCTAACCCTAGCACTCACCCTAAACCTAACACACATCCTAACCCTAACCCTCACCGTCACCCTAACCCTAACATTAATCCTAACCCTAAACCTCACCCTATCCCTCAAACTAACCATAAATCTAACCCTAATCCTGACCCTCACCTTAACCGTAACCCTAACCCTAAACATCACCGTCACCCTAGCCTCCAACCTAACCCTAATCCTAACCTTAACCCTCATCCTAACCCTCACCCTAAACTTAAACCTAACCCTCACCCTAACCCTAACCCTCACCCTTAACCTCACACTTAGTCTAACCCTAAGCCTAATCCTAAACCTAACACTAACCAACACACTCACCCTCAATCTAACCCTAAAGCTAACCCTCACCCTAACCCTAAACCTCACCATCAACCTCACCCTTAGCCTAACCCTAAGCCTAACCCTAAACCTAACCCGAACCCACACACTCACCCTCAGCCTAACCCTAATCCTAACCCAAACCCTAACCCTAACCCTAACCCTCACCCTCACCCTAGTCTTCACCCTAACCCTAATCCTAACCCTAACCCAAACTCTAACCATAACCCTAACCCTAAACCTCACCGTAAACCTAACCCTATCCCTCACCCTCATTGTAAGGGTAACCCTAACCCTAACCCTAACAATAACCATAACCCTAAATCTAACCCTCACCCTAACCATAACACTCACCCTAACCCTAACCCTCACCCTAACACTTACACTCACCCTTATCTTAACCCTCAGCCTCAGCCTAATCCTCACCTTTAGCCTTACCATCACACTCACCTGAACCCTCACCCTAACACTCACCCTAACCCTAACCCTACCCGTAAACTTAACAGTACCCCTAAACCTAATCCTCACCGTAACCCTCACCCTAGCCCTCACCCTAAGCCTAATCCTAACCCTAAACCTCACCCTAACCCTAAACCTACTCCTAAACCTCAACCTCACCCTAAACCTAACTCTAACCCTAACACTAACACTAAACCTCACCCTAAGATAACCCTAACCATCACCCTAACCCTAACCCTCACCCTCAGCCCACCCTCAGCCTAACCCAAACCTAACCCTAAACCTATCCCTAACACAAACTTACCCTCACCCTAAACCTAAACCTCACACTAACCCTAACCCTAAACCTCACCCTCACCCTAGCGCTCACCCTAACCCTAATCCTAACCCTAACCTTCATCCTAACCCTCACACTTACACTAACCCTAACCCTCACCCTAATCCTAACCCTCCCCCTAACTCTCACCCTAACCCTAACCCTCAATCTAACCATAACCCTAACCCTTACTCTAACCCTAAGCCAAACCCAAAACTTCACCCTTACCCTAACTTTAACCCTCATCCTCACCCTCACCTTAACCCTAACCCTAAACCTAACCCTAACAGTAACCCTAACCCTATTCCAAACCCTCACCCTAACCATAACCCTCACCCTAACCCAAACCATCACCCTATCACTTACCCTCACTCTAACTCTAACCCTAAACCTAACACTAACCCTCACACTAATCGAAGACCTAACCCTAACGCTAACCCTAACAATAACCCTAAACATAACCCTAACCCTAAACCTCCCCCTCAACCTATACCTAACCCTCAACCTCAACCTCACCCTCACCCTAACCCTAACCCTAAACCCCACCCTAACCCTGACCCTAAACCTCACCCTCATGCTCAGCCTAAGCCTAAACCTAATCTTAACATTAACCCTAACCCTCACCATAACCCCAACACTAACACAAACCCTAATTCTAAACCTCACCCTCACCCTAAACCTAACTCTAACCCTAAACCTAAACCTAAGCCTCAATCTAACCGTAACCCTCACCCCCAACCACACCCTCACCGTAACCGTAACCGTCACCCTAAACCTAACAATAACCCTAACCCTAACCCTAACCCTCATCCTAACCATAAATTTCACACTAAACCTAACCTTCAACCTAACACTTACCCTCATCTTAACACAAACCCTGAACCTAACTCTAACTCTCACACTAACCTTAACCCTCACCCTAAACCTTAACCGCACCCTAACCCTAACCCTCACGCTCAAACTAGCCCTCAACCTAACGCTAACCCTTATCCTCACCCTAAACCTCACACTAACCCTAACACTAATCTTCAATCTAACCCTCACACTCACCCTAACCCTAAACCTCACCCTTACCCTAACCCTCACCCTCAGCCTAATCCTCATCCTTTACCCTTACCTTCAGCCTCAACCTAACCCTCAGCCTAACCCTAATCCTCATCCTAATCCTCACCCTAACGGTAACCCCAACCATCACCCTAATCCTAACCCTCACCCTCATCCTCAGCCTCAACCTAACCCTAAGCCTAAGCCTAACCCTAACCCAAACCCTCACACTCACCCTAACCCTAATCCTAAACCTAACCCTCATCCGAACCCTTAACCTAACCATAACCCTAACCATCTTTCTAAACCTAATCCTCATCCCCACCCATACCCTCAGCCTAACCCTAAGCCTAAGCCGAACCCTAACCCTAACCCTCACACTCACCCTCACCGTAAACCTAATCCTAAACCTAACACTAATCCTAGCATTATACCTCAACCTGACCCTCACCCTAACCCTAACCCTAACACTAACCCTAAACCTAACCCTCACCCTAACCCACCCCCTAACCATAAATCTAACCCTAAACAACACCCTCACCCTAACCATAACCCTAACCATAACCCTAACCCTTAACCTCACCCTAACCCTGATCCTAACCTTCACCCTCATCTTCACTCTCACTGTAACTCTAACCCTTTCCCTAATCCTAACCCTCACCCTCACCCTAACCCTAACCCTAACCCTAACTCTCACCCTCACCATAACCCTAACCCTAACCCTAAACCTCACCCTAACGCTAACTTAACCGTCACATTCACTCTAACCCTCACCCTAACCCGAATGCTAACCCTAAACCTGACCCTCACGCTCATGCTCGGCCTAAGCCTAAGCCTAAGACAAACACTGACCCTCACACTCACCCTCACCCTAACCCTAACTGTAACACTTACCCTAACCCTAACCCTCACACTAACCCTCACCCTAATGCTAACTCTAACCCTAAACCTCACCCTCACCCTAACCCTAACCTCACAGTCACCTCACCCTCTACCTAATATTAAACTTAAACCTAACCCCAACCCCCACCCTAACACTAAGACAAACCCTCAACCTAACCCTCACCCTAACCCTAACCCTAACCCTCACCCTCACCATAGCCCATAACCAAACCCTAAGCCTAAGCCTAACCCTCACCCTAACCCTCACTCGAACCCTAACCCCAATACTCACCTTAAACATAACCCTCACCCTCACCCTAACTCTATTCCTAATCCTAACCCTTCCTCTAACCCTCCCCTTAACTCTCACCCTAACCCTAAACTAAAAAGGAGCACTAACCCTAACCCTCACCCTAACCCTTACCCTAACCCGAAATGTAACCTAAACCACACCCTCACCCTAAACCTAACTCTAACACTAACCCAAACCCTAAACCTCACCCTAACCCTAACCCTAACCCTCATCCTCACCCTCAAGGTAACCGTAACCCTAAACCTAACCCTAAGAATAACCTTAACCCTATTCCTAACCCTCACACTAACACTTACCCTCATTCTCACACTAACCCTAACCCTCCCCCTAACCCTATATCTAACCCTCAACCTCACCCTCACCCTAAACCTAACCCTAAACCCCACCCTAACCCTAACCCTAACCCTCACCCTCATGCTCAGCCTAAGCCTAAACCTAAGCCTAATCCTAAAACTAACCTTAAACATCACCCTAACCCCAACAATAACACTAAACCTAACTCAAACCCTAACCATCACCCTAACCCTAACTCTAACCCTAACCCTAATCCTGAACCTCATCCTAACCCTAAACCTCAAACTCACCCTCACCCTCAAGCGTAACCCTAACCCTAACCCTAACAATAACCCTAACCCTAACCCTAATCCTCATCCTAAGGATAACCATCACCCTAACACTAACCCTCACCCTAACACTTACCCTCACCCTAACACTAACACTCACCTTAACACTAACCCTCACACTAACCCTAACCATCGTGCTAACCCTAACCCTCAACCTCACCCTAACCCTAACCCACACACTTACCATAACCCTCACCCTCAGCCTAACGATAACTTTTAACCTTACCGTCACCCTCACACTAACCCTCACCCTAACCCTAATCCTCATCCTAACCCTCACCCTAACGGGAATCCCAACCATCACCCTAATCCTACCCTCACCCTCACCCTCAGCCTCAGCCTAAACCTAAGCCTAAGCCTAAACCTAAACTTAACACTCACCCTCACCCAAGCACTCACCCTAAACCTCACCCTAACCTTTAACCTAACCCTAACCCTAACCATCTTTCTAAACCTAATCCTCATCCCCAACCATATCCTCAGCCTAACCCTAAGCCTAATCCGAACCCTAACCCTAACCCTCACACTCACCCTCACCGTAAACCTAATCCTAAACGTAACCCTAACCCTAATATTAAACCTCAATCTAATACTCAGCCTAACACTAACCCTAACCCTCCCCCTAACCCTAACTCTAACCCTGAACCTCACCATGACCCTAACCATAACCCTAACCCTAAACCTCACCCTAACCGTGATCCTTACCCTCACCCTCACCCTCACCCTCACTGTAACTCTAAACCTAACCCTAATCCTAATCCTAAACTTCACCCTGACCCGAACCCAAACTCTCACCCTTACCCTAACCTTCACCCTCACTGTAACCCTAACCATAAACCTCAAACTCACCCTAACCCTCACACTCACCCTCACAGTCAACCTAATCCTAAACATAACCCAAACCCTAGCATTAAACCTCAATCTAACACTCACCCTAACCCTAACCCTAACACTAACCCTAACTCTAACACTCACCATAACCCTCCCCCTAACCCTAACTCTAACCCTAAACCTCACCCTCACCCTAACCATAACCCAAACCCTAAACCTCACCCTAACCCTGATCCTTACCCTCACCCTCAGTGTAACTCTAACCCTAACCCTAACCCTCACCTTCACTGTAAACCTAACCCTAACCCTAAACCTCACCCTAACCCTAACAATAACCCTCACCCTCACTCTAGCACTCACCTTAAAACTAATTGTAACCTTAACCCTCATCCAAACCCTCACCTTAATCCTAACCCTAACTCTCAACCTAACCCTAAACCTAATTCTAACCCTCAACCTAACCCTAACACTGAACCCACCGTAACCCTAACCCTAACCATCACCCTAAACCTAACCCTCATCCTAAAACTAGCCCTCACCCTCACCCTAACCATAACACTAATCCTAACCCTAAACCTCACCCTATCCCTCACCCTAACCCTAACTCTAACCCTAAACCTGTCCCTCACGGTAAACCTAACCCTAACCCTCAACCTCACCCTAGCCCTCACCCTAACCCTAATCCTAACCTTAATCCTCATCCTACCCCTCACCCTAACCCTAAACCTAACACTCACCCTAGCCCTAACAGTCACCCCTAACCTCACCCTTAGTCTAACCCTAAGCCTAACCCTAAACCTAACCCTAACCCACGCACTCACCCTCACCCTAACCCTAATTCTAACCCTAACCCTAACCCTAAACCTCACCCGCACCCTCACCCTCACCCTCACTGTAACTCTAACCCTAACCCTATCAATAACACTAACCCTAACCCGAACCATCACCCTAACCCTAACCCTAACCCTCACCCTCATGTTCGGACTATGCCTAAGCCTAAGCCTAACCCTAACACTCACCCTAAACCTAACCCTAACACTGACCCTAACCCTAACCCTACAATTAATCTCACCATAACACTAATTCTAACCTTAACCCTAAACCTAAACCTCATCCTAAACTTAACCCTAAAACTCACCCTCACCCTCAGACTAAACCTAAGCCTAACATTAACCCTAACCCTAACACTCACACTCAACCTCACCCTAATCCTAACTCTACCCCTAAACCTCACCATCATCCTAACCCTAAACCTAACACTAAACCTTACCCTAACCCTAACTCTAACCCTCACCCTAAACCTAACCCTCACCCTCACCCTCAGCCTAAACATAAGGCTAACCCAAACCCTAAACCTAACCATCACACTCACTCTAACCCTAAACCTAATCCTAATCTTAACCCTAGCCCTAACCCTCACCCTCACCCTAACCTTCACCCTAACCCTAACACTAACCCTAAAGCTAACCCTCACACTCAGCCTCACCCTAACCCTAATTCTAACACTAAACCTCACCCACACCATAACCCTAACGCTAACGCTAACAATAACAACCCCCAACTGTCACCCTCACCCTAACAATAACACTAACCCTAACATTAAACCTCAATCTAACACTCACCCTAACCCTAACTCTTTCCCTAAACCTCACCCTCACCCTAACCCTCACTCTAACCCTAACTCAAACACTAAACATCACCCTAAACTTAACCCTAACCCTCACACTCACCCTCATTGTAACTGTAACCCTAAACCTAACCCTAACAATAACCCTAAAGCTAATCCTAACCCTCACCCTAACCATAACCCTCACCCTAAACAAAACCCTCACCCTAACACTTACCCTTACACTAACACTAACCCTAACCCTAACACTAACCCTCACACTAACCCTAACCCTAACCCTAAACCTAAACCTCAACCTAACCCTCACCCTCACCCTAACCCTAACAATAATCCTATTCCTAACCCTTGCCCTAACCCTCCGCCTAACCCTATATCTAAACCTAAACCTCACGCTAACCCAAACCCTATGCCTAAACATAACCCTAACCCTAACACTAACCCTAAACGTAAACCTAATCCACAGCCTCACCCTCACCTTAACCCAAAACTAACCCTAACCCACACCCTCACCCTCAGCCTGACCCTAATCCTAAGCCTAACCCTAACCCTAACCATCACCTTAAACCTAACCCCAACCCTAACCCAAAATCTGAACCAAACCCTAATCCTCAGCCTCACCCTCACCCTAACACAAACCCTAACCCTTACCCTCACCCTAACCCTAAGCCTAACCCTAAACCTAACCCTCACCCTCACCCTCACCCTAACTCTAATCCTAAACCTAACCCTATCCCTAAACCTAACACTCACATTAACCCTCAGCCTAGCTCTCACCCTAACACTAATCCTAACCCTAAACCTTATTCTAACCCTCACCCTAACCCTAACCCTCACCCTCATGCTCAGCCTAAGGCTAAGCCTAAGCCAAAGCCTAAGTCTAACCCTAACCCTCACACTAACCCTAAACCTAACACTAACCCTAAACCTAACCCTCACCCTCAGCCTCACCCTAACCCTAACTCAAATAATAAGCCTCCCCTCCCCCTAACCCTATCCGTCACGCTCATTGAAAAAGTAACCCTAACCCTAACAACAAACTTAACCATAACCCTCACCCTAACCATAAACCTCACCCTAACTCTATCCCTCACCCTAACACTTACTCTCACCCTAACACTAAAACTAACCCTAACACTAACCCTCACACTAACCCTAACCCTCAACCTAATCTAAACCACACCCCAACCCAAACCATCACCCTCACCCTAGTCCTCACCCTAAACCTAATTCTAACCCTCACCTTCACCCTAACCCTAACCCTCATCCTCACCCTAAACCTCACACTAACCCTAACCCTAAACCTCAATCTAGCCCTCACCCTAACCCTAACCCTAACCCTTCCCCTAACCTAAACTTAACCCTAACCCACAACCTTATCTTAACCCTCACCCTCAGCCTAAACCTCACCTTTACCCTTACGATCATCCTCACCCTAAACCTCCCCCTAACCATAAACCTTATCCTAACCCTCACCCTAACCATAAACCTAAACATCACCCTAACCCTAATCCTCACCCTCAACCTCAAACTCAGCCTAACCCTAAGCCTAAGCCTAACCCTTACCCTAACCCTCACCCTCTCCCTAGCCCTCACCCTAACCCTAATCCTAACCCTAACCCTCATCTTAACCGTCACCTAACCTTAAACCTAACCATCACCCTAACCCTAATCCTCACGCCCACACTCACCCTCAGCCTAAACCTAAGCCGAGGCCTAACCCTAAGCCTAACACTCACACTTATCCTCACCCTAACCCTAATCATAAACCTAACCCTAAACCTAAACCTTAACCTCAACCTAACCATCACCCTAACCTTAACCCTAACACTAAACCTAACCCTAACCCACGAACTAACCCTCCCCCTAAACCTAAATCTAACCATAAAACTCACCCTTACCCTAACCCTAATCCTACCCCTAACCAAACCTCACCCTAACCCTCACCCTCACTTGAACTCTAACTCTAACCCTAAAAATAACACTAATCCTAATCCTAAACCTAACCCTAACCCTAACCATAACCCTAATCCTAACACACACCCTCACCCTAAACCTAATCCTAAACATAACCCTAACCCTCACCCTCACCATAAACTTAACCCTCATCCAAACCCTCACCCTAACGCTAACCCTCACACTAAACCTAACACAAACCCACACCCTAACCCTAAACCTAACCCTAACCCTCAACCTAATCCTAGCCCTCACACTCAACATAACCCTAATCCTAACCCTCATCCAAACTCCAAACTTCACCCGAAACCTAACTCTCACCCTAACCCTAACCCTAACCCTCACCCTAACCCTCACCCTCACCCTCACCCTCACCCTCACCCTAACCCTAACCCTAACCCTAACCCTCACAATAACCATAACCCTTATCCTAATCTCAATCCTAACCCAAAGCCTAACCCTCACACTCACCCTAACCCTCATCCTAACACTAACTCTAACAAGAACTCTAACCCTAAACCTCAAAATCAGCCTCAACCTAACCCTAATTCTAACCCTCACAGTCACCCTCAACCTAACCCTCATCCTAACCCTAAACCTTAACCTCAATCTAACCCTCACCCTAACTTTAACCCTAACACTAACACTAACACTAACACTAACCCACGAACTAACCCTCCCCCTAACTGTAAATCTAACCTTAAACCTCACCCTCACCTTAAACCTAATCTTAACCCTAACCCTAATCCATAACCTAACCCTCACCCTAACCCTCACCCTCACCCTTACCCTGAGCATGAATCTAACCACAACCTTAACAATAACACTAATCCTAAACCTAAACCTAAACCTAAACCTAACCCTAACCCTAATCCTAAAACTCACCCTCACCCTAACCCTAATCCTAAACCTAACCCTCACCCTAACCCTAACCCTCACCTTCACCGTAACACTAACCCTCATCCAAACCCTTACCCTTACCCTAACCCTAACCCTAAACCTCACCCTATCCCTAACCCTAACCGTCACCCTCACTGTAACCGTAACCCTAAACCTAACCCTAACAATAACACTAACCCTAATACTAACCCTCATCCTAACCATAACACTCACCCTAACCCTAACCCTCACACTAACACTTACCCTCACCCTAACACTATCCGTCACACTAACCCTAACCCTAACCCTAACCCTAAACCTCAACCTAAACCTCACCCTCACACTAACCCTAACCCTAACCCTCACCCTAAACCTCCCTCTAACCCTATATCTAACCCTAAACCTCAACCTCACACTAACCCTAACCCTAACCCTAACCCTCACCCTAACCAAAACCCTAAACCTAACCCTAAGCCTCACCATAACGCTTACCCTCACCCTAACACTAACCCTAACACTAACACTCACGCTCACACTAACCCTAACACTCATCCTAATCCTAAACCTCACCCTATCTCTAACCCCAACCATAATCCTAACCCTAACTCTAACCCTAAACCTCACAATTCACCGTAAACCTAAATTTAACCCTAATCCAAACCCTAAACCTCAGCCTAACCAAAACCCTAACCCTCACCCTCACCCTCAGCATAGACCTCACCCAAACCCTAATTCTAACCCTCACCCTCACCCTAACCCTAAACCTCATCGTCACCCTAAACCTCACACTAACCCTAAACCTAATCCTCAATTTAACCCTTACCCTAACCCTAACCCTTATTCTAACCCTAAACCTAACCCTATACCTCACCCTTAACGAAACCCTCACTCTCAGCCGAAACCTCACCTTTACCTTTACCATCATCCTCAACCTAACCCTCAACCTAACACAAAACCTCGTCCTAACCCTCCCCCTAACCATAAACCTAATCATAACCCTAAACCTAACCCTCACCCTCAACCTCACACTCATCCTAACCCTAAGCCTAAGCCTAAGCCTTACCCTAACCCTCAACCTCACCCTAGCCGTCACCCTAATCCCAATCCTAACACTAACTCTCATCCTAACCCTCAACCTAACCCTAAACCTAACCGTCACCCTAACCGTAATCCTAACCCCACCCTCAGCTTCAGCCTAAACCTAAGCCTAAACCTAACCCTCACCCTAACTGTCACACTCACCCTCACCCTAAGCCTAACCCTATCCTTAAACCTCAAACTAACCCTTTCCTTAACCCTAACCCTAACACTAACCCTAGCCCTAAACCTCACCCTAACCCTACCCCTAACCCTAATTCTAACCCTAAACCTCACCCTCACCCTATCCCTAACCCTAACCCTAAATCTCACCCTACACCTCACCCTAACCCTAACCCTCACCCTCAGCCTCAACCTCACCGTAAATCTAAACCTTTCCCTAACAATAACACTAACCCTAAACTTAACCCTAACCCTAAACATAACCCTCACCCTCAGCCTCACCCTCACCGCAAACTTAACCCTAACCATAACACTAACAATAACCCTAACCCTAACCCTCATCCTCTCCTCCACCATCACCCTCAGTCTAACCCTAAGCCTATCCCTAATCCTAACCCTAACCTTAACCCTAACAATAACCCTTACCCTCAGGGTCACCCGCACCACAAACTTAATCCTAACCATAACACTAACAATAACCCTATCCCTAACCCTAACCCTAATCCTAATCTTCACCCCCACTCTCACCGTCAGCCTAAACCTAAGCCTAATCCAAACCCTAAACCTAACCCTAAACCTCACCGTAACACTATCACTAAACCTAAACCTAACCCTAAACATAACCATAACCCTAAACATAACCATAATCCTCAGCCTCACCCTCACCCTAACCCAAACCCTAACCCTAACGCTCACCCTAACCCTAACCCTAACCCTAATCCTCACACTCACCCTGACCCAAACCCAAATCCTAAACCTAACCCTATCCCTAACCCTAACCCTCTCCCTACCCCTCACCCTTTCCCTTATCCTAACCCTAAGCCTAACCCTCACCCTCACCCTAACCCTCACCCTATCCCTAACTCTAACACTAACCGTAACCCTAACCCTCACCCTCAGCCTAACTCTTACCCTAAACCACACCCTCACCCTAACTATCACACTAACCCTAAACCTCACCCTAACCCGAACCCTAAACCTCAACCTAACCCTCACCTTAACCCTAACCCTAACAGTAACCCTAAACCTAACCCTCAACCTAACCCTCCCCCTAAACCTAAGTCTAACCATGAACCTCAGACTTACCCTAACACTAATCCTAACCCAAATCCTAAACCTCACCCTAAACATAACCCTAACGCTCACCCTCAGCCTCACCCTCACAGTAACTCTAATCCTAACCCTAACAATAACACTAATCCTAACCCTTAACCTAACCCTAACACTAACCATAACCCTAATCCTAACACCTACCTCACCCTAACAGTAATCCTAACCCTAACCCTCACACTAACCCTAAACCTCACCCTCACTCTAACCCTAAACCTCATCCAAACCCTCACCATAACCCTAAACCTTACCCTCACCCTAACCCTCACACTCACCCTCACCCTAAGCCTACTCCTAAACCTAACCCTATCCCTAAACATGAACCTAACCCTTTCCCTCACTCTAACCCTAACACTAACCCTACCCTAAACCTCACCCTAACACTCCCCCTAACCCTAAGTTTAACCCTAAACCTCACCCTCACCCTCACCCTAACACTAACCCTAAACCTCACCCTATACCTCAACCTAACCCTAACCCTCACCCTCACCCTCAAACTCACCATAACTCTAACCCTTACCCTAACACTAACACTAAGCCTAAATTTAACCCTTACCTAAACATAACCCTCACCCTCAGCCTCACCTCACTGCAAACTTAACCCTAACCATAACACTAAAAATAACCCTAACCCTAACTCTAATCCTCACCCCCACCATTACCCTCAGCCTAAGCCTAAGCCTAACCGTAATCCTAACCCTAATCTTAAACCTAAACATAACCCTCACCCTCAGCATCACCCTCACCACAAACTTAACCATAACCATAACACTAACAATAACCTTATCCCTACCATAACCCTAAACCTAATCCTCACACCCACTGTCACCCTCAGCCTAAACCTAAGCCTAATCCTAAACATAAACCTAACCCTAACCCTCACCTTAACACTAACACTAACCCTAACCCAAAACCTAACACTAACCCTAAACCTAACCCTCACACTCACACTCACCCTAACCCTAATCCTAAACCTAACCCTATCCCTAACCCTAACCCTCACCCTAACCCTCACCCTAATCTTTATCCTAAACCAAATCCTAAACCTAAGCCTATCCCTCACCCTCACCCTAATCCTCACCCTCTCCCTAACTCTAACACTAACCCTAACCCTAACCCTCACCCTAAGCCTCACCCTAACCCTAAATCTAACCCTAAACCCAACCCTCACCCTAACTCTAACCCTAACCCTAAACCTCACCCTAACCCTAACCCTAAACCTCAACCTAACCCTCACCTTAACCTTAACCCTAACATTAACCCTAACCCTAACACTCATCCTAACCCTTCCCCTAACCCTAAGTCTAACCATAAACCTAACCTTACCCTAGCCCTAATCCTAACCCTAACCCAAAACCTCACCCTAAACATTACCCTAACGCTCACCCTCACCCTCACCCTCACAGTAACTCTAATCCTAACCCTAACAATAACACTAATCCTAACCCTAAACCAAACCCTAACCCTAAACCTAACCCTAATCCTAAAACCTACCCTCAACCTAACCCTAATCCTAACCCTAACCCTCACACTAACCCTAAACCTCACCCTCACTGTATCCCTAACCATCATGCAAACCCTCAACCTAACCCTAAACCTAACCCTCACATTAACCCTTACCCTCACCCTGAACCGCACGCTCAGGCTAACCCTAAGCCTAACCCTAAATCTAACCCTAACACATACATTCACCCTCACCTTAACACTAATCCTAACCCTAACCCTAACCCTAACCCTCAGCCTGCCCCTAACTCTCACCCTAAATCTAAAACTAACACTAACCCTAAACCCAACCCTCAACGTAACCCTCACCATAACCCTAACACTATAACTAACCCTAAACCTCACCCTCACTTTCACCATAACCGTAACCGTAACCCTAACCCTAACAAAAACCCTAACCCAAACCCTAACCCTAACCCTAACCTTAACCCTCACCGTAACCCTAACCCTCACTCTAACACATCCACTCACCCTAACACTAACACTAAGCATAACACTTACCCTCACCCTCACCCTAGCCCTCACCTGAACCCTAGTTCTAACCCTCACCCTCACCCTAACCCTAACCCTCATTCTCACCCGAAACCTTACACTAACCCTAACCCTAATGCTCAATCTAAACCTCACCCTAACCCTAAACCTAACCCTTACCCTAACCCTAAACCTAAACCTAACCCTCACCTTTATCTTAACCCTCACCCTCACGTTTACCCTTACCATCCTCCTCACCCTAACCCTTACCCTAAACCTAAACTTCATCCTAACCAACACCCTAATCGTAAACCTAACCATCACCCTAACCCTAACGCTCAACCTCAAACTCAAACTCAGCCTAAGCCTAAGCCCAAGCCTAAGCCTTACCCTAACCCTCAACCTCACCCTAGCACTCACCCTAACCCTAATCCTAACTCTAACCCTCAAACTAACCCTCACCATCACCCTAACGCTTACCATTAGCCTAAACCTAATCCTCACCCCCAGCCTCACCCTCAGCCTAACCCTAACCCTAACCCTCACAGTCATGCTCACCATAACCCTAATCCTAACCCTAACCCTAAATCTAAACCTCAAGCTAACCCTCACCCTAACCTTAAACCTAACACTAACCCTAACCCTAACCCTCGATCTAACCCTCCCCCTAACCCTAAATCTAACCCTAAACCTCACCCTCACTGTAACCCTAATCTTAACCCTAACCCTAAACCTCACCGTAACCCACACCCTCACCCTCTCCGTCACCCACACCTTAACTCTAACCCTAACAATAACAATAACAATAATCCTAACCTTAAATATAACCCTAAACCTAACCTTAATACAAACACTCACCCTAACCCTTACCCTAATCCTAACCCTAAACCTAACGTTAACCCTCACCCTCACTGTAACCCTAACCCTCATCCTAACACTCACCCTAACCCTAAACCTAAACCTCATGCTAACACTAACCCTAACACTCACCCTCATCATAGCCCTCACCCTAACCCTAATCCTAACCCTAATCCTCATCCTAACCCTCACCCTCACCCTAACCCTAACCCTAACCCTCACCCTAACACTAACCCTAACCCTAACCCTCATCCTAACCCTAAACTTAACCTGAACCCTAACTCTCACCCTAACCCTAACCCTAACACTCACCCTAACCCTAACCCTCCCCCTCCCCCTCATCCTACCCTAAACCTAACCCTAACCCTTACCCTAAACCTCACACTCACCCTAAACCTTACCCTAAACCTAATCCTAACCCTCACCCACACCCTAACCCTCAACCTATCCCTACCTCTAACCCTAACCCTAACCCTAACCCTCACAATCAGCCTCACCCTAACCCTAACTCTAATCCTAAACCTCACCCTCACACTAAAGCTAACCCTAACCCTCACCATAACCCTCAATCTAACCCTCACCCTAAACCTCACCCTCACCCGAACCATAACACTCACCCTCACCCTAGCCCTCACCCAAACCCTAATCCTAACCCTAAACCTCATTCTAAACCTCCACCTAAACTTATGACTAACCCTCACCCTAACCCTAACTTTCTAACCCTCAACCTCACCCTCAGCCTAGCCCTAAAGCTAACCCTAACCCAAACCATAAACCTCACCCTGACCCTAACCCTAACACTAACCCTAACCCTAACCAAAACCATAACCCTCACCTTCAGCCTCACCATCACCGCAAACTTAACCCACACCATAACAGTAACAATAACCCTAACCCTCACCCTAACCCTAAACCTAAACCTCACCCTCAACCTTACCCTCAACTTAACTCTAACCCTAACCCTAACAAGAAACCCAAACCCTAAACCTAAACCTAACCCTTACCCTCAACTAAACTCTAAACCTAACCCTAACAATAGCCCTAACTCTAAAGCTAACCCTAACCCTCACACTCACAGTAACTCTAACCCTAACCCTAACACTAAACCAGACCCTAACGTTAACCATAAGCGTCACCCTCACTCTGGCCCTTACCCTAACCCTAATACTAACCCTTATCATAACCCTAAACTTCATCCTAACCCTCACCCTAACCCTAAAACCCTAACCCTCACACTAGCCCTCCATCTAACACTAAATCTAACCCTAAACCTCCCACTCAACTAACCCTAACCCTCACCCTCACCCTCATCCTCTGCCTAACACTAAGCCTAACCCTAACTCCAACCCTAACCCTAACACTAACCCTAACCCTAACCCTCATCCTAACCCTCAACCTCACCCTAGCCCACACCCTAAATCTAAGCATAAGCCTAACCCTCACCCTAACTCTCACTCTAACCATAACCCCAACCCTCACCCTAATCCTAAACCTCACCCTGACCCTAACTCTAATCCTAACCCTAACTCTAACCCTAACCCTCACACTCACCCTCACTTTAACCCTAGACCTAATCCTAAACTTATCCCTAACCCTCACCCTCACCCTAAACCTCACCCTAACCCTAACACTAACAGAAACCCTAACCCTAACCCTAAGCATAACCCTCACCCTCAGCCTAACCCTCACCGCAAAATTAACCCAAACCATAACACTAACAATAACCCTAACCCTCACCGTAACCCTAAACCTAACCCTAAACCTAAACCTAACCCTAACCCTAATTCTAAACCTAAACCTATACCTAAACCTAACCCTAATCTTAACCCTCAGCCACACCCTCAAAGTAACCATAACACTAACCCTAACCCTTACAATAACCCTAACCTTAAACCTATCCCTCATCCTAACCAAATCCTTCACCCTAACCCTAACCTTCACCCTAACACTTACCCTCATCCTAACCCTAACCCTAACCCTTACACTCACCCTAATCCTTACCCTAATCCTAATTCTAACCCTATGCCTAACACTCACCCTCACCCTAACCCTCCCCCTAACCCTAACACTAACCTTACCCCTAACCCTCACATTCAGCCACCCCCTAACCCTAACTCTAACCCTAAACCTCCCACTCCCCCTAACCCTAACCCTAACCCTAAACCTAAACCTAAACCTCACCCTAACCCTACCCCTACACCTCACCCTCACCCTAGCCCTCACCCTAAACCTAATCCTAACCCTAACCCTTATCCTAACCCTCACCCTAACCCTCAACCTAACTCTAACCGTCACCGTCACCAAAATCCTTACCCTAAAAATCACTCTAACCCTAAACTTAACCCAAACCCTAACTCTCACCTTAACCCTAACCCTAAACCTCACCCTAACCTGAACCCTCACCCTCACCCTCAGCCTAACCCTAACCCTAAACATTACCATCACCCTAACCATCACCATAACCATAACCCTAATCATAACAATAAACCTCACCCTAACCCTAAACTTAATCCTAATCCTAACCCTAACCCTAACCCTGACCCTCACCCTAACCCTCACCTTAACCTTAAGCCTAACACTAACCATAACCCTATTCCTCACCTCAATCTCATCCTAACCGTAACAGTAACCCTAAACCTCACCCTCATCCTAACCCTCACCCTAAACCCAAACCTCATCCTAACCCTAGCCCTAAAGCTCACCCTCACCCTAGCCCTCACCCTAACCCTAATCCTAACCCTAACCCTCATCCTAACCCTTCCCCTAACCCTAAACCTAACCCTCACCCTAATGCTAACCCTCACCCTCAACCTCACCCTCAGCCTAACCCTAAGCCTAACCCTAAACCTAACCCTTACACACATACTCACCCTCACGTTTGCCCTAATCCTAACCCTAAACCTAACCCTAACCCTCATGCTCACCCTAACCCTCATCTTAACCCTAACGCTAACATTAACCCTAGCCCTAACGCACACCCTCAGCTTCACCCTAACCCTAACCCTAAACCTCTCGCTCACCCTAACCCTAAACCTAACCCTCACCCTAGCGCTCACCCAAACCCTAATCCTAACCCTAAACCTCAACCTAACCCTCCTCCTAACCCTATGACTAACCCTCACCCTAAGGCTAACTTTCTCACCCTCAACCTCACCCTCAGCCTAACCCTAAGCCTAACCCTAACCCTGACGCTAACACAAACACTCACCCTCAGCCTAACCTTAAGCCTGAACCTAAAACTAACGTTAACCCACACACTTACCCTCACCCTAACCCTAATCCTAACCCTAACCCTTACACTACCTCTCCCCCTAATTCTCACCCTTACCCTAACCCTAACACTATCCCTAACCCTAAATCTCAACCTAACCCTCACCCTAACCCTGACTCTAACCCTAAACCTCACCCTCACCCTAACCCTAACTCTAAACCTAACCCAAAACCTAAACCTCACCCTAACCCTAATCCTAAACCTAACACTGTCCCTAACCCTCACCTTAATCCTCACCCTAGCCCTCAAACAAACCCTAATCCTAACCCTAAACCTCATCCTAAACCTAACCCTAACCCTAAACGTAATCCTCACCCTCACCCTTACCCCCAACTTAACTCTAACCCTAAGCCTAACAATAACCCTAAACCTAAACCTAACCCTAATCCTCACACTCACCGTACTCTAACCATAACCTTAACACTAAACCTCATCCTAGTGCTAACCATAAACTTCACCCTCACTCTAGCCCTCACCCTAACACTAATCCTAACCCTAAACCTCATCCTAACCCTCACTCTAACCCTAAAAGCCTAACCATCACACTAGCTAAATATAACCCTAAATCTCACCCTCACTTAACACTAACCCTCACCCTCACCCTCACCCTACGCCTAACACTAAGCCTAACCCTAACTCCAACCCTAACATAAACCACAAACTCATCCTCACCCTAACACTATTCCCAACACTAACCCCAACCCTAACCCTCACCCTCACCCTAGCCTTCACCCTAACAATAATCCTAACCCTAACCCAAACACTAACCATAAGCCTAACCCTAAATCTCACATTAAACCTAACCCTAACCCTCACCCTCACTGTAAGGGTAACCCTAACCCTAACCATAACAATAAGCCTAACCCTAACTCTAACCCTCACCCTAACCATAACACTCACCCTAACCCTAACCCTCAACCTAACACTTACCCTCACCCTTACACTAAGCCTAACCCTAACACTAACCCTCACACTAATCTTAAAACTTAACCTAACACTAAAACTCACCCTAACCCTAAACCTAACCCACACCCTCACCATAACCCTAATTGTCACCCAAACCCTCTCCCTAATCCTAACCCTCACCATAAACCTCACACTAACCCTAACCCTAATTCTTAATCTAACCCTCACCCTTACCCTAACCCTAAGTTTAACCCTAACCCTAAACCTCACCCTAACCCTAACCCTTATCCTTATCTTAACCCTCACCCTCAGCCTAACCCTCACCTTTATGGTACCGTCACCCTCACCCTAACCCTCACCCTAACCCTAACCCTCATCCTAACCCTCACCCTAACCGTAACCCTAACCATCATCCTAACCCGAACCCTTACCCTCAACCTCACCCTCGGACTAACCCTAAGCCTAAACCTAAACCTAACCCTCAACCACACCCTAGCCCTCACCCTAACCCTAATCCTAACCCTAACCCTCCTCCTAACCCTCACCCTAACCCTAACACTAACCATCACTCCAACCGAAATCCTCAAACCCAACCTCACCCTAACCCTCACCCTCACCCTCACCGTAACTCTAACACTAACCCTAACAATAACACTAATCCTAACCCTAAACCTAACAATAACCCTAATCATATATCTAACCCTCACCCTCAGCCTCACCCTCACTGCAAACGTAACCAAAACCATAACACTAAAAATAATCATAACCCTAAACCTAACCCTAACAATCACCCTCACCCTAACCCTTATCCTAACCTTAACCCTCACCCTAACCCTAACCCTAACCCTAACCCTAAACCTCACCCTAACACTAACCCTAACCCTCACCCTCACCCTACCCCTCACCCTAACCCTAATACTAACCCTAATCCTCATCCTAACACTCACCCTAACCCTAACCCTAACCCTCACCCTAACCCTAATCCTCACCCTAACCGTCAAAATAACCCTAACTCCCACCCTCACTGTAACCTGAACGCTAAACCTCACCCAAAAACTAAAATTAACCCGAACGCTAATTCTCACCCTAACGCTAACCCTAACCCGAACTCTAACCCTAACCTTCACCCTTACTCTCACCCTCAGCTTAACCCTTAGCCTAACCCTAAACCTAAGCCTAACACAAACACTCACCTTAAAACTAAACCTAATACTAATCCTAACCCTAACCCTAACCCTCACCCTCATCCTAACCCTCACCCTAACCCTAACACTAATCCTAACCCTAACCTTCACCCTAACCCTCACCCTAACAATAACTCTAACCCTAAACCTCACCCTCACCCTCACCCTAAACCTAACCCTAACCCTAAATCTAACCCTAACCCTAACCCTCACCCTCACCCTCACCCTCAGCATAACTCTAATCCTAACGCTAACAATAATACTAATCCAAACCCTAACCCTAAAGCTAACGCTCACCCTAATCCTCACCCTAACCCTAACCCTAAACATCACCCTCAGCCACATCTTCACCGTAAACTTAAATCACGCTCATTGTAACCCTAACCCTAAACCTCACCCTAACCCTAAACCTAACCCTAACCCTAAATCTCACCCTAACCCAAACCCTAACCCTCACCCTAGCTCTCACCCTAACCCTTATCATTCTCACCCTAAACCTCACACTAACCCTAACACTAATCCTCAATCTAACCCGAACCCTCACCCTTACCATAACCCTCACCCTCAGCATAACTCTCACCTTTACTCTTACTGTCACCCTCATCCTAACACTCAACCTCATCCTAACCCTCACCCTAACCGTAACCCTAAACATCACCCTAACCCTAACTCTCACCCTCACCTTCAGCCTCAGCCTAGCCCTAAGCCTAAGCCTAACCCTAACCCTAAACCTCACACTCACCCTAGCCCTCACCCTAACCCTAATCCTAACCCTAACCCTCATCCTAAACCTCAACCTAACCATAATATGAACCATCACTCTAAACCTAATCCTCATCCCCACACTCACCCTCAGCCTAATCCTAAACCTAAGCCGGACCCTAAACCTAACCCTCACATTCACCCTCACCAGAACCCTAATTCTAATCCTAACCTTAACCCTAAACCTAAACCTCAACCTAACCCTCACCCTAACCCTAACCCTAACCCTAAATTTAACCCAAAACCTAACTCTCACCCTAAACCTAACCCTAACCCTCTCCCTAAACCTAACCCACACCCTCACTGTCACCCTCAGCCTAAACCTAACCCTAAGCCTAACCCTAACCCTCACACTCACTCTAACCTTAACCCTAACCCTAATCCTAACCCTAACCCTCACACTCTCTCTAACCCTTACCTTTACTCTTACTATCACCTCTTCCTAACCCTCACCCTAAACCTAACCCTCATCCTAATCCTAACCCTAATCCTCAATCCTAACCCTAAACATCACCCTAACCCTAACCCTCACCCTCACTTTCAGCCTGAGGCTAATCCTAAACCTAAGGCTAAACTCAACCTAAACCTCACACTCACCCTAGACCTCACCCGAACCCTAATCCTAACCCTAACCCTCATCCTAACCCTCAACTTAAACATAACGAGAACCATCACTCTAAACCTAATACTCATCCCCAACCTAGGCCTAAGCCTAACCCTAACACTAACCCTCATCCTCAGAGTAACCCTTACCCTAACCCTCACCCTAAAACTAAACTTAACCCGAAACCTAACTCTCACCCTAAACCTAACCCTAAACCTCACCCTAAACCTAACCCTCACCCTCACCCTCACCCTCAGCCTAATCCTAAGCCTAAGCCTAAACCTAACCCTAACACTCACACTCACCCTAACCTTAACCCTAATCCTAAACCTAAACCTAACCCTAACCCACACAGTCACCCTCACCCTAACCCTAATCCTAACCCTATCCCTAACACTATCCCTACCCCTAACTCTCACCCTAACCCTAACCCTAACACTAACACTAACCCTAAACCTCATCCTAACCCTCATCCTAACCCTGACTCTAACCCTAAACCTCACCCTCACCCTAACCCTAACTCTAAACCTAACACAAAACCTAAACCTCACCGTAACCCTAACCCTAACCCACACCCTCAATGTAACCGTAAACATAAACCTTACCCTAACAATAACCCTAACCCTAACCCTAAACCTCACCATAACCCTAGCCCTAACACTAACCCTAAACCTCACCCTCACCCTCACCCTAACCCCAACCCTAACCCGAACCCTAAACCTCAACCTTACCCTAACACTCACCCGCACCGCTACCCTCACCGTAACTATAACCCTAACCCTAAGAATAACACTAACCCCAACCCTAACCATCGCCATAACCCTAATCCTAACCCCCAAACTCACCCTCAGCCTTACACTTAGCCTAAGCCTTACCCTAAACCTAACCCTCAAACTCACTCTCACGCTAACCCTAATTCTACTCTAACCATATCCCTAAACATCAACATAAACCTCACCCTCACCCTAACCCTAACAATAAACCTAACCCTAACCCTCACCCTAAACCTCCACCTAACCCTAACTCTAACCCTAAAACTTACCCTCAACCTAACCCTAACCCTCACCATAAACTTCACCCTAACCCTCACCCTCAACATCACCCTCAAACTCACTGTAACTCTAACCCAAAACCTAACAATAAGATTAACCCTAATCCTAACCCTAACCCTAACGTTAACCCTAACCATAAACCTCACCCTCAGCCTCACCCTCACCGCAAAATTAACCCTAACCATAACACTAACAATAACCCTAACCATAACTCTAAACCTAACTCGAACCCTAAACCTTGCCTTATCCTCACTCCCAACCTCACCCTCAGCCTAACCCTAAGAATAACCCTAACCCTAATCCTCACCGTATCCCAAACCCTAACCGTAACCCTAACCCTAACCGAAACCCTAACCCTAACCCCAAACCCAACACTAACCCTAACCCCAAACCTCACCCTCACCATCACCTTAACCCAAACAATAACTCTAACCCTCACCGTAACCCTAAGCCTAACCCTAACCCTAACCCTCACACTCACCCTCACCCTAACTCTAATCCTAAACATAACCCTATCCCCAACCCAAACCCTCACCCTAGCCCTCAACCTAACCCAAATCCTAACCCTAAACCTCATCCTAAACCTCACCTGACCCTAACCTTAACCTTCACACTAACCCTAACCCTAAACCTAAACTTCACCCTAACCCTAAACCTAATCCTCACCCTCACCGTTACCCTTAACTTAACTCTAACCCTAACCCTAACAATAACCCTAACCCTAAACCTAACCCTAACCCTTGCACTCACCATAATTCTAACACTAACCTTAACCCTAAACCTCACCCTAACGCTAACAATAAGCCTGACCCTCACTCTAGCCTTCACCCTAACCCTAATTATAACCCTAAACCTCATCCTAACCCTCACCCCAAACCTAAAAGGCTAACCATTACACTAGCCCTCAACCTAACACTAAATTTAACCCTAAACCTCACCCGCACCTAACCCTAACCCTCAACCTCACCCTCACCCTCCGCTTAACACTAAGCCTAACCCTAACTCCAACCCTAACCATAACACTAACCCTAATGCTAAACCTCACCCCAACCCTCACCCTAAACCTCAACCTCACCCTAGCCCACACCCTAAACCTAAGCCTAAGCATAACCCTCACCCTAACTCTCAATATAACCCTAACCGCAACACTCACCCTAACCCTAACCCTCACACTCACCCTCACCTTAACCCAAGAACTAATCCTAGCCTTAACCCTCACCCTCACCCTCACCCTAAAACTCACCCTAACCCTAACCCTAACCCTAACCCTAACCATAACCCTCACCCTCAGCCTCACCCTCACCGCAAACTTAACCCAAACCATAACACTAACAATAACTCAAACCCTCACCCTAACCCTAACCCTAACCCTAAACCTAACCCTAACCCTAAACCTAAACCTAAATCTAAACCTGACCATAACCCTAATACTAACCCTCACACATACCCTCACAGTAACCATAACACTAAACTTAACCCTTACAATAACCCTAACCCTAACCCTAAGCCTCATCCATACCATATCCTTTACACTAACCTTAGCCCTCACCCTAACACTTACCCTCACACTAACAATAACTCTAACCCTAAAATTAACCCTCACATTAAACCGAACCCTAACCCTAAACCTCAACCTAAACCTCACCCTCACCTTAACATTAACACTAACCTTAACCCTAAACCTCACCCTCCCCCTCCCCCTACCCTATATCTAACCATAAACCTCACCCTAATCCTAACCCTAACCCTCACCCGCACCCTCAACCTCACCATAACTCTAACCCTAACCCTAACAATAACACTAACCCTAACCCTAACAATCACCATAACCCTAATCCTCACCCCACCCTGAGACTCACCCTCACCTCAAACTTAACCCTAACCATACCACTAACAATAACCCTAACCCAAACCCTAATCCTAATCCTCACCCCCACCCTCATCCTCACCCTAACCCTAATCCTATCCCTAACCCTCACCCTAACCTTAACTCTAAACCTAAACCTCACCCTCAGCCTAACCCTAACTCTAACCCTAACCCTAACAATAAACCTCACCCTAACTCTAACTCTAACCCTCATCCTAACCCTAACCCTCACGCTCACCCTCACATTTAGCCTAACCCTAAGCCTAACCCTGAACCTATCCCTAACACACACACTCAGTCTCACCCTAACACTAATCCTAACCTTAAACCTAACCCTCCCCCTAACTCTCCCCCTAACCCTAAACTTAACACGAACACCAACCCTAACCCTCAACCTAACCCTCACCCTAACCCTAACTCTAACCCTAAGGGAAACCCTAAACCTCACCCTAACACTAACACTAACACTCATGCTCACGCTCACAGTAACGGTAACACTAAACCTAACCCTAACAATAACCCTAACCCTAATCCCAACCCTCACCTTAACCATAACCCTCACTCTAACCCAAAACATCACCCTAACACTTACCCTCACCTTAACACTAAACCTAACCCTAAGCCTAACCCTCACACTAATGCTAACACTAACCCTAACCCTAAAACTCAACCTAACCCTCAACCTCACCATAACCCTAATTCTAACCCTAATCGTAACCCTCCCTCTAACCCTCCCCCTAACTCTATACCTAACCCTCAACTTCACCCTCACCCTCAACCTAACCCTAACCCTAAACCCCACCCTAACCATAAACCTAACCCTCACTCTCATGCTCGTCCTAAGCCTAAGCCTAAGCCTAACACTAACTCTAACACTCACCTTAACCCCAACACTATCACTAACCCTAACTCCAACCCTAAACCTCACACCCACCCTAACCCTAACTCTAATCCTAACCAGAAACCTAAACCTCATCCTAGGCCTAAACCTCACCCTCAACCTCACGCTCACCGTAACCATAACCATAATAATACCCCTAAACCTAACCCTAACCCTCATCCTAAAGATAACCTTCACCCTAACCCTAACCCTCGCCCTAACACTTACCCTCACCCTATCACAAACCCTAACCTTAACACTAACCCTCACAATAACCCTAACCATCACCCTAACGCTCACCCTAACTCTGACCCTAACTCTCACCCTCACCCTAGCCCATACCCAAACCCTAAGCCTATGCCTAACCCTCACCCTAACCCTCACTCTAACCCTAACCCCAACACTCACCCTAATGGTAACCCTCAACCTCACCCTCATCTTAACACTAATCCTAACCCTAACCCTAACACTCACCCTCACCTTAAGCCTAATCCTAATCCTAACGCTAAGACCAACTCTCACCCCCACACTGAACCTCACCCTAACCCTAACCCTAACACTAAACCTAACCCTAACCCTAACCCTCACTCTAAACCTAACTCTAACCCTAAACCTCACCCTCACCCTAACCATAACCCTAACCCTAATCCTAAACCTCAGCCTAAACCTAAACCTTACCCTAACACTTACCCTCACCTTAATACTAACACTAACCCTAACATTAACCTTCACACTAATGCTAACCATCACCGTACACCTAAACCTCATCCTAACCCTAACCCTAACACTCAATGTCACCCTAAGCCTCACCCTAACTCTAACCCTCATCCTAACCCTTAACCTCTCACTAACGCTAACATTAATCCTCATTCTAACACTCAAACTCACCCTAACCCTAACCCGAACACTCACCCTTACCATAACCCTCACCCACAGCATAACCCTCAGATTTCTCTTACTGTCACCCTCATCCTAACCCTCACCCTAAACCTAATCCTCAGCCAAACCCTCATCCTTACTGTAACCCTAACCATAACCCTAATCCTAACCCTCAACGTAACCCTAAACGTAACCCTCTTCCTAACAATCACTCTAACCTTAACCCTAACCATCAACTTAACCCTAACCTCACCCTCACCTTCAGCCTCAGCCTAACCCTAAGCCTAAGCCTAAACCTAACCCTAAACCTCACACTTACCCTAGCCCTCACACTAACCCTAATCCTAACCCTAACCATCATCCTAACCCTCAAGCTAACCATAACATGAACCATCACTCTAAACCTAATCCTCATCCCCACACTCACCCTCAGCCTAACCCAAAGCTGAAGCCTAACCCTAACCCTAACCCTCACACTCACACTCACCCTAACCTTAATCCTAACCCTAACCCTAAAACTAAACCTCAACCTAATGGTCACCCTAACCCTAACCCTAACCCTCACCTTCACCTTAGGCCTCACCCTAACCCCACCCCAAACTTAACCTGAACCCTCACCGGAACCCGAACCCTAACACTCACCCTAACTCTACCCCTAACCCTAAACCTAAACCTAAACCTAGGCCTAACACTAACCCTCACCCTCACCCTTGCCCCCACCCTAACCCTAAGTGCAACCCTAAAACTCATCCAAACACTCACCCTAACGCAAATCCTAAACCTTAACCTAACACTAAACCTAATTCTAACCCTCAACCTAACTGTAATCCTGAACCTTACCATAACCCTAACCCTAACCCTCACCCTAATACTAAACCTTACTCGAAACCTAACCCTAAACCTCACCCTAACCCTAACCCTCACCCTCAAACTAGACCGGAACCTAACCCTAACCATCATCCTCACCCTAAACCTCACACTAACCCTAACACTAATCGTCAATCTAACCCTTACCCTCAACCTAACCCTAACCCTCAACCTAAACCTATCCCTCACACTCAGCATAAACCTAAAGCGAAACCTCACCGTATCCCTAACCCTAACACTAACACTAAACCTCACCCTAACCCTAACCCTAACCCTCACACGCACCCTCACCCAAATGCTAATCCTAAACCTAACCATATCACTAACCCTAACCCTCACCCTAACCCTCACCCTAACCCTAACCATAACACTAACCCTAACTCTAACCGTCACACTAACCGTCACCCTAACGCTAACTCTAACCCTAAAACTCACCCTCACCCTAACCCTAAACCTCACACTCACCCTCACCCACAGCCTTTCCCTAAGCCTAGCCCTAACCCTAACCCTTAGACTCACCCTCACCCTAACCCTAATCCTAAACCTAAACCTAAACCTAACCCTCATCCTAACTCTAACCCTCACCCTAATACTAACACTAACACTAACCCTAACACTAAACCTCACCTTATCCCTCAACCTAACCCTAACTCTAACCCTGAACCTCACCCCCACCCTAAACCTGAACCTAACCCTAAACCTCACCCTTACCCTAGCCCTCACCCTAACCCTAATCCTAACCTTAACACTCATCCTAAACCTCACCCTAACCCTAACCCTCACCCTTAACCTCATCCTTAGCCGAAGCCTAAGCCTAATCCTAAACCTAACACTAACCAACACACTCAACCTCACCCTATCCCCTAACCCTAACCCTCACCCTAACCCTAACCCTCACACTCAACCTCAAACTTAGACTAACCCTAAGGCTAACCCTAAACCTAACCCTAACCCACACACTCACCTTCACCCTAACTCTAATCCTAACCCTAACCCCAACCCTAACCCTCACCCTAGCCTTCACCCTAACCCTAATCCTAACCCTAACCCAAACTCTCACAATAATCCTAACCCTAAACCTCACCCTAAACCTAACCCTAACCCTCACCCTCCCTGTAATGGTAACCCTAACCCTAACAATAACCCTAACCCTAACTCTAACCCTCACCCTAACACTTACCCTCACCCTTACACTAACCCTAACCCTAACACTAACCCTCACACTAATCTTAACCCTTAACCTAACCCTAAACTTCACCCTAAACCTAACCCTAACTCACAACCTCAGGCTAGCCCTCACCCTAACCCTAATTGTAACCCTAACCCTAACCCTAACCCTAACCTTCACCCTAAACTTCAAACAAACCCTAACCCTAATTCTCAATTTAACCCTCACCCTCACCCTAACCCTAACTGTAACCCTTACCCTAACCCTCGCCTTAACCCCAACCCTTACCCTTATCTTAATTCTCATGCTTAAACTAACCCTCACCTTTACGGTATCATCAGCCTCACCCTAACCCCCACCCTAACCCTAACCCTCATCCTAACCCTCACCCTAACCGTAACCTAACCATCACCCTAACCCTAACACTCACCCTCAACCTGACAATCAGACTAATCCTAAGCCTAAGCATAAATCTAACTCTAACCCTCAACCTCACCCTAGCCCTCACCCTAACCCTTATCCTTATCCAAACCCTCATCCTAACCCTCAACCTAACCCTAACCCTAACCATCTCCCGAAACCTAATCCTCACACCCAAACTCACCCTCAGCCTCACCCCCCACCTCACTTTAACTCTAACCCTAACCCTAACAATAACACTAACCCTAATCCTAACCCTAACCCTAACCCTAAACCTCAACCTAAACCTCCCCCTAACCCTAACCCTAACACTAACCCTAACCCTCCCCCTAAGCCTAACTCTAACCCTAAACCTCACACTCAACCTAACCCTAATTCTAACCCTCACCCTAACCCCCACCCTAACCCTAACCCTCATCCTAACCCTAAAGGTAACCCTAACCCTAATCCTATATCCAACCCTCAACCTCAGCCTCACCCTCACTGCAAACATAACCATAACCATAACACTAACAATAACCCTAAACCTCATCCTAACCCTCACCCTAACCCTAACCCTAAACCTAAACCTCACCCTAACACTAAACCTAATGCTCACCCTCACCATAGCCCACACCCTAATGCTAATCCTAACCCTAATCCTCATCCTAACACTCAGCCTAACCCAAACCCTAACCCTCACCCTAGCCCTAACCCTCAAAGTAACCCTAACCCGCACCCTCACTGTAACCTGAACCGTAAACCTCACCCAAACCCTAAACTTAACCTGAACCCTAACTCTCACCTTAACGCTACCCATAACCCGAAAACTAAACCTAACCCTTACCCTTACACTCACCCTCAGATTAACCCTTAGCCTAACCCTAACCCTAAGCCTAACCCACTAACCCTAACACTAACCCTAATCCTAATCCTAAACCTAACCCTAACCCTCCCCCTCATCCTAAACCTCACCCTAACCCTAACCCTCACCCTAAACCTCACCCTAAACCTAACTCTAACCCTAAACTTCACCCTCAACCTCACCCTAACCCTAACCCTAATCCTAACCCTAAACCTCACCCTAACCCTAATGCACAACCTCACCCTCACCCTCAACATAACTCTAATCCTAACCCTAACAAAAACACTAATCCTAACCCTATCCCTAACCCTCACCCTCATCCTAACCCTAACCTTAACCCAAACCCTCACCCTAACCCTAACACTAACCCTAACCCTAAAACTCACGCTAACACTAACCCTAACTCTCACCCTCAGCCCCACCCTCACTGTAAACTTAACCCTAACCATAACACTAACAATAACCCTAAGCCTAACTCTAATCTAACCCTCACACTCACCCTAACCCTAACCCTAACCCTCACCATAACCCTAAAACTAACCCTAACCCTAAACCTCACCATAACTCTAATCCTAACCATCAACTTCACCCTAACCCTCACACTAACCCTAATCATCCTCACCCAAAACCTCACACTAATCCTAACACTAATCCTTAATCTAACCCTCACCCTCACCCTAACACTAATGTGAACCCTCACCCTTACCATAACTCTCACCCTCAGCCTAAACCTCACTTTTACTCTTAGAGTCACCCTCATTCAAACCCTAAACCTAACACTCATCCTAACCCTCACACTAACCGTAACCCTAAACATCACCCCAACCCTAACCCTCATCCTCAGCTTTAGCCTCAGCCTAACCCCAATCCTAAGCCTAACCCTAAACCTAAACCTCACACTCACCCTATCCCTCACCCTAACACTAACCCTCACCCTAACCCTAATCCTAACCCTAATCCTAACCCTAACCCTAAACCTAAACCTCAACCTCACCCTAACCCTAACCCTAACACTAAACCTAACCCTAACCATAATCATAACCCTCACCGTCAGCCTCACCCTCACCGCAAACTTAACCCAAACCATAACACTAACAATAACCCTAACCCTCACCCTAACCCTAAACCTAAACCTTACCCTAACTTAAACCCTAACCCTAAAACTAAAACTGACTCTAACCTAATCCTAACTCTCACCCTCACCCTCACTGTAACCATAACCCTAACCTAACCCTTAAAATAACACTAACCCTAACCCTATCCCTCATCTTAACCATATCCTTCACCCTAACCTTAACCCTCACCCTAACATTTACCCTCACCCTAACCCTAACGCTAACACTAACCCTAACCCTAACCCTCACCCTCAGCTACCCCCTAACCCTAACTCTAACCCTAAACCTCTCCCTCCCTCTAACCCTAACCCTAACCCTAACCCTAACTCTAAACCTCAGCCTAACCCTAAACCTAAACCTCACCCTCACCCTAGCCCTCACCCTAACCCGAATCCAAACCTAACCCTCATCCTAACCCTCATTCTAACACTAACCCTAACACTCACCTTCAGCCTCACCCTAACATTAAACATAACCCTAACCCTCAACCTAACCCTAACTGTCACCATCACCATAACTCTTACCCTAACCCTCACCCTAAACCTAAACTTAACCCAAACCCTAACCCTAACCTAATTGTAACCCTAAACCTAACCCTCACACTCACCCTAACCCTCACCTTAACCCTAATTGTAACATGAACCCTAACCCAAAACCTCACCCTCAGTGTCATCCTAACCCTAACCCTAACCCAAAACCTCACCCTCACCCTCATCCTAACCCTCACTCTAAACCTAAACCTCATCCTAACCCTAACCCTAAACCTCACCCTCACGCTAGCCCTCACCCTAACCCTAATCCTAACCCTAAACCTCATCCTAACCCTCACCCTAAACCTCACCCTCAGCCTCCCCCTAACCCTATATCTAACCGTAAACCTCACCCTCAACCTAACCCTAAACCTAACCCTAATCCCCACCCTAACTCTAACCCTAACACTCACCTGCAACCTCAACCTCACCGTAACTCTAACCCTAACCCTAACAATAACACTAACCCTAACCCTAACCATCACCCTAAACCTATTCCTCACCCCACCCTCAGCCTCACCCTCACTGCAAACTTAACCCTAACCATAACACTAACAATAACCCTAACCCTAACACTAACACTAATCCTCAGCCCCACCCTCATCCTCAGCCTAACTCTAAGCCTAACCCTAACCCTAAGACTAACCCTCACCTAAACCCTAACCCTATAATTAACCCTAACCCTAAACCTAACCCTAACTCTAAACCTAAACCTAATCCTCAGCTTCACCCTCACCCTAAACCAAACCCTAACCCGAAACCTCACCCTAACCCTAAGCCTAAGCCTAAGCCTAACCCTAACCTTCACACTCACTCTACCCTAAACCTAATCCTAAACATAATCCTCATCTGAACACTCACCTTAACCGCAATCCCAACCATCACCCTAACCCTAACCCTCACCCTCACCCTCAGCCTCAGCCTAACATTAAGCCTAACTCTAACCCCAACCCTAACCCTAACACTAAACCTAACCCTCACCCTAACGCTCACCCAAACCCTAACCCTAACCCTCACCCTCACCCTAGCCCATACCCAAACCATAAGCTTAAGCCTAACCCTCAACATAACCCTCACTCTAACCCTAACCCCAACACTCACCCTAAACTTAACCCTCACCCTCACCCTCACCCTAACTCTAATCCTAACCCTAACCCTAACACTTACCCTCACCTTAACCTTAATCCTAATCCTAACCCTAACACCAACCCTCACCCCCAAACTAAACATCACCAGAACACTAACTCTAACCCTAACACTCACCCTAAACCTAACTCTAACCCTAAACCTCACCCTCACACTATCCGTAACCCTAAAACTAATCCTAAACCTCACCCGAAACCTAAACCTCACTGTAACCCTAACCCTAACCCTCAACTTCACCCTAGCCCTCACCCTATCTCTAACCCTCATCCTAACCCTAAACCTCACAGTTACACTAACACTAATCATCAATCTAACCCAAACCTTCACCCTAACCCTAACCTGAACCCTCACCCTTACCAAAACCCGAACCCTCAGCCTAACCCTCACCTTTTCTCTTACTGTCACCCTCATCCTAAGCCTCACCCTAAACCTAATCCTCATCCTAACCCTCACCCTAACTGTAACCCTTACCATCACCCTAACCCTAAACCTCACCCTCACCTTCAGCCTCAGCCTAACCCTAAGCCTAAGCCTAAACCTAACCCTAAACCTCACACTCACCCTAGCCCTCACCCTAAACCTAATCCTAACCCTAACCCTCATCCTAACCCTCAAGCTAACCATATCCTGAACCATTATTCTAAACCTAATCCTCATCCCCACACGCACCCTCAGCCTAACCCAAAGCCTAAGCTTAACCCTAACCCTAACACTCACAGTCACCCTCACCCTAAACTTAATCCTAATACTAACCCTAAACCTAAACCTCAACCTAACCCTCACCCTAAAACTAACCCTAACCCTCACCCTCACAATAGGCCTCACCCTAACCCTCACCCCAAACCTAACACTCACCCTAACCGTAACCAGAACCCTAACCCTCACCAAACCCTACCCCTAACTCTAAAACCTAACCACACCCTAACCCTAACTCTAAGCCTCACCCTCACCGTTGCCCTCACCCTAACATTAATTGCAACCTTAACCCTCATCCAAACACTCACAATAACCCTAACCCTAACCGTCAACCTAACCTTACACCTAATTCTAATCCTCAACGTAACCCTAACCCTGACCCTCACCGTAACCCTAACAATAACCCTCACCCTAACCTAAACCTAATCCGAACCTTAAACCTCACCCTAACCCTAACCTTCATCCTCACCCTATCCCTCATCCTACACTTAATCTTAACCCGAACTCTCATGTAAAAACTCACCCTAACCCTAACACTAAACCTCGCCCTAAACCTAGCCCTAAGCCTAACTCTCAACCTAACCCTAACCCTCACGCTAACCATAACCCTAAGCCGAAACATGACCCTATCCCTAAACCTAACCCTAACCCTAAACCTCACCCTAAACCTAACCCGAAACCTCACCCTCATGCTAGCCCTCACCCTAACCCTCACCCTAACCCTAACCCTAACCCTAACCCTCACCCTAACCCTAAACCTAACACTAACCCTAACACTAACCCTCACAATAACACTCACCCTAACGCTAATAATAACCCTAAACCTCACCCTCACCCTAAACCTAACCCTCACCCTCACCCTCACCCACAGCCTATCCCTAAGCAAAACCCTAACCCTAACCCTCACACTCACCCTCACACTGACCCTAATCCTAATCCTAACCCTAAACTTAACCCTCATCCTAACCCTAATGCTGACCCTAACAATAACCCTAACACTAACCTTAACCCTAAACCTCACCCTATCCCTCACCCTAAACCTAACCCTTACCCTAAACCTCAACCTAACACTAATCCTAACCTTATCCCTCGTCCTAACCCTCACCCTAACCCTAAACCTAACCCTCACCCTAACCCTAAACCTTACCCTCATCCTCACCCTCAGATTAACAATTAGCCTAAACCTAACCCTCAGCCTAACCTAAACCCTCACCCTAACACTAGCCCTAATCCTAATCCTAACCCTAAGCCTAACCCTCACACTCATCCTAACCCACACACTAAACCTAACATTAAACCTAACCCTAACCCTCACCCTAACCCTCACACTAACATTAACACTAAACATAAACCTCACCCTCAACCTCAACCTAACCCTAACCCTAACCCAAACCTCACCCTAACCCTAAACCTCACCCTCACACTCACCATAACTCTAATCCTAACCCTAACAATAAAACTAATCCTAACCCTCACCCTAAACCTCACACTAACATTAACACTAACCCTAACCCAAACACTCACCCTCACCCTCACCCTAACCCTAACCCTAAACCTCACCCTAACCCTAACCCTAGCACTAAAAAACCCTAAACCTAACCCTAACCCTCATCCTAACCAAAACCTTCACCCTATCCCTAACCCTCACCCTAACACTTACCCTCACCCTAACACTAACCCTTACCCTAATATTAACCCTCACACTAACCCTAACCATCACTCTAACCCTAAACCTCACCCTAACCCTAACCCTCAACGTCAACCTAGCCCTCAACCTAACCCTAACCCTCATCCTCTCCCTAAACCTCAAACTCACCCTAACACTAATTCTCAATCTAACCAGCACACTCAACCTTACCCTAACCCTCACCCTTACCATAACCCTCACACTCAGCTAAAACCTCACCTTTACCCTTACTGTCACCCTCACCCTAACCCTCACCCTAACACTAATCCTCATCCTAACCCTGACTATAAGGGTAACCCCAACCATCACCCTAACCCTAACCCTCACCCTCACCCTCAGTCTCAGCCTAACCCTAAGCCTAAGCCTAACCCTAACCCTAACCCTCACACTCACCCTCACCCTAACACTTATCCTAACCCTAACCCTCACACTCACCCTAACCCTTACCCTCACCTTAACCTTAACTGTAATACTCAGCCTAACCTCATCCTAACCATCACACTAAACCTAAACCTCACCCTAACCATAACCTTAGCCCTCAGCCAAACGCACTTCCTAACCCTAACCCTAACCCTCAACCCAACCCTAACCCTAACCTTAACTCTAACCCTAACCCTAACCCTAAACCCCAAACTCACCCTCACCCTCAGCCTAAACCTAACCCTAAAGCTAAACCTAAACCTAACCCTCACACTCACCCTCACCCTAACTCTAACCCTAAACCTAACCCTGAACTTCACCCTAAACACAACCCTATCCCTAACCCTCACCTAACCCTAACCCTGTTTCTAACCCTCACCCTAACCCTCACCCTAAACCTCACCGTAAACATAAGCCTAAACCTAACCCTCAACTTCACCCTAAACCTCACCCTAACCCTTACCCTCACCCGAACCCTAAACCTAACCCTCAACCTAACCCTCATCCTAAACCTACCCCTAACCCTAACCTTCGCTCTAAGCTTAATGCTAATCCTAACCCTAACCCTCACATTAACCCTAACCCTAACCCTCACGCTCAACCTAACCCTCAGGCTAACCCTCATCCTAACCCTAACCCTAATCCTAACCCTCACCCTAACCTTAATGCTAACCGTAACCCTAACCCTCACATTAACCCTAACCCTATCTGTCACGTTCAACCTCACCCTCAACCTAAACCTAACCTTAACCCTAATCCAAAACTAACCCTACCCCTCACCCTAATGCTAAACCTAATGCTAACCAAAAACCTCACCGTAATCGTAAACCTATCCCTAACCCTCACCCTAACCATAACCCTAATCCAAAACCTAATCCTCACCCTAACCCTTAACATCACTCTAAAACTTTCCCTCACCCTAGCCCTAAATTATCAGTCTAACCCTCATCCTAACCCTAACCCTAACATTCACCCTAACCTTAACCCTAACCGTAAACTTGACCCTCACCTAAACCCTAACCTTCACCCTCACCCTCAACCTCACCCTCACACTCACACTAACCCTCACACTCACCCTAACCCTCACCCTAACCCTAACCCTCATCCTAACCCTCACCCTAACCGTAACCCTAACCATCACCCTAACCCTCACCCTCACCCTCACCCTCAGCCTCAGCCTAACCTTAATCCTAAGCCAAACACTAACCCTCACCCTCACCTTAGCCCTCACAGTAACCCTAATCCAAACCGTAACCCTCATCCTAACCCTCAACGTAACCATAACCCTAACCAACACTCTAAACCTAAGCCTCATCCCCACACTCAGCATCAGCCTAACCCTAAGCCTAAGCCTAAGCCTAACCCTACCCCTAAACCTCACTATAAACCTAACCGTAACCTAACCCTAACCCTAACAATAATCCTCACAATCACTCACACCCTAAACCAAACCCTAACCCTAACCCTAAACCTCATCCAAACCCTCACTCTAACCCTAAATCTCACCCTGACTGTAACACTAACCCTCTTCCCCACCCTCACCCTCAGCCTAACCCTAAGCCTAAGCATAACCCTAACCCTAACCCTGACACTCACCCTCACCGTAAATAATCCTAACCCTAACCCTAACCCTAAACCGAAACCTAAACCTCACACTCACCCTAAGACTAACACTAACCCTAAACCTCACCCTCAACCTAACCCTAACACTAAACCTCACCCTAAACCTCACCCTCACCCTAATCCTCACCCACAACCTCACCCTCACAATAACTCTAACCCTAACCCTAACAATAACACTAACACTAACCCTAACCCTAAATCTAACCCTAACCATAAACCTCACCCTCACTGCAAACTAAACAATAACCATAATACTAACAATAACCCTTACCCTAACCCTAAGCCTAACCCTAACACTAACCATAAATCTAACCCTAAAACTCAACCTCACCCTAAACCTAACTCTAACACTAACCCAAACCCTAAACATCATCCTAACCCTAACCCTAACCCTCAACCGCATCCTCACCCTCACCATAACTCTAACCCTAAACCTAAACCTAACCATCACCCTAAACCTAATCCTCACACCACCCTCACCTTCAGGCTAACACTACACCTAAGCCTAAGCCTAACCCTAACCCTCACTATAACCCTAAACGTAATCCTATCACTAACCCTAACCCTAACCCTAAACCTGACCATCACCCTCACATTAAACCAAACCCTAACCCTAAACCTAACCCTAAGCCTAACCCTCATCCTCACCCTAAACTTCACACTAAAACTAACCCTATTCCTCAATCTAACCCTCACCCTCTCCTTAACCCCTAACCTTCAACCTTACCCTAACCCTCCCCCTAACCCTAACCCTCAAACATATCTTAACTCTCACCCTCAACCTAACCCTCAACTTTACCCTTACCATCACACTCACCCTAACTCTCACCCTATCCCTAAACCTCATGCTAACCTTCAACCTAACCGTAACCCTAACCATCACCCTAACCCTAAACCTCACTCTCAACCTCACCCTTAGCCTAAGCCTAAAACTAACCCTAACCCTAACCCCCACCCTCACCCTAGCCCTCACCCTAACCCAAATCCTAACCCTAACCCTCATCCAAACCCTCACCCTAACCCTAACTCTCACCCTCACCCTCACCCTCACCCTCACCCTCACCCTCACCATAACTCTAAACCTAACCTTAACAATAACACTAATCCTATCTCTAAACCTAACCCTAAAGCTAATCCAAAACCTAACACTCACCCTCAGCCTCACCCTCACAGCAAAGGGAATCTTAACCATAACACTAACAATAACACTAACAATAACCCTAACCCTAATCCTAACCCTCACACTCACCCTAACCCTAATCCTAACCCTAACCCTCACCCTAACCCTAACCCTCACCCTCACCTTAAGCCTAATCCAAATTCTAAAACTCACCCTAACACTAATCCTCATCCTCACCATAACCCTAACCCTCACACCTACCTTCACGCTCAGCCTAATCGTAAGCCTAAACCTAACCCTAACGCTAACCCTCACACTCACCCTTACCCTAACCCTAATCCAAAACCTAAGCCTATCCCTAAACCTCAACCTAACCCTAACCCTCACCCTAAACCTCCAGCTAAACCTAACTCTAAACCTAAACCTCACACTCAAACAAACCCTAACCCTAAACCTCACCATAAACCTCACCCTAACCCTAACCCTCACCCTCACCCTCACCCTCAACTTAACTCTAAACCTAACCCTAACAATAACACTAACCCTAACCCTAACCCTAAATCTAACCCTAACCATAAACCTCACCCTCAACGCAAACTTAACCGTAACCATAACACTAACAATAACCCTAACCCTAACCCTAATTTTAACCCTAACCCTAACCCTAATTCTTACCCCCACCCTCAACCTCAGCCTAAGCCTAAGCCTACCCTAACACTAACCCTAACCGTAAACTTAAATCTCACCCTCACCCTAACCCTAACTCTAACCCTAACCCTAAACCTCACCTTAACCCTCACCCTCAACCTCACTCTCACGGTCACTGTAACTCTAACCCTAAACCTAACAATAACGCTAACCCTTACCCTAACCCTAACCCTAACACTAACCGTAACCCTCACCCTCAACGCAAACTTAACCCTAACCATAACACTAACAATAACCCTAACCCTAACCCAACCCTCACTGTAACGCTAACCCAAACCCTAATCCAAACCCTAAACCTAACCCTAACCCTAACACTATCCCTATCCATAATCCTCACCCTCACCCTCACCCTAACCCAAACTCTATCCTTAACCCTCACTCTAACCCCAACCCTAATCCTAAACCTAACCCTGAACCTAAACATAACCCTAACACTAAACCTCATCCTAACCCTCACCCTAAACCTAACCCTAAACCTCACCCTAACCCTAACCCTAACCCTCACCCTCAAGCTCGGCCTAAGCCTAAGCCTAAGAATAGGCCTAACCCGAACTCTAACCCTTACCCTAACCCTCACCCTAACCCTAACCCTAAAACTAACACTAACTCTAACCCTAAACCTCACCCTCAACGTAAGCCTAACTCTAAACCTAACCCTAAACCTTTACCTCACCCTAACCCTAACACTAACCCTCACCCTCACCGTAACCTTAACCCTAACCTTAACCCTAACAATAACCCTAACCCTAAACTTAACCCTCACTCTAACCATATCCCTCAACATAACCCTAATCCTCAATCTAACCCTCACCCTCACCTTAACCCCTAACCCTCAACTTTACCGTAACCTTCACCCTAACCCTAACCCTCACCCTTATCTTAACCCTCACCCTCAGCCTAACCCTCAACTTTACCTTTATATCACGCTCACCCTAACCATCACCCTATCTCTAAACCTCATGCTAACCTTAAAGCTAACCGTAACCCTAACCCTAACCCTAACCCTAACCCTCACCCTAGCCCTCACCCTAACACTAATCCTAACCCTGACCCTCCTCCAAACCCTCACCCTAACCCTAAACCTAACCCTCACCCTCACCCTCACCCTCACCATAGCTCTAACCCTAAACTTAACAATAACAGTAATCCTAACTCTAAACCTAACCCTAACCCTAACGCTAATCCTAAACCTAAACCTCACCCTCAGCGTCACCCTCATAGCAAAGGTAACCTTAACCATAACACTAACAATAACCCTAAACCAAAACCTAATCCTAAACCTCACACTCACCCTAACCCTAATCCTAACCCTAACCCTCACCCTAAATCTAACCCTCACCTTCACCTTAAGCCTAATCCAAATTCTAAATTCACCCTAACACTAATCCTCACCCTAACCATATCCCTAACCCTCACACCTACCTTCACCCTCAGCCTAACCATAAGACTAAGCCTAACCCTAAACCTAAACCTCACACTCATGCTTACCCTATCCCTAATCCTAACCCTAAACCTATCCCTAAACCTCAACCTAAACCTAACCCTCACCTAACCCTCCCCCTAAACATAACTCTAAACCTAATCCTCACACTCAACCTAACCCTAACCCTAAACCTCACCATAAATCTCACCCTAACCCTAACCCTCACCCTCACTCTCAACTTAACTCTAACCCTAACCCTAACAATGACGCTAACCCTAACCCTAAACCTAAACCTAACCCTAACCATAAACCTCACCCTCATCAGAAACTAAACCCTAACCATAATACTAACAATAACCCTAACCTTAACCCTAACTTTAACCCTACCCCTAAACCTAACCCTAATTCTCAACCCCACCCTCAACCTCAACCTAACCCTAAACCTAACCCTAACACTAACCCTAACCCTAAACCTAAATCTCACCCTAAACCTAACTCTAACTCTAACCCTAAACCTAAACCTCACCCTAACCCTAACCCTAACCCTCACCCGCAACCTCACCCTCAACGAAAATCTAACCTTACCCTAACAATAACACTAACCCTAAACCTAATCATCACCCTAACCTTAATCCTCACCCCCACCCTCAGCCTCAGCCTAACCCTAAGTCTAAGCCTAACCCTAACCCTAACCCTCACACTCACACTCACCCTAAACCTCACCCTAACACTTACCCTCACCCTAACCCTCACCTTAAACCTAAGCCTAACCCTAAACCTCACTCTCACGTTAACAATCACCCTAACCCTTACCCTCACACGAACACTAACTCTCAGCCTAACCCTCATCTTAACCCTAGCCCTAACCCTACCCCTCACTCTAACCTTAACGCTAACAATAAAGGTAACCCTCACATTAACCCTAACACTCACACTCAACCTCACCCTCAGTCTAACCCTAACACTAACCCTAATCCAAACCTTAACCCTCACCCTCACCCTCACCCTAAATCTAAACCTAACCAAAACCCTCACCCTAAACCTAACCCTATCCCTAACCCTCATGCTAACCCTAAACCTAATCCTAAAACTAATCCTCACCCTAACCCTAACCCTCACCCTAACCTTAACCCTAACCCTAACCCTCACCCAAAACCTCACTTTCACCCTCAACCTCAGCCTCACCCTCACCCTTACCATCACCCTCACCCTAACACTCACCCTCACCCTAATCCTAACCATAACTCTAACCCTCACCCTAAACCTAACTCTGACACTCACCCTCACCCTCACCCTAAGCGTAAACCTACACCTAAGCCTAATCCTACACCTAAACCTCACCCTCGCCCTCACCCTAAACCTAAACCTTACCCTAACCCTAACCCTAGCCCTCACCCTAACACTAACCCTAATCCTCCCCCTCACCTTAACCCTAACCCTAATGCTAACCCTAACACTCATCGTCACAGTAAACCTAATCCTAACCCTCACCCTAAACCTAACTTTAAACCTAATACTATCCGTAACCCTCACCGTCACCCTAAACCTCACTCTAAACCTTACCCTAACCATAACCCTCACCCTAACCCTAACCCTAAAACTAACACTAAACCTCACCCTAACCCTCACCCTATTCCTAAATCTAAACCTAACCCTCACCCTAACGCTCACCCTAACCCTCAACCTAAACCTAAACCACACCCTCACCCTAACCCTCACCCTAAAATTTAAACTCACCCTATCTCTAACATTAACCCTAACACTAATCCTAACCATATCCCTAACCCTGAAACTCACCCTAACCCTCACCGTCACCTTAACCCTCACCCTAACCCTAACCGTCACTCTCACCCTAAAACTCACCCTCTCCCTAACTCGAACCCTCACCCTAACCCTACCCTAAACCTCACCCGAATCCTAATCCTCACCCTAAACCTAACTCTAAACCTAACCCTCATACTAACCCAAACCATCACCTTAAACCTCACCCTAACCCTCATGCTAACCCTAAAGCTAACCCTAACTCTCACTCTCACCCTAACCCTCATCCTAACCCTTAAATTCACACTAACCCTAACCCTAACCCTAATCCTCACATTAACCCTAACACTCACACTAACCCTAATGCTACCCCTCACATTAACCCTAACCCTAACCCTCACCCTAGCCCTATCCGTAACCCTCACCTTCCCACTAACCCTCAATGTCACTGTCACCCTAACCCTCACCCTAACCCTAATACTCACCTACACCCTCACCCTCACTGTCACCCTCACCCTAACCCTCACCCTAACGCTAAACATCACCCTAATCCTAACCCTCACCCTAAACCTAACTGTAATCCTCACCCTAACATTAAATCTCACCTTAAACCTCACCCTCACCCTAATCCTCACCCTCAGACTAACCCTAACCCTAAGGCTTTCCTAACGGAAACCCTCGCCTTCATCCTCACCCTCACCCTAACACTAACCCTAATCCTCACTCTCACCCTAACCCTCACCCTAACCCTAAATCTCACATTAAACCTCACCCTCACACTAATCCTCACCCTCAGACTAACCCTAAACCTAAGGCTTTCCTAACGGAAAACCTCACCTTAATCCTCACCCTCACCCTAATCCTCACTCTCACCCTAACCCTCATCCTAACCCTAACTTTCACCCCAAGCCTAACCCTAACCCGTACCCTCACCCCAAGCCTAACCCTAACCCTAACCCTCCCCCTAACACAAACCCTCCCCCTAAACCTCACCCTAACCCTAACACTAACCCTAACCCTCACCCTCACCCTAAACCTCACCCTAACCCTTTCCCTCACATAACCCTAAACCTAACCCTAACCCAAATCCTCACCTTCACCCTAATCCTAACACTAATCCTCAACCTAACCCTAATCCTCCCCTTAAACCTCACCCTCAACCTAATCCTCACCCTAACCGTAACTCTAAGCCTTTCCTAACTGAAACACTTACCCTCACCCTAACGCTAAACCTCACTCTCACACTCACCCTAACCTTAACTCTTACCCTAAAAATAACTCTAACCCTAACCCTAACCCTCTCCCTCAACCTAACCCTAACCCTAAAACTCACCCTAACCCTAATCCTTACCCTAAACCTCACACTCACCCTCAACCTAACCCTCACCCTTACCCTCACCCTCACTATCACACTAACCCTAACACTAACACTAACCCTCACCCTAACCATCACAGTCACCCTAACCCTCACTCTAAACCTAACCCTCAACCACACCCTAATTCTCCCCCTCAACCGAACCCTCACCCTCACCCTAACATTCACCCTCACCCTAAACCTCACCCTCACAATCAAAATCACGCTAACGCTAGCCCTTACCCTAACTATAACCCTGAACCTAACCCTAACCCTCACTGTTATCCCCACCCTAACCCTAACCCTAATGCTCAACCTAACCCTAGACCTCATCCTAACACTTACCATATCCCTAAACCTCACCCTCACACGAACCCTAACCCTCACACTAACACAAATCCTAACCCTCACCCTCACCCTCAACCTCACCCTAAACCTAACCCTAACCCTAACCCTCATCCTAACTCTAATGATAACCCTAACCCTTAACTTCACCCTATATCTCACCATAACCCTTAAACTCACCATAACCTTAACCCTAACCCTAACCCTAATCCTCACCCTAACCCTAACCCTCACACACACCTTAATCCTCACATTCACCGGAACCCTTATCCTCACCCTAACACTCACCATAACGCTAACCCTAACCCTAATCCTAAACCTAACCCTCACCCTCAACTTCACTGTCACCCTAACCCTAACCCTAAACCTAACACTCACCCTCACCTTAACACTCACCCTAACCAAAAACATCACCATAACCCTAACCCTCACCCTAAACCTAACCCTAACCCTCACCCTAAACTTAACCCTCACCCTAATGCCCTCCCTATCCCTAACACAAACCCAACACCTCATCATCACACAAACCCTCACACTAACCCTTATCCTAACACTTACCCTAATCCTAAACCTCACCCTAACCCTCACACTAACCTTAATCCTCACCCTATCCCTAACCCTAACCCAAACCCTCACCCTAACCCTCACCGTAATTCTTACCCGCACCGTAACCCTAACCATCACCCTCACCCTAAATCTCACCCTAACCCTTACCCTCACGCTAATCCACAAACTAAACCTAACCCTAAACCGACGGCACACCCTAACCCTCACCCTCACCAAAACCCTAACCCTAAACCTAACCCTCACCCTAACCCTAACCCTCACCATCACCCCAACCCTCACACTAACCCTTACCCTCACAATAACCCTATCCCTCACCCTAAACCTAACCCTTATTCTCAAAAGAACACTCACCCTCACGCTAACCCTCGCCCTCACACTAAACATCACCCTAAACCTAACACTCACCCAAACCCTAACCCTAACCCTCACCCTCACCCTAACCCTCACCATGACCCTAAACCTTACCCTAACCCCAACCCACACCCTCACCCTAAACCTCACCCTAACTCTAACTCTAACCCTTACCTACCCGAAAACCTCACCCTCACACTCACCCTCACCCTAATCCTCACCCTCACCCTAGCCCTCACCCTAAAACGAACCCTCATCCTAACCCTAAACCTAAGCCTCACCCACACACTAACCCTAACACTAAACCTAACCCTAACACACATCCTAACCCTAACTCTAAACCTAATGCTAACCCTAAACCTCACACTCACCCTAACCCGAACCCTATCCCTTACAGTCACCCTAACCCTAACCCTAACCCTCACAATAACCCTAAACCTTCCCCTCAGCCTAACACTCACCCTATACCTAACCCTAAACCTAAACCTCACCCTCACACTAACCCTCACCCTAACACTTGCCCACACCCTCACCCTCACCCTAACACTAACCCTAAACCTATACTTCACCCTAACCCTCACTCTCACCCTAACACTCACCCTAACCGTTACCCTCACCCTAACCCTTACCCTAACCCTACACCTAACCCTCACACTAACCTAAGCCTAACCCTCAGCCTAAAACTTATGCTAACCCTAAATCTAACCCTAACCTTCACCATACCCCTAAACCTAGCCCTAACCCTAACCCTCACACTAAACCTAAACCTAACCCTCAGCCTAACCCTCATCCTAACCCTAAACCTAACCCTAATCCTAACTTCACCCTTACCCTCACCGTAACTCTAAACCTAAACCTAAACCTAACACTCACACTCATCCTCACCTTAACTTAAAACTATCCCTAAACCTCACCCTAACCCTAACCATCACCCTATATCTCACCCTCACCCTAACCCTAACCCTAACACTCACCCTAACCCTAACGCTAACCCTAACCCTCACCCTCACACTAAACCAAAGCATAACCCTTACCCTGACCATAACCTTAACCCTCAGCCTAAACCTAATCCTCACCATAACCCTAACTCTCACCCACACACTAACCCACACCCTCACCCTCAACAAAACACTTACCCTAACTCTCACGTTAACCTAACACTATTCCTAACCCTCATCCTAACCCTAACCCTCACCCTATATGTCACCCTCATCCTAACCCTAACCCTAACCCTCACTCTAACCCTCACCCTAAACTTAACACTAATCCTAACCCTCATCCTCACACTAAACCTCACCTTAACCCTTTCCCTCACCATAAACTTAACCCTAAGCCTAAAACTAATCCTCACCCTAACCCTAACCCTCACCCACACACTAACCCTCACCCTCACCCGAACCCTCACACTCACATAAACCTCGCCCTAACCCTAACATTACCCCTCTACCTAACCATCACCCTAACCATAACACTAACCCTAACCCTCAACCTAACCCTAACCCTAACGCTAACACTCAAACTCACCTAAACCTAAGGCTAACCCTAACATTACCCCTCTACCTAACCATCACCCTAACCATAACACTAACCCTAACCCTCACACTCACCTAAACCTCACCCTACACCTTATATTATCACTCTCCCTAACCATCACCCTAATCCCACACTAACACTAACCCTCACCCTAACCATAAACTTATTTCTAAACCTAGCCCTCACCCTCAAACTAGCCCTAACACTAACTCTAACATTAATCCACACCCTAACCCTAACCCTAAACCTTAACCCTCAACCTAACCCTAAACCTAAACCTAACCGGCACACATACCTAAACCTGACCCTAACCCTAACATTACCACTCTCCCTAACCATAACCCTAACGCTAACCCTAACCCTAACCCTCAACCTAACCCTAATCCTACCCCTCACCCTCACCCTCAAACTAACCATAAACCTAATGCTAACCGTCACCCTAACCCTAACCCTCAACCTAAACCTAAACTCAGCTTAACACTCACTCTCACCCGAATCCTCACCCTAACCCTAACACTTAACTAACCGAAACCCTCACCCTCAAACTCACCCTCAGCCTAGCCCTCAGCCAAAACCTCACCCTAACCTTAACCCTCACCCTTAGTGTAACCCTCACCCTCAGCCTAACCCTCATCTTTACCCTTACCATCAACCCCACGCTAACGCTCACCCTAACCCTCACCGTAACCCTAACTCTACCCCTAAACCTCACCCTCACCCTAACCCTAATTCTAACCCTAACCCTAACTCTAAACTTTACCCTAAATCTAACCCTCAACTTCACCCTCACCTTAACCGTAACCCTAACCCTAACCCTAACAATAACCCTAACCCTAACCCTAACCCTCACCCTAACCATAACTCTCACCCTAACATTAACCCTCACCCTAACACTTACCCTCATCCTAACACTGACCCTAACACTAACACTAACCCTCAAACTAACCCTAACCCTCACCCTAATCCTAAACCTCACCCTAACCCTAACCCTAACTCTAAAACTCACCCCCAACTTAGACCTCAACCCAACCCTAATCCTAACACTCACCCTCACCCTAACCATAATCTTAACCCTAACCCTCAACCTAACCCTAACCCTCTCCCTCACCATAACCCTAACCCTCATCCTAACCCTAACCCAAACCCTAACCCTAACTCTAAACCTTACCCTAAAACTAAACCTAACCCTCACCTTCACACTAGCCCTCACCCTAACCCTAATCCTAATCCTCACCCTAACCCAAAACTTAACCGAACCGTAACTCTCACCCTAAACCTAACCCTGACCTTCACCCTAACCCTTACCCTCACACTCACCCTCACTCTCAGCCGACCCTAAGCCTAAGCCTAACCCTAATCCTAACCGTCACACTCACCCTAACCCTTACCCTAATCCTAATCCTAACCCTAAGCCTAACCCTCACCCTCAAACTTAACCACATCCTAACCCTCACCCTAACCCTAACTCTAACACTAACACTAAACCTAACCCTCAACCTCAGCCTCAACATACCCTAACTCTAACCCTGAACCTCATCTTCACCCTAACCCTAACTCTAACCCTAACCATACCACTAAACCTCACCCTCACCCTAAACCTAAACCTAAACCTCACCCTAACCCTAACCCTAAACCTCACCTTCTCCCTAGCCCTAACCTTAACCCAAAACCTAGCACTAACCCTCATCCTAACCCTCCCTCTAACCCTAACCCTAACCCTCACCTTAACCCTAAACCTCACCCTCAAACTTACTCTCAGCCTAACCCTAAACCTAATCCTAAACCTAATCCTAACACACACACTCACCCTCATCCTAAACCTAATCCTATCCCTAAGCCTAACATTAACCCAAACACACCCGCTAACTCTCAATCTAAACCTAGCCCTAACACTAACCCTAAACCAAACCCTCAACTTAAACCTCACTCTAACCCTAAATCTAACCCTAAACCTCACCCTCACACTAACCCTAACTCTAACCCTAACCCAAAACCTACACCTCACCCTAAACCTAAACCTCACCCTCACCCTCAACCTCAACATAACTCTAACCCTAACCCTAAAAATAACATTAACCCTAACCCTAACCCTAACCCTAAACATAACCTTCACCCTTAGCCTCAACCTCACCGCAAACTTAACCCTAACCATAACACTTACAATTACCCTATCCCTAACCCTAATCCTCATCCTCAACCCCACCCCCACCCTCACCCTCAGCCTAACCCTAACCCTAACCCTAACATTAACCCTAGCCCTCACTGTAACCCTAAACCTAACCCTAAAAATAACCCTAACACTAACCCTAATCCTAGCCCTCACCCTCACCTTATCCCTAATCCTAACACTAACCCTCACCATAACCCTAACCCTCACACTTACTGTAACCTTAACCCCCAACCTAACCCTCACCCTAACACTAACCCTAACCCTGAACCTCACCCTAACACTAACACTAAACCTCACCATCAACCTAGCCCTCACCGTAACCCTAATCCTAACCCTAATCCTCATCCGAACCCTCACCCTAAACCTAACCCTAAACCTCAACCTAACCCTAAACCTAACCTGAAACCTCACACTCACCCTAACCTGAACCGTAACCCTAGCCCTAAAACTCTCCCTAACCCTAATCCTAAACTTCACCCACACCGTAGCCCTTACCATAACCCTAATCCTAAATCTAAACCTCATCCTAACCCTCCCCCTATCCCTAAACCTAACAGTAAACCTAACCCTAACCCTCACCCGGACCCTAACCTACCCCTAAACCTCACCCTCACCCTAACCCTAACTCTAAACCTAACCCTAACACTAAACTTCACCCTATTCCTAACCCTAACACTCATTCTAACCCTCACACTAACCCTAACCCTAACCCTAAACATCACACTAACCCTAATCCTCACCCCCACACTCACCCTCAGACTAAGCCTAAGCCTAACCCTAACCCTAACAATCACACTCACCCTCATCCTAACCCTAATCCTAACCCTAACCCTAACCCTAAACCTCAACCTAACCCTCGCCCTAACCTTAACACAAACACTAACCCGAAACCTTACCCTAATCCTAATCCTAACCCTAATCCTAAACCTCACCCTAAACCTCACCTTAACCCTAAGTCTAACCCTAAATCTTACCCTCACCCTTACCCTAACCGTAATCCTAATCCTCACCCTAACCCTAACCCTAAACATCACCCTCACCCTAGCCCTCACCCTAACCCTAATCCTAACCATAACCTTGACACTAACCCTCCCCATAACTCTAACCCTAACCCTCATTATAACCCTAACCCTCACCCTCACCCTCACAGTCAGCCTAACCCTAAGCCTAACCCTAAGCCTAAATCTAAACTTAACCGTAACCCTCACAGTCACCCGCACGCTCACCCTCACCGTAATTCTATCCCTAACCCTAAACCTAACCCTAAACCTCACCAGAACCCTAATCCTAACCCTAAACCTCACCCTCACCCTAACCCTAACACTATCCCTAACACTAACCCTCACCCTAACCCTCACCCTAACCCAATATCTAACCCTAAACCTCACCCTCAACCTAAACCTAACCCTAACCCTAAACCCCACCCTAACCCTAAACCTAACCCTCACCCTCAAGCTCACAATCAGCCTCAGCCTAACCCTAAGCCTAAGCCAAACCCTCACCCTAATCCTCATACTCACGGCACCCTAACCCTAACCCTAAACCTAACCCTAAACCTGAGACTCACACTAACCCTAACCCTAATCGTAATTCTAAACCTAACCCTAACCCTCACACTCACCCTAACCCTCACCTAAACCTAACCCTAATCCTATCATTAACCCTAAACCTAACACTCACCCTCAGCCTCACCCTAACCCTAACTCTAACCCTAAACCTCAACCTCAACCTAATCCTAACCCTAACCCTAACCCTAAACCTCATGCTAACACTAACCCTAAACCTAACCCTCACCCTTGCCCTTACCTTAAGCCTAATCCTAACCCTAACCCTAATCCTAACCCTCTCACTAACCCTAACCCTAACCCTCACGCTAAACCTAACCCTCACCCTCAACCTCACCCTCAGCCCAACCCTAAACCTAACCCTAAACCTAACCCTAACACACACACTCACCCTCACCCTAACCCTAATCCTACCCTAACCCTAACCCTAACCCAAACCCTCCCCCTAACTCTCACTCTAAACCTAACCCTAATACTAACCCTAAACCTCACCCTCAACATAAACCTCACCCTAACCCTAACTCTAAACCTAAACCTCACGCTCTCACTAACACTAACTCTAAACCTAACCCAAACCCTAAACCTCACCATAAACGTAACCCTCACCCTCACCCTCAACCTCACAATAAGTCTAACCCTAACCCTAACAATAACACTAACCTTAACCCTAACCCTAACCCTAACCATAAACCTCACCCTCAGCCTCACCCTCACTGCAAACTTAACCCTAACCATAACACTAACAATAACCCTAACCGTAATCATAATACTCACACCCACCCCCACTCTCACCCTCAGTCTAACCCTAACCCTAACAATAACGCTAATCTTATCCCTCACCATAACCCTAACCTTAACCCTAACAATAACCCTAACTCTACCCCTAATCCTAACCATCACCCTCACCCTAACCCTAATCCTAAAACTAACCCTCACCCTAACCCTAACCCTAACCCTAACCATTATTGTAACCCTAACTCTCAACCTAACCATCACCCTAAACCTAACCCTAACCCTAAACCTCACCCTAACTCTAACCCAAACACCGCCCTCAGCCTAGCCCTCAACCTAACCCTAATCCTAACACTAATCCTCATCCTAACCCTCACCCTAACCCTAACCCTAAAGCTCACCCTAACCCTAACCCTAAACCACAACCTAACCCTAACCCTCACCTTAACCCTAAACTTAACCTGAAATCTAACTCTCATCCTAACCCTAACACTAACCCTCACCCTAACCGTAAACCTCACCCTCTCCCTCACCCTCAGTGTAATGCTTAGCCTAACCCTAACCCTAAAATTACCCCTCACACTCACCCTAACGCTTACCAAAATCCTAATCCTAACCCTAATCCTAACATTAACCCTCAGCCTCAACTTAACCCTAAGTCTAACCGTAAACCTCACACTCACCCTAATCCTAACCCTAACCCTAACCATAAACCTCACCCTAACCCTAAGCCTAAGCATCACCCTCACCCTAGCCCTCACCCTAAAGCTAATCCTAACCCTAACCCTCATCTTAACCCTCCCCATAATCCTTACACTAACCCTCACCCTAACTCTAACCCTCACACCTACCTTTATCTTACTCTAATCCTAATCCTAACCCTAAGCCTAACCCTCACCCTCAAACTAAACATCACCCTAACCCTAACTCTAACACTACCCCTAACACTAACCCACAACTTCAGCCTCAACCTTACCCTAACTCTAACCCTCAAACTCACCATCAGCCTAACCCAAACCCTAACCCTAACCCTCACCCTAACCTTAAATCTAACCATCACCCTAACCTTAAACCTCACCCTCAACCTCACACTCAGCCTAAACCTAAGCCTAAGCCTAACACTAACCTTACCCTCACCCTCACACTAGTCCTCACCCTAACAATAATCCTAACCCTATCCCTCATCCTAACCCACACCCTATCCATAACCCTTACCATCACCCTAACCCTAATCCTCATCCCCACCCTCACCCTCAGCATAACCATAACCCTAAGCCTAACCCTAACTCTAACCCTCACATACCCTAATCCTTACTGTAAACCTAAACCTAACCCTAACCCGAAACCTCAACCTAACCCTCACCCTAAACTTAACCCTAACACTAACCCTAACCCTAAGCCTTGATCTAACCCTCCCCCTAACCCTAAATATAATCCTAAAACTCACCCTCACCCTAACCCAAATCCTAACCCTAACCCTCACCCTAACCCTAACCCTCAACCTCACTGTGACCCTAACCCATATCCTAACCCTCACCCTAACCCTAACCCTAAACCTCACCCAAACACTAATCCTAACCCTCACCCTCACCCTAGTCCTAAACCGAACCCTAATCATAACCCTAATGCTCATCCTAACCATCACCCTAACACTAACCCTAACCCTCACCTTAATCCTAAGCCTAACCCTAACCCTCAACCTAACCCTAACCCTCACCCTCACTATAACCTTAACTCTAACCCTCACCCTAACCCTAAACTTAACCCGAACTCTAACTCTCACCCTAACCCTACCCATAACTCTCACCCTAACCCTAATCATTAACCTCACCCTCACCCTAAGCCTAAGCTTAACACTATACCTAACTCTAACCCTAACCTTAACCCTCACCCTAACACTAAACTTAAACCGAAACCTAACTCTCACCCTAACCCTTCCCCTAAATCTCACCCTAACCCTAATGCTCACCCTCACCCTCACACTAAGCCTAACTCTAAGCGTAAACCTAACCCTAACCCTAACTCTCACTCTCACCCTAATACTTACCCTAATCCTAAAAAGAACACTAAGCCTTACCCTCAACCTCAACCTAACCCTCACCGTAACCGTAATTCTAACACTAACCCTAACCCTCAACTTCAGACTCACCCTAACCCTAACTCTAACTCTAAACCTCACCCTCTCCCTAACACTAACCCTTAACCTCACCCTAAACCTAATCCTAAAACTCACCCTCAACATAGCCCTCACCCTAACCCTAATCCTAACCCTAACCGTCATCCTAACTCTCACCCTAACACTAACCCTAACCCTAACACTCACCCTAACCCTAAACTTAACAGGAATGCTAACTCTCACCCTAATCCTAACCCTAACACTCACCCTAAACCTAACCCTCACCTTCAGCCTAACACTAAGCCTAAACGTAACCCTAACTCTAACCCTCACACTCACCATAAACCTAACCCTAATCCTAATCCTAACACTAACCCTAATCCACACCCTCACCCTAACCCTCACCTTAAGCCTAACCCTAATATTAATCCAAACCCTAACCCCAACCCTAAACCTCATCTTCACCCTAAACCTCACACTAACCCTAACATTAATCCTCAATCTAACCCTCACCCTCATCCTAACAATAGCCCTCACCCAAACCCTATCCCTCATCCTCGCCCTAAACCTCACACTAACCCTAACACTAACCGTCAATCTAACCCTTACCCTTACCCTAACCCTAAACCTAACCCTCACCCTGACACTAACCCTATCCCTAAACCTCACCCTCAACCTAAATATAACTCTAACCCTAACCCTAACACTAAACCTCACCCTATCCCTAACCCTAACCCTCACACTCAACCTCATGCTCAGCCTAACCCTAAGCCTAACACAAACCCTAACCCTAACACTCAGCCTAACCCTAACCCTAACTCTAACCCTAAACCTCACACTCACCTGCACCCTCACTGTCACTGTAATTCTAACCCTAAACCTAACCCTAACCCTAAACCTCACCCTAACTCTAACCCTAACCCTAACACTAACCCTCACCCTTACAGTAACTCTAAACCTAACCTTAACCCTAACCCTAAACCTCACCCTAACCGTAACCGTAACCCTAACCCTAACCCTCCCCATAACCCTATATCTAACCCTAAACCTCACCCTCACCCTAACCTTAACACTAACCCTAACCCTAACCCTCAACCTAACCCTCATCCTAACCCTATATCTAACCCTAAACCTGACCCTCACCCTAACCCTAACCCTAACCCTAACTCTAAACCCCACTCTAACCCTAACCCTAAACCTCACCCACACTCTCACATTCACCAGAATTCGAACCCTAACCCTAACAATAACACTAACCCTAACCCTAACCATCACCCTAACCCTAATCCTCACCCACACCCCCACCCTCAGCCTAAGCCTAACCCTCACCCTAACCCTCATACTCACACTCACCGTAACCCTAATCCTAACCCTAACCCTATCCCTAAACCTCAACCTACCCCTCACCCTCACCCTAAAACTAACCCTAACCCTAAACCTCACCCTAACCCTCCCCCTAACCCTACCTCTAAACCTAAACCTCACCCTCACCCTAACCCTAACCATAACTCTAACCCTAAACCTCATCCTAAACCTAACCCTTACCATCAACCTCAACCTCATTGTAACTCTAACCCTAACCCTAAAAATAACACGAAACATAACCCTAGTCCTAAACCTAACCATAAACCTCAGCCTCACCCTCACAGCAAACTTAACCCTACCCATAACACTAACAATAACGCTAACCCGATCCCTAACCCTAATACTCACCCCCACCCTCACCCTCAGCCTAACCCTAACCCTAAACCTAAATCTAACACTCCAGGTAACCCTAACCTTAACCCTAACCCTAACACTAAGCCTAACCCTAAACCAAACCCTAAATCTAACCCTAATCCTCAGCCTCATCCTCACCCTAACCCAAATCCTAACACTAACCCTCACCCTAACCCTAAGCCTAACCCTAACACTAATCCTAACCCTCACACTTACCCTCACCCTAACCCAAATCCTAAACCTAAACCTATTCCTAAAACTCACCCTAGCCCTCACCCTAAGCCTAATCCTAACCCTAAACCTCATCCTAAACCTCACTCTAACCCTAACCCTAACCCTCACCCTAACCCTAACCCTAACACTCACCCTCATGCTCAGCCTAAGCCTAAGCATAAGCCTAAGCCTAACCCTAACCCTCAACCTATCCCTAACCCTAACACGATCACTAACTCTAACCCTAAACCTCACCCTCACCCTAAACCGAACTCTAACCCTGACCCTAAACCTAAACCTCATCCTAACCCTAAATCTAACCCTCACCCTCACCATAACTGTAACCCTAACCCTAAAAATAACACTAACCCTAATCCTCACCCTCACCCTAACCATAACCCTCACCCTAACCCTCACCCTAAACCTAACCCTAATCCTAAACCTCACCCTAACACTAACACTAAACCCTCAACCTAGCACTCACCCTAACCCTAATCCTTACCCTAATACTCATCCTATCCCTCACACTAACACTAATTCTAAACCTCACAATAACCCTAACCCTAACCAACAACCTAACCCTAACCCTCAACCTAACTGTAACACTAACACTCACACTCAATGTAACCCTTACTGTAATGCTAATCCTAACCCTAATCCTAAACCTCACCCTAAGCCTCACCTTAACCCAAAGTCTAACCCTAAACCTCACCCTCACCCTAACCCTAACCCTAACTCTAACCCTAAACCTCACCCTAACCCTAACCCTAAACATAACCCTCACCCTAGTCCTCACTCTAACCCTAATCCTAACCGTAACCCTCATCCTAACCCTCCCCATTACCCTAACCCTAACCCTGACCCTAAACCTAACCCTCACCCTCATCCTCAGCCTATCCCTAAGCATAAACCTAAGCTTAAGCATAAACCTAACCCTAAAACTCACACTCACCCGCACTCTCACCCTCAAACTAACCCTAACCCTAAACCTAACCCTCAACCTGACCCTAAACTTAACACTAACCCTAACCCTCGACCTAACCCTCCCCTTAACCCTATATCTAACCCTAAACCTCACCCTCACCGTAAACCTAACCCTAAACCTAAACCCCACCCTAACCCTAAACCTAACCCTCACCCGCACGGCCACCGTCACCAAAAATCAAAACCTAACGCTAACAATAACACTAACCCTAACGCTAACCATGACCCTAACCCTAATCCTCACCCCCAGCCTCACGCTCAGCGTAAGCCTAAGCCTAAGCATAACGCTCACCCTAAGCCTCATACTCATGCTCACCCTACCCCTACTCATAAACCTAACCCTATCCCTAAACCTCAACCTAACCCTCACCCTCACCCTACCCCTAACACTAAACCTAACCCTAACCCTCACACTCACCCTAACCCTTAAGGTATTCCTAATCTGAACACTAAGCCTTACAATAACCCTAACCCTAAACCACACCCTCACCCTCACCCTAACCCTAACTCTAACCCTAAACTTCAACTTCACCCTAACCCTAACTCTAACCCTAACCCTAACCCTAAATCTCACCCTAAACCTAACCCTAATCCTCACCCTCACCCTCAGCGTAACCCTAACCCTAAAACTCACCCTAAACCTAACCCTCACCATAACACTTACACTCACCTTCACACTAACCCTAACCCTCACCCTAATCCTAACCCTCACCCTCACCCAAACCCTAACCCTAGCCCTCACCCTAACCCTAAATCTAACCCTAAACCTCACCCTAACCCTAACCCTCATCCTCACCCTGAACCTCACACTAACCCTAACCCTAATACTCAATCTAACCCTTACCCTCACCCTAACTCTAACCCTAACCCTTACCCTAACCCTCACCCTAACCCTAACTCTCACCATTACCGTAACCCTCATCCTCAGCCTAACTCTCACCTTTAAACTTACCGACACCCTCAACTTAAATCTCACCATAACCCTAAACTTAACCCGAACCCTAACTATCCCCCTAACCCTAACCCTAACCCTCACCCTCACCCTAACCCTCATCCTCACCCTCACCCTCAGCATATAACAAAGCCTAAAACTAGCCCTAAACTTAACCCTCACATTCACTGTCTCCCTAACCCTAATCCTAATCCTAACCCTAACCCTAACACACAACCTCACCCTAACCCTCACCCTAACCCTAATCCTAACATTAAACCTTACCCTAACCCTCACCCTCACCCTATCTCTAACCCTAAACCTCAAACTCACCCTGACACTCACCCTAACCCTAACCCTAAACTTCACACTAAACCTAACCCTAAACCTTTCCCTCACCCTAGCCCTCACCCTAAACCTAAACCTAACCCTAAACCTCACCCTCACACTAACCCTAACTCAAACCTTAACCCTAAACCTAAACCTCACCCTAACACTAAGCCTCTCCATCATTCTCACTGTAACCCTAACCCTAAACCTAACAATAACCCTAAACCTAACCCTAAAACTCACCCTAAAAATAACACTCACCCTAAACCTAACCCTCACCCTAACACTTACCCTAAACCTTACCCTAACCCTAACTCTAATACTAACCCTCACAGTAACCCTAACTCTCAACCTAAACCTAAACCTCGCCCTAACACTAACCCTATTCCTAACCCTCACCCTCAACCTAACCCTCACCCTAACCCTAATTCTAACCCTAACACTAACCGTAATCCTCACCCTAAACCTCATACTAACCCTAATCCTCAATCTAAACCTCACCCTCACCCTAACCCTCACCCTAACCCTTACCCTAACCCTCACCCTAAATCTAACCCTCACCCTTAGTGGAACACTCACCCTCAGCCTAACCCTCACCTTTACTCTTACTGTCATGCTCACACTAATCCTCACCCTAAGCCTAACCCTCATCCTAAAACTCACCCTAAACCTAACCATATCCATCACCCTAACACTAAACCTCACCGGCAACCTCACCCTCAGCCTAACCCTAACCGTCATCCTAACCCTCCCCCTAACCCTTACGCCAACCCTCACCCTAAACCCAACCCTCATCCAAAACCTCATCCTCAGCCTAACCCTAAGCCTAACGCTAAACATAACCCTAACACACACAATCACCCTCACACTAATCCAAATACTAACCCTAACCCTCACCCTCACCCTCAACCTCAGTTTAACCATAAGCTGAACCCTAACACTAACACTAACCCTCACACTCACCCTAATCCTTACACTAATCCTAATCCTAACCCTAACCCTAACCCTAACCCTAACCCTCAGCCTCACCTTAACCCTAACTCTAGTCCTAAACCTCACACTCACCCTCACCCTAACATTAAGCCTAACCCTAAACCTCACCCTAACCCTAACCCTAAACCTCACCCTCACCCTAGCCCTCACCTTAACCCTAATCCTAACCCCTACCCTCATCCTGACCCTCATCATAAACCTAAACCTAATCCTAAACCTCACCCTCACCCTCAGCCTCAGCCCAACCCTAATCTGAACCCTAACCCTCACACTAACCCTCTCCCTAATCCTAATCCTATCCCTAAACTTATCCCTCACCCTCACCCTAACCCTAACCCTAAACCTAACACTAACCCTAACCCTAAACCTCACCCTCAGCCTCACCATAACCATAACTCTAAACCTAAACCTCAAACTCACCCTAACCCCACCCTAACCCTAACCCTAAACCTTACGCTAACCCTAACCCTAAACCTCACCCTCTCCCTAGCCCAAATCCTAACCCTAATCCTAAACCTAACGCTCATCCTAACCCTCCCCCTATCCCTAACCCTCACCTTAACCCTAACATTAATCCTAACCCTAACCATCATGCTCAGCCTCACCTTAAACCTAAATCTAACCGTAAACCTCACCCTGACCCTAAACCTAACCCTATCCCTAAACCTCATCCTACCCTAAACCTAACCCTCACCCTCACGCTCACAGTAACCATAACACTAACCCGAACACTTACAAAAATCCTAACACTAACCCTCACCCTGACCCTAACCCTCACCCTAACACTTAACCTCACCCTAACACTAAACCTAACCTTAAATCTAACCCTCACACTAACCCTCACCATCACCCTAACCCTAAATCTCACCCTAACACTAACCCTAAACCTCATCCTCACCCCAGCCCTCACCCTAACCCTAACCGTCATCCTCACCCTAAACCTCACACTAACCCTAACACTAATCCTTAACTTAAACCTCACCCTCACCCTAAACCTAACCTTAAACCTCAACCTAACCCTAACCCTCACCTTAGAGTAACCTCACCCTCAGCCTAACCCTCAACTTTACCCTTACCATCAACCCAACCCTAACCCTCACCCTAACACTAACCCTCACCCTAACCCTAACACTACCCCTAAACCTCACCCTAACCCTAACCCTAAACCTCACCCTCAACCTCATCCTCAACCTAACCCTAAGTCTAAGCCTAACACTTATCCTAACACTCACCCTCACCCTAGCCCTCACCCAAACACTAATCCTAAGCCTCACACTAACCCTAACCCTAACCATAACCCTAACCCTAATCCTCACCCCGACCCTCACCCTCAGCCTAACCCTAAGCCGAAGCCTAAGCCTAACTCTAACCCTCACACTCAACCTCACCCTAACCCTAACCCTCACCCTAAACCTCAACCTAACACTCACCCTAACTTTAACCCTAACATTAACCCTAAACCTAACCCTCGACCTAACCCTCCAACTAACCCTAAATCTAACCCTAAAACTCACCCTCACCCTAACCCTAATCCTAACCGGCACCCTAAACCTCACCCTAACCCTAACCCTCAACCTCACCCTCAACCTCACCCTGAAAATAACTATAACCCTAACCCTAACAATAACACTAATCCTAAACCTAAACCTAACCCTAACCCTAACCCTAATGCTAACACTCACCCTCACCCTAAGACTAATCCTAACCCTAACCCTCACCCTAACCCTAACACTCACCCTGACTATAACCCTAACCCTCATCCTAACCTTAAACCTTACCCTAACACTAACCCTAACCCTCACCCTCACCCTAAGCCTCACCCAAACCCTTACCCTAAACCTAATCCTAACACTAAGCCTAACCGTCTCCCTCACCCTAACCCTCACTCTAAACCTAACTCTTACACTAACCCTAAACCTAACCCTCAACCTCAGCCTCACCCTTATCCTAAATCTAACACTAAGCCTAAACCTAAACCTCACACTAACCCTAACCTTAAACCTCACCCTCACCCAAGCCCTCACCCTAACCCTAATCCTAACCCTACCCCTCATCCTAACCTGCACCCAAACACTAAACCTAACTCTCACCCACACCCTCACCCTAACCCTAATCCGAACCCTAACCCTCAACCTAACCTGAACCCTCACCCTCACCGTAACTCTTACCCTAACCCTCAACTAAACCTAAACATAACACGAAATAAAACTCTCACCCTAAACCTGACCATAACTCTAACCCTAACCCTAACAATAACACTAATCCTAACCCTAAATCTAACCCTAACCCTAACCCTAATCCTAACACTCTCCCTCACCCTAAACATAATCTTAAACCTAATCATCAACCTCACCCTAACCCTCAACCACACTGTAAACCTAACATTCATCCTAAGCTTAACCCTAACCCTAACCCTAACCCTAAACCATACCCTAACACTAACTCTAACACTCACCCTTACCCTAGCCCTCACCGTAACCCTAATCCTAACCCTAACCCTTACCCTAAACCTAACTCTAAGCCTCACCCTCATACTAACCCTAAACCTCACCTTATCCCTCACCCTAAACCTAATGCTAACCCTACCCCTCACTCTCACCCTAACCCTCACCCTTACCCTTATCCTCACACTGACACTAACCCTAATCCTAATCCTCACATTAACCCTAACCCTCAACCTAAACCTAACCCTACCCCTCACTCTATGCCTCACCCTAACCCTAAACCTAACCCTAACCCTAACCCTCACGATAACCTTAACGCAAACTCTAACCCTGACCCTAAACCTAACCCTATCCCTCAACCTAACCTTACCCTAACCGTAAACCTGACCCTCACCTAAACCCTAACCCTCACCCTCAACCTCAACCTCACCCTCACACTCACACTAACCCTCACACTCATCCTCACTCTAACCCTAACCATAACCCTAATCCTCACCCTAAACCTAACCCTCACCCTCACCCTCACCATCACCCTCATCGTAACCCTCACCCTATCCCAAACCATAACCATAACCATAACACTAAACCTCTGACCCTCACCCTCACCATCACCCTAAGCCTGACCCTACACCTAAGCCTATTCCTAAACCTAACCCTCACCCTCACCCTAACCCTAACCCTAACACTCACCCTCACCCTAACCCTAACCCTAACCCTCAGCCTAACCCTAACCCTAACCCTAATGCTAACCCTAACCCTCACCCTCACAGTAAGCCTAACCCTCATACTAACCCTCACCTTAAATCTAAACTTAACCATAATGCTATCCCTAACACTCACCCTCTCCCTGAACCTCACTTTAACCCTTACCCTCACCCTAACCCTTACCCTAACCCTAACACTAAAACTAAACCTCACCCTAACCCTCACCCTAACACTAATCCAAATCTGACCCTCACCCTAACGCTCACCCTAACCCTCAACCTAACCCTAACCCTCACCCTCACGCTAACCCTCACCCTAATCCTTAACCTCAGCCTAAACCTAACTCTAACCCTCACCCTCACCCAATCTAACCTGAAACCTAACCCTCACCCTAACCCTCACCCTAAATCTAACGCTATCCCTCACTGTCACCCTCACTTCAAACGTCATCCTAACCATTACCCTCACCATAACCCTAACCCTAACATAAACCTCACCATAACCCTAACCCTCACCCTCACACTAACCGTCACCCACAACCTGAAACTCACCCTCATCCTAACCCTCACCCTAACCCTAACCCTACCTTAAAACTCACCCTAACCCTAATCCTCAACCAAAACCTAACTCTAACCCTCAAACTCATACTAACCCTAACCCTCAACTTAACCCTCACCATAAACCTCACCCTAACCCTAACGCTAAACCTAACCCTCAGTCTCACCCTAACGCTTATCCTCACACTAACCCTAACCCTAACCCTTACATTAACCATAACCCTCACCTTACACCTCACACTACCCCTCACCCTAACCCTTAACCCTAACACTCACCCTAACCCTAAACCGAACCCGAACCATCACCTTCACACTGACCCTCACCGTGACCCTAACCCTCACCTACACTCTCACCCTCACCCTCATCCTAACCCTCACCCTAAACATCACGCTCACCCTAAACATCACCCTAACCCTAATACTCACCCTAACCCTAATCCTCAAGTTAAATTTCACCCCAAACCCTAATACTCACCCTAACCTTAGCCCTAAGCCTTTCCTAACCAAATCCCTCACCCTCACCCTAACCCTCAACCTAACCATCTCCCTCAACCTAAACCTCACCCTCACCCTAACCTGAAAACGAACCCTAATACTAACACTAGCCGTCACCCTCACCTTAACCCTAATCCTAACCCTAACTCTATCCCTAAACCTGACCCTAATCCTAACCCTAAATCTCAACCTCACCATAACCGTCACACTAACCCTTACCCTCACCCTCAACCTCACCCTAAACTTAACCCTAACATAAACCAACACCCTAACCCTCACCCTAACACTAACCGTAACCCTATCCCTCATCCTAACCGTCACCCTAAACCTAACCCTAAACCTAATACTCACCCTGTCTCTAACACTAACACTAACCCTCACCCTAACCCACACACTCGCCTTACCCATAATGCTAATATTAACCCTCAGCCTCACCCTAAACCTCGCCCTAACCCTTACCCTCACCTTAACCCTATCCCTCACCATCAGCCTAACACTCACCCTAACCCTTACCCTCATGCTAAACCTCACTCTAACCCTAACCCTAACACTAACACTAAACCGCACACAAACCGTCACCCTACCCCTAAGCCTAAACCTAACCCTCACTCTCACTCTAACCCTTACTCTTAACGAACCCTAACACTAATCCTCAGCCTAACTCTCATCCTAACCCTAACCGTAACCCTAAACCTCACCCTGTCACCCTCAACCTCAAACTCACCCTCGGCCTAACACTAACCCTATACCTAATACAAGACCTAACCCTCACCCTCAACCTAACTCTAAACCTAACCCTAAACAAAACCCTCACCCTAAGCTTAACCCTATCCCTTACCCTCACCCTAAAACTAACCCTAATCCTAATCCTAAGGCTCACCCTCACTCTAACCCTCACCCTCACCCTAAACCTAAACCTAACCCTCAGCCTAACCCTCATCTTAACTCTAACCCTAACCCTCAACCTAACCTTAACCCAAACCCTAAACTTAACCTTCACCCAAACGCTAATCGTCACCCTCACTCTCAACCTCACAATCACCCTCACCGTAACCCACACCCTCACCCTCAGCCTAACCATAACCATAACCCTATCCCTCACCCTAAACCTAACCCTCACCCTCAACATCAATCTTACCCTAAACCTCACCCTCACCCTAACCCTAACCATAACCCTAAACCTCATCCTAATGCTAACCTGACCCTCACCCTCACCCTAAGCCTAACCCTACACCTAAGCCTAATCCTAAACCTAACCCTCTCACTCACCCTCACACTAAAACTAAACCTCACCCTAACCCTAACCCTAACCCTAGACCTCAACCTAACGCTAACCCTCACCTACACCCTAGCCCTCACCCTCACCCTAACCCTCACCCTCACTCTAAACATCATCCTAATCTTCACCCTCACCCTAACCCTAACCCTAATCCTCAACCTAACCCTAATCCTCACTTTATACCTCAGCCTCACCCCAATCCTCACGCTAACCCTAAACCTAAGCCTTTCTTAACCTAAACCCATACCCTCAACCTAACCCTCACACTAAACCTCTCCCTCACCCTAGCCCTCACCCTAAAACTAACGCTAACCCTAACCCTCACCCTCAACCTCACCCCCACCCTCAGCCTAACCCTATCCCTAACTCTAATCCTAACTCTAAACCAAACCTTCACCCTCACCCTTACCGTAACCCTAACCCTTACCCTCATCCTTACCGTTACCCTATCCCTAACCCTCACACTAACCCTAATCCTAAACCTAAGACTAACCATAATGCTAACACTAGCCCTCACCCTCACCCCAACCCTAATCCTAACCCTAAACTTCAGCCTAAGGCTAACCCTAAATCTAATGCTAACCCTAAACCTCAAAATCACCCTAACAATCACCCTAAAACTTACCCTCACCCTCAACTTCACCCTAATTCTAACCCTAACCCTAACCCTCACCCTAACCCTCACACTAACCCTAAACCTACCCTTCAGCCTAACACTCACCCTAAACCTAACTTTAACCGTAATCTTCACCCTATGCCTAAACCTAACCCTAAACGTCAGACTAAACCTCACACTCAACTTCAACCTCACCCTCACCCTCTATCTCACCCCAAACCTAATCCTACACCTAAACCTCAGCCTAACACTAACCTTAACCTTAATGCTAACCCTAAACCACAACCTCACCCAAACCCTAACCCAAACCCTCACCCTAACGCTCACACTAACCCTAAACCTAACACTCACCCTAAACCTCACCCTAACACTAATCCTCACCCTCTCCCTAACCCTCACCCTACACCTCAGCCTAAACCTCACACTCACCCTCACCATCACCCTCACGCTGAACCTCACCCTAACCCTAACCCTACCCCTAAACCTCAGCCTAACCCTAACCCTAACCTTAATGCTAACCCTAAACCTCAACCTCACCCTAACCCTAACCCTAACCCTCACCGTCACCCTCCCACTCACCCTCACCCTAACTCTCACGCTCAACCTCACCCTCACCCTAACCCTCAACATCATCATAAACATCACCCTAACACTAACCCTTACCCTAACCCTAACACTTACCCTAACCCTAACACTAACCCTAACCCTCACCCTAAACCTTATGCTAACCCTAACCCTCACCTTCACCCTAATCCTCACCCTAACCCTGATCCTCACACTAACCCTAACCCTAACCTTCAGCGTCACTCTCAACCTAAACCTAAACCTAAAACTAACCCTCACCCTAAACCTAACCCTTACCCTAACCCTAACACTAACCCTCACACTCACCCTAATCCTAAACCTAACCCTCACCCTAACCCTAACCCTTACCCTATACCTAATCCTACCCCTCAACCTAACCCTCACCCTCGCCCTAATCCTAACCCTAACCCTCACTCTAAACATAACCCTAACCCTAACACTCACCCTAACTCTAAACCTAACCCTCACCCTAACCCTAACTGTAACCCTTACCCTAATCCTAAACCTAATCCTAAACCTAACCCTAACCCTATCCCTCACCCTCACCCTCAACATCCTAAACCTAACCCTAACCCTAACTCTCAACCTAACCCTAACCCGAATCCTAACCCTAACCCTCACCGTCACCATCACCCTCACCTTAACCCTCATCCTCAAACTCACCTTCACCCTAACCCTCAAACTAACCCTACCCTTCACCCTAACCCTAACCCTCTGCCTAACCCTAACCCTACCCCTCACCCTAACAATCACCCTAAACCTAACCCTCACCCTAACCCCAATCCTAAACCTCACCCTCACCCTAACCCTCACCGTCACCCTAAACCTCACCCTAAACCTAACCCTGACCCACACCCGAACCCTCAACCTCACCCGAACTCTCACGCTCACCCGAACCCTCATGCTCTACCTCACCCTCACCCTCACCCTAACCCTCACCCTCAACCTAACACTCAACCTAAACCTCATCCTCACCCTAATCCTCACCCTAACCCTAACCCTAACCCTTACCTAACCAAAACCCTCAACCTCACCCTCACACTCACCCTCACACTCACCCTCACAATAGCCCTCACCCTAAACCTAAACCTCACCCTAAACCTACCCTAACCCTCAGCCTAAACCTTAGCCTCAACCTAACCCTAACCCTAACCCTCAACGTAACCCTAAAACTCACCCTAACCCTCACCCTAACCCTAATATTAAAGCTCACCCTAACCCTCACCCTCCTTCTCACCCTCACTTAACCCTGATCCTCACACTAACCCTAAACCTAATCCTAACCCTAAGCCTCACCCTCACTCTCACCCTAACCCTAAACATAATTCTAACCCTAATCCTAACCCTAACCCTCATGATCACCCTCACCCTAATTCTCACCCAAACCCTATCACTCATCCTCACTCTCACCTAACTCTAACCCTAACCCTAATCCTAATTCTAACGTCACCATCACCCTCATCCTAAATCTAAGCCTAACCCTAACCCTAACACAGACCCTCACCCTCACACTAACCGTAACCCACACCCTCACCCTAACCCTAACCCTAACACTCAACTCTCACCCTAAACCTCACCCTAAAACTAACGCAAACCCTAAACCTCACTCTCATCCGACCGCTCAACCTAACCCTAAATCTACCCCTAACTCTAACCCTAAACCTCACCTTCACCCTCACCCTCACCCTCATGCTCAGCCTAATCCTAACCCTAACTCTAATACTAACCCTAAATCTAACCCTAACTCTACCTCTACCCCTAACACTAGACCTCACCCTCACTCATAACCTCAACCTCAGCCTAACCCTAACCCTAACCCTAATCCTAAACCTAACCCTCACACTCACCCTAACCCTAAACCTAACCCTCATGCTCACCCTAAGTCTAGCCTTAACCCTCACCCTCACCCACACCCTAACCCTAAAACTACCCCTCAGCCTAACACTAACCCTCACCCTCAACCCAACACTGATGCTAACACAAATGCTCATTCTCAACCTAAGCCTCAGCCTAAATCTTACCCTCACCATAACCCTATCCCTCACCCTCCCCCTAACCGTCACCCTACTCCTTCTCACCTAACCCTCACCCTAACCCAAACCCTAAACCTAAACTTCACCCTAACCTTCACCCTAACCCTAACACTAACCCTCACACTAACACTCATCCTAATCCTAAACCTAACCTTAACCCTCACCCTCACCCTGTCATCCTAACCCTTACGCTCCCACTAACCCTAAAGGTTACCCTAACCATAACCATCACCCTAACCCTAATCCTCACCCGAATCCTCACTCTCACCTTCACCCTCAACCTAAACATCACCCTAACCCTAACCCTCACCCTAACCCTAACCCTCACCCTAACCCTAACCCTAACCCTCACCTTAAACCTCAACCCCACACTAATCCTCACCCTAAACCTAACCCTAGACCTATCCTAAACAAAAACATCACCCTCACCCTAGCCCTCACCTGAACACTAAACCTAAACTTAACCCTCTCCTTCACCCTCACCCTCACTCTAACCCTAAACCTAACTTGCACCCTAACCCTAAACTTAACACTCAACCTAACCCTAACCGTAACCCTAAGGCAAACCCTAAACCACACCCTAACCCTAACCCTGACCCTAACCCTAACCCTTACCCTCACCCTCACTCTCAACCTAAACCTAACACTTACCCTCACCCTAACCATCACCCAACCCTAACCCGAACCCTAACCCTCACCCTAACCCCCAATCTAACCTTCACACTAACCCTAACGCTAACCCTAACAATCAGTCTCAACCTAACACTCACCCTAACACTTATCCTCACACTAACTCTAAACCTAACCGGAACACTCACACTAAGCCTAACCCTCATCCTAACCTTAACCCTACCTCTCACCCTAACCCTCACCCTAACCCTAACCCTAACACTCAACCTAACACTAACCCTCACCCTCACCCTAATCCTCATCCTAAACTTAACCCTAACACTTACCTAACCTCACCCTCACCCTCACCCTCAGCCTAACCCTTGCCCTAACCCTAACTCTTACCCTCACCCTAAACCTAACCCTCACCGTCACCCTCCCACTCACCCTCACCCTCACCCTAACCCTCACGCTCAACCTCACCCTCACCCTAACCCTCACCGTCACCCTAAACATCACCCTAACCCTAAACCTCATGCTAACCCTAACCTTACCCTAACCCTAAACTTAACCCTAACCCTCACCCTAACCCTAACCCTAAGCCTAACACTCACCCTAACCCTAACCCTAACCCTAACCCTAAGCCTAACCCTAACCCTTACCTAACCCCATTCCTTACCCTAACCCTAACCCTAACCCTCACCCTAAACCTTATGCTAACCCTAACACTCACACTCACCCTAATCCTCACCCTAACCCTTATCCTCACACTAACCCTAAGCCTAAACCTCAGCATCACCCTCACCCTAACCCTAAACGTCACCAAAACCCTAACATTCACACTCACCCTAACCCCGAATCCTCATCCTCACCCTAACCCTAACCCTAACCCTCACCCCAACCCTAACCCTCACCCTAAACCTAACTTTAAAACTCACCCTCACCCTAATCCTAACCCTAACCCTTACCTTAACCCTCACCCTAACCCTTAATTTAACCCTAACACTCACTCTCACCCTAATCCTCAACCTAACCCTTATCCTTACACTAACCCTAACCCTAACCCTCACCTAGTACTAACCATAACCCTCACACTAACCCTCACCCTAGCCCTCACCCTCACCCTAGACCTCACCCTAAACTTAATGCTAAACTTAACCCTCACCTTCACGCTTACCCTCACCCTCACCCTCACCCTCAGCTTCACCCTAACCCTAAACCTAATCCTAACCCTAACCCTGACCCTCACCCTCACTCTAAACCTAAACCTAACCTACACCCTAACCCTAACCGTAACCCTAATGCTAACCCTAACCCTCAACCTCACCCTAACCCTTACCCTAACACTCAATCTGACCCAAACCCTAATGCTAACCCTAACCCTCACCCTCACCCTAACCCTGACCCTAACCATTACCTAACACTCACCCTCACCCTAACCCTATATGTAACCATCACCCTAACCCTAACCCTAACCCTATCCCTCAGCCTTCCCCTCACCCTCACCCTAACGCTCACCCTCACCCTAACACTGATGCTAACCCTAACCCTCCACCTCACCCTAACCGTCGCCCTAACCCTTACCCTCACCATAACCCTATACCTCAACCTCAACCTAACCCTCACCCTAAACCTTTCACTCACCCTAACCCTCACCGAACCCTAACCCTAACCCTAACCCTCACCCTAACCCTCATCCTAGCCCTAACCCTCAGTCTCACACTAACCCTCACCCTAACCCTTATACTCACCCTAACCCTAACCCTAACCCTAACCGTAACCCTCACCCTAAGTCTAAATCTCATCCTAACACTAATCCTACCTCTCACCCTAACATTCACCCTAACCCTAACCCGAACCCAAACCCAAAGACTAACCCTAACCCTAATCCTCCCCTGAACCCTAACACTCCCGGTCACCCTAAGCCACACCCTTACCCTAACCCTCACCTACACCCTAACAATTCCCCTTCCCTGAACCCTAACTCTCACCCTAAACCTCACACTCATCCTAAACATGACCCTAACCCATACCCTCACCCTAATCCTCACCCTCACCCACACCCTAACCCTCACCCTCACCCGAAACCTCTCACTCTCTCTAACTTCGACATTCACCTTAAACATCACCCTAACCCTCACTCTCACCCTAACCCACACTCTAACACTTACCATCACCCTAACCCTAACCCTAACCGTAACCCTCACACTAAAACTAACCCTCACCCTAATTCTAACCCTAAATCTACCCAGCATCCTAACCCTCAGCCTAACCCTAGCCGTGAGTGCTAGGGTGAGCCTCACTCATACCTTCAACCTGAGCCTAACCATAAACCTAAACCTAATTCTAAACCTAACCCTCACACTCACACTCACACTCACCCTAACCCTAAACCTCAACTTCACCCGCACCCTCACCCTAACACTTAACCTCACCCTAAACCTAACCCTAACCGTAACCCTCACCCTAACCCTTAACCTAACCCTCACCTTAACCCTAACCCTTCCCCTAAATCTCACCCTAATCCTAAACCTAACCCTAAACCTAACCCTCATCCTCACCCTCAACCTCACCCTAACCCTAACCCTAACCTTAACTATCACCTTAACCCTAACCCGAATCCTAACACTAACCCTCACCGTCACCATCACCCTCACCCTAACCCTCAACCTCAAACTCAACTTCACCCTAACCCTCAAACTAACCCTAACCCATACCCTAACCCTAACCCTCTCCCTAACCTTAACCGTACCCCTCACCCTAAACCTAACCCTAACCCTCACCCTCACCCTAACCCTTACCCTAACCCTAATCCTAACTCTAACCCTAACCTTCACCCTAACTCTAACCCTTACACTAACCCTAACCCTAACCCTAAACCTCACCCTAACCCTAACCCTAAACCTCACCCTCACCCTAACACTTCCCCTAACCCTAACCCTCACCATAACCCTAACCCTTACCCTATACCTAACCCTCAGCCTCAAACTAACCCTAACCCTTACCCTATACCTAACCCTCAGCCTCAACCTAACCCTAACCGTAACCCTCAACATATCCCTAACTCTCACCCTAACCCTGAGCCTCACCCTAACCCTCACCCTAATCCTCACCATAACCCTAAACATAACCCTTACCTAACCGAAACCCTCAACCTCACCCACACACTCACCCTAAAACTCACCTGGACCATAGCCCTCACCGTAAACCTAAACTTCACCCTAACCCTAAGCCTAAGCCTCACTCTAACCCTCACCCTAACCCTCACCATAAGCCTAACCCTAATCTTAAACCTAAACGTCACGCTCACCCTCACCCTAATTCTATCCTAAACCCTAACCCTCACCCTCAATCTCACCTACCTCTACCCCTAACCCTAATCTTAATTCTAATGCTCACCCTCAACCTCACCCTAAATCTAACCCTAACCCTTACCAAGACCCTCACCCTCACACTAACCCTAATCCTCACCCTATCCCTAACCGTAACCCTAACCCTCACACAAACCCTCACCCTCAACCTAACCCTAATGCTAACCCGAACCCAAACCCTCACAATAACCCTCATCCTAACCCTTACCCTCACCCTAACCCTAACACTCACACTCAAAATAACTCTCACTGTAACCCTTACCCTCACCCTTACCCTACACGAAACATTAACCCTAAACCTCACCCTAAACCTCACCCTAACCCTAACCCTCACCCTCACCTCACCCTAAACATAACCTCAACCCTAACCCTCACCCTCAACGTCACTCTCAACCTCAACCTGACCCTCAACCTCACCCTAACCCTAACCTTCACCGTCACCCTAAAAATCACCCTAACCCTAACCCTCACCCTAACCCTAACCCTTACCCTAACCGTAAGCCTAATCCTAACCTTCACCCTAAACTAACCCTAACCCTAATGCTAACCCTAAACCTCAACCTCACTCTGACCCTCAACCTAACGGTTACCCTCACTATCAACCTCAACCTGAACCTAACCCTAATCCTAACCCTCACCCTAACCCTAACCCTCACCGTAACGCTAAACCTAACCCTAGCCCTCAGCCTTACCCTCACCCTAAACCTAACCCTAACCCTAATCCTCACTGTATCCCTAAGCATAACCATAACACTCACCCTAACCCTCACCCTCCCAGTAACCCTAATTCTAACATTAAACCTCAAGCTCACCCTAAACCTCGCCCTAACCCTTACCCTCACTCTAAACCTCATCCTCACATTAACCCTAACCATAACCCTAATACTAACACTAGCCCTCACCCTCACCCTAACCCTAATCCTAAGCCTAACCCTAATGCTAACCCTAAACCTCAACCTATCCATAACATTCACCTTAACCCTAACCCTCACCCTCAACCTCACCCTAACCCTAACCCTAACATTAACCCACTCCCTAACCCTAACCCTAACACTAACCCTAACCCTACCCCTCAGCCTAACCCTAACCCTAAACCTAACCCTAACCTTAATCCGCACCCTATCCCTAACCCTAACTCTAACCCTCACCCTAACCCTCACCCTCACCATGCCCCTAATGCTAACATTAACCCTCAGCCTCACCCTAAACCTCGCCCTAACCCTTACCCTCAATTTAACATCATCCATCACCATCACCTTAACCCCAACCCTAACCCTTACCCTCACCCTAACCCTCATTCTAACCCTAACCCTAACACTAACACTAAACGTCACCCTAACCGGCACCCTAACCCTAAGCCTAAGCCTAACCCTCACTCTCACCCTAACCCTTACCCTTACCGAACCCTAACCCTAAACCTCAGCCTAACCCTCATCCTAACCCTAAACCTAACCCTAATACAAAACCTAGCCCTTACCCTCACCCTCACCCTAACTCTAAACGTAACCCTAACCAAAACCCTCACCCTAACCCTAGCCCTATCCCTTACCCTCACACTAAAACTAACCCTAACATTAATCCTAAGCCTCACCGTCACCCTAACACTTATCCTCACCCTAAACCTAAACCTAACCCTCAGCCTAACTCTCAACCTAACCTAAACCCAAACCCTAAACTTAACCTTCACCCAAACCCTAACCATAACCCTATCACTCACTCTAAACCTAACCCTCACACTAACCCTAACCCTCACAGTCACCCTAACACTCACCCTAACCAACACCCTAACTCTAACCCTCACCCTCACCATAACCCTAACCCTAAACCTAACCCTAACCCTAACCCTCAACACCACACTCAGGCTAACCCTAACCCTAGCAATTAATCCTAACCCTAACCCTAACCATCACCCTCACCCTCACACTTACCCTAAACTTAACCCTAACCCTTACCCTAACCCTATCCCTCAGCCTAACCCTCACCCTAACCCTAACTCTAACCATAACCCTCACGCTAAACCTCACACTCACCATAACCCTAATGCTAACATTAACCCTCAACCTCACCCTAAACCTAGCCCTAACCCTTACCCTCACCATAACCATATCCTTCATCCCCACACTAACCCTCACCCTAACACTTTCCCTCACCCAACCCTATCCCTAACCCTAACACTAACCCTCACCCTAACCCTCACCCTAAACCTCACCCTAACCCTCACCCTAACCCTAAGCTAACCCTAACCCTCACCCTGACCATAACCCTCACCCTAACCCTTATCCTCACCCTAACACTAATCCTAACCCTCAGCCTAATCCTGATCCAAACCCTAACCCTAACACTATCCCTCACCCTAACATTTACCCTAACCCTAACCCTAACTCTCAACCTAACCCTCAAACTCACCCTCACCCTTAACCTCACCCTCATAGTAAACCTAAACCTAACCCTAATCCAAAACCTAATCCTCACACTCACTCTCATCTTAACTCTAAACCTAACGGTAACCATCACCCTCACACTAACCCTCACCCTCATCCTCACCCTCACCTTAAACTTCTCCCTAACCCTTACCCTCCCACTAAACTTAAACCTAAACCTACCCCTCACCCTTACCCTCACCCTAACCCTAATCCTCACCCTAACACTAACCCTAACCCTACCCCTCACCTTATCCTTCACCCTAAGCCTAACCCTGAGCCTAACCATCACCCTAACCCTAACCTGAATCCTAAAACTATCCCTCACCAATACCCTAATCCTTACCCTCACCCTAAGCCTAAACCTAACGCTCAGCCTACCCCTCATCCTAACTCTAACTCTAACCCTAACCCTCACCCTCACCTTAACCCTAACCATAACCCTAACCCTCACCCAAACCCTAAAACTCACCCTCACCCTCAACCTCACCCTCAGCATAACCCTAAACCTAACCCTAATTCAAACGCTAACCCTCAACCTCACCCTCATCCTAACTCTAAACCTAACCCTAACCCTCACCCTAACCCTAACCCTAACACTAACCCTCACCCTAAGCATCACCCTAATACTAAACCTAACCCAAACCCTCAACCTATCGCTCACCTCACCCTAAACCTAACCCTAACCCTCACTCTCACTGTAAACAAAACCCTAACCCTAACCCTCACACTAACACTAACCCTCACCCTCACCCTAACCCTAACCCTCAGCCAAAACCTCATCCTAAACCTAACCCTAACCCTCAACCTAACCCTAACCCTAACCCTAACCCTCACGCTAAACCTAACCCTCACCCTAAGCCTAACCGTACACCTAATCCTAACCCTAACTGTAACCCTCACCCTCTCTCTAACTCTAAACCTACCCCTAACTCTGACCCTCACCCAAACCCTAACCCTATCCCTAGCCCTCACCTTAACCCTAAACCTCACCCTAACCCAAACCCTAACATGCACCCTCACCCTAACCCTAACACCCACCCTAAACCTCAGCCTAACCCTAATCCTAACGCTAACCCTCATGCTAAACCCATCCCTCACCCTCAGCCTAACCGTACACCTAATCCTAACCCTAACTCTAACCCTAATCCTCACATTTCGCCTAACCCTAACCTTAACCCTAACGCTCACCGTAACCCTAACATTCACTCTCACCCTAACACTCAACATCACCTTAACCATAACCCTAACCCTAAACTTCACCCACACTGTAACACACACCCTCACCCGAACCCTCACCCTCACCCTAAACCTAACCCTCACCCTAACCCTCACCCTAAATCTCACCTTAACCGTAACGCTAATCCTAACCTTCAGTCTCACCCTAACCCTCACCCTAACCCTTATCCTCACACTAACCCTAACCGAACCCTAACGTCACATTAAACCTAACCCTCACCCTAACCCTAACCCTCCCTCTCACCCTAATTCTTTCCCTAACCCACACCCTAAAACTAACCATAATCCTCACCTTCACCTTAAACCTCACTGTCCCATTAACCCTAACCCTAACCCTCACCAACACCCTCACCCTCACCCTCACCCTCACCCTAACCCTCACCCTCACCCTAAACATCATCCTAAACCTAAACCTCACCCTAAACCTAACCCTAATCTTCACCCTAACCCTAATCCTCACCTTAAACCTCACCCTCACACTAATCCTCATTTTAAACCTAACCCTAAGCCTTTCCTAACCTAAAACCTCACCCTCACCCTAAACCTAACCGTAGCCCACACCATAAACCTAACCCTAACCCTAACCCTCACCCTCACCCTCATAATCAGCCTAACCCTAACCTTAACCATAATCCTAACCCTACCCTAATCCTAACCCTCTAAATAAACCTAACCGTAACCCTAATGCTAACCCTAAATATCACCGTCAACCTAACTCTAACACTAACCCTCACCCTAACCCTAACACTAAACCTAATGCTATCCCTAAACCTCACCCTCACCCTAACCCTCACCGTAACCTTTACCATCCCCATTACCCTCACTCTAACACTAATCCTACCCCTCAGTCTAACCCTCACCCTAACCCTATCTCTAACTGTAATCCAAACACTAACCCTCACACTGAACCTCACCCTAACTCTAACCCTAACCCTAACCCTAACCCTAAGCCTATACCTAAACCTCACACTAACTCTAAGCCTAATCCTAAACCTAACCATCACCCTCACCCTCACCATAACCCTAACGCTCTTTGTAACCCCAAACCTAACCCTAGCCCTAACCCTAAAACTTACCCTCACACACAACCTACCTTAAGCCTCAACCTGAACCTAACCCTCACCCTAAGCCTTACCCATACCCTGACTCTAAACCTAACTCCAGCCCTAAATCTCACCCTAACCCTAACCCTATCCCTAACCCTCACCATAATCCTAACACTCACACTAACCCTATACCTAACCCTTAACCTCACCCTCACCCTAACACTAACCCTCACCCTAACCCTAACCCTAACCCTAACTCTAACCCTAACACTCACACTCACCCTAAACCTTACCCTAGCACTTACTCTCACCATAACAATAACCCTAACCGTAACCTTAATTCTAACACTAACCCTAACACTAACCGGCACCCAAACCATCACCCTAACACTAATCCTCACCCTCATCCTGAAAAGTGCCATCACTTTAACCCTAAACCTAACCGTGACCCACACGGTCACCCTCACCCTCACCCGAACCCTCACTCTCACCCTAAGCCTAACCAGAACCCTCACCCAACCCTAACCCTAACTCTAACCCACACCCTCACCCTAACCCTAACACTAACCCTAACCCTTACCCTAACCCTTAACTTAGACCTAACGCTAGCCCTACCCCTCATTCTCACACTTACGCTTACACTAACCTTTATCCTCACACAAACCCTAACCCTAAAACTAACCCTCACACGAACCCTAACGCTCACCCTAACCATTACCCTACCCCTGACCCTAAACCTCACTCTAACCCAACCTAAAACAAACGATAACCCTAACCCTCACCCACAACCTAACCCTCAAACTAAACCTTATCCTCACACTAACCCTAACCCTAATGCTAACCCTAACCCTCACACTAACCCTAAACCTCACCCTAACCCTAACCCTACCCCTCACCCTAAACCTAACCCTGACACTCACCCTGACACTAACCCTCTACCTAACCCTCCCGCTCCCCTAATCCTCACCCTAACCTTAACCCTATCCCTTGCCTACCGAAAATCTCACCCTCACACTCAACCTAAACCTCACCCTCACCCTAGCCCTCACCCTATCCCTAACCGTACCCCTCAACCTAACACTTACCCTCACTGTAACCCTAACCCTCACACTAACCCTAACCCTCACCCTAACCCTAACCCTACCCCCTCACACTAACCCTCACCCTAACCCTCACCCTAACCATAAACCTCACCCTCAACCTAACCCTAACCCTCACATTCAACCTAACCCTCACCGTCACCCTAACACTCAACTTAACCCTAACCCTCACCCACACCCTAACCCTCACCATCACCTGACCCCTAACCCCACCCTAACTCTAAACCTCACTCTAAACATAACCCTAACACCAACACTCACCCAAATCCTAACCGTAACCCTCAACTTAACACTAACACTCACACTAACCCTCAAACTCAACCTAATCCTCACCCTAAAATTAACCCTGAACCTTACCTAACTGAAACCCTTACCCTCACCCTCACCCTAACCCTCACCCTCACCCTAGGCCTTAACCTAACCCTAACCCTAACCCTCACCCTAAATCTCCCCCTCCCACTCAGCCTAACCCTAAACCTAACCCTAATCCTAAACCTAACCCTCACCCCCATACTCACCGTAACCCTAACACCAATGCTAATGCTGAACCTCACCCTCACCCTCACCCTCACCCTAACTCTAACCCTAAAAATAACCCTAACCTTAACCGTAACCCTCACCCACACCCTAACCCTAACCCTAACCCTAAAACTCACCCTAACCCTAATCCTAACCCTAACCCTCACAATCACACTCACCCTAACCGTCACCCTCACGCTCACCCTCTCTATCACACTAACCCTAACACTAAATCTAACCTGCACCCTAACACTCACCGTCACCCTACCTCACCCTAAACCTAACTCTCAACCACACCTTAACCCTCATGATCAACCAAACCCTGACCCTCACCCTGAAACTCACCCTCACCCTAACACTCACCCTCATAATAAACATCACCCTAACGCTAAACTTCACCCTAACCCTAACCCTCAACCTAACCCTAACCCTCACCCTAACCATAACCCTCACCCTAACCCTAACCCTCACCCTAACCAAAACTCTCAACCTCACTCTAACCATAACCCTAACACTAATCGTAACACTAAATCTCACCCTCACCTTCAAACTCACCCTAAACCTAACGCTCACCCTAACCATCATCCTAACTCTAATGCTAACCCTAACCCTCACTTTCACGGTAAACCTCACCCTAACCCTTAACCTCACCATAATCCTAACCCTAACCCTAATCCTCAGCCTAACCCTAAACCTCACACACACCATAACCCTCACCATCACCCGAACCCACATCCTCACCCTAACATGCACACTAAGCAAAACCTTAACCCTAATCCAAAACCTAACCCTCATCCTCACACTCACACTAACCCTAACCCTAACCCTTAACCTAACCTTCACCCTCACCCTCACCGTAACACTCAGCTTCACCATAAATATCAACCTAACCCTAACCCTAAGCCTAAACCTAACCCTACGCTCACCCTAAACTTAACCTTCACCCTATCCCTAATGCTAACCCAACAACTCACCCTCACCCTAACCCTCACCCTAACACTTCTCCTCACAATGAACCTAATCCTAAACCTCACCCTAACCCTCACACTAACCCTAATCCTCACCATATCACTAACCCTAACCCTAACCCTCAACCTAATCCTTAACCTCACTCTAACCTTAACTCTTACCCTCACGCTAAACCACACCCTAAACATTACCCTCACCCTAACCCGCCAACTAACCCTAACCCTAAACGTACGCCGCACCGTAATCCTCACCCTAACCATAACCTTAAACCATAACCTCGACCTAAACCTAACCCTCACTCTCACCATAACCCTCAACCTAACCCTTATCCTCACATTAACCCTAATCCTCAACCTCACCCTAACCCTCACACTAACGCTTATCATCACCCTATCCCTAACCCTAACACTCACCCTAACCTCAACCTAACCCTAAACCTCACCCTCACCCTAAACCTCACCCTAAACCTTACCCTCACCCTAACCTGCAAACTTACCCTAAACCTAAAACTACGGCTCACCCTAGCCCTCCCCCAAACCATAACCCTAACCTTAACCCTCACACTAACCCTAACTTTCACCCTCACCCTAACCCTGCCCCTAATCCTTACGCTCACACTAACCCTATCCCTAAACCTCACCCTAACTCTAATTCTCAACAAAACACTCACCCTCACCCTAACCCTCACCTCACACTAGCCCTCAACATAACCATAACCCTCATGCTCACCGTAACCCTAATGCTAACATTAACCCTCAACCTCACCCTAAAACTTGCCCTAACCCTTACCCTCACCATAACCATATCCCTCCCCCTTACCCTAACTCTCACCCTAACCCTTTCCCTCACCCTAACCCTCACCCAGCCCTAAACCTATCCCTAACCCTAACCCTCACCCTAACCCTAAGACTAATCCTAACCCTCAACCTCACCATAAACCTCACCCTAAACCTTACCCTCACCCTAAACCTAAACCTAACCTTCAGCCTAACCCTTATCCTAATCCTAACCCTAACCCTAACCCTCAACCTAACCTTAACCCTAACCCTAACCCTAACACTCACACTAAACTTAACCCTCACCCTGACCCTCAACCTCACCCTCAGCCTAAGCCTAACCCTAATCCAAAACCTAACCCTTAACCTCATTCTCACCCTAAATCTAAACCTAACCATAACCATCACCCTCACCCTAACCCTCACCCTCATCCTTCCCTTCACCCTTAACCTCTACCTAACCCTTATCCTCACACTAACTCTAACTCTAAACCTAACCCTCACCCTAACCCTCACCCCAACACTAACCCTAATCCTCACCTTAACACTCACCCTAACCCTAACCCTAACGATAACACTAACCCTAATCCTCATCCTAAAGCTAACCCTCACAGTCACCCTAACCCTTACCCTAACCCTAAGCCTAAACCTCACCGTCAGCCTAACCCTCATCCTAACTCTAACCCTAACGCTCACCCTCAGCCTCAACCTAACCCTCACACTCACCCGAAACCTACCCTAAATCTAACCCTACCCTCTCCCTACCCCTCATCCTAACCCTAACGCTAACCCTAACCCTCAACCTAACACTAACCCTACCCCTAATGCTAAACCTCACCCTAACCCTAATCCTCACCCACACCCTAACCCTCACCCTCAAACGAACCCTCACCCTCAACTAAACCCTCATCCTCAGCCTAACCCTCACCTCACTCTAAACATCACCCAAACCCTAACCCTCACCCTAAACCTAACACAGACCCTAATCCATACACTCACATTCACCCTAACCCACACCCTAACGCTTATTCTCACCCTAACACTAACCCTCAACCTAACCCTAACCAAAACCCTCACACTAACCATAACACTCACTCTAATCCTAACCCTTACCTGACCCTAACCTTCACTCTCACCCTGACCCTCACCCTCAGCTTAACCCTAACCCTAATCCTATTCCTAATCCTAAACTTCACACTCACCCTAAACCTAAACTTAACCCTAACCCTCACCTTCCCTCTCACCAGAACCCTAAACCTCACCCTCACCCTAAACATCACCCTAACCCTAAGTCTCACTCTAACCCTAACGCTGACCCTGAACCTAACCTCAGCTTAATCCTCATCCTCACCCTAATCTTCACCCTAACCCCAACCTTTACTTAACCGAAACCCTCACCCTCACCCTCAGCCTAACCCTCACCCTCACACAAGCCCTCAACCTAACCCTAAATTTAACCCTAAACATCAGCCTCAACCTCCCCTTCCTCAGCCTTAACCTAAACATAACCCTAATAATAACCCTGACCGTCAACCCCACCATCACCCTAACCCTAACCCTAACTCTAACAATAACCCTCACCCTCATCCTAACCATAATCCTAACCCAAACAATAACTCTAACCCTAATCCCAAAACTCACCCTAACCCTAATCCTAACACTTACCCTCAACCTTACCCTCACCCTCATTCTAACCCTCACCCTCACCCTGACCCTCACCCTCTCTTTCCCCCTCACCCTCAGCCTAACCCTAACTCTAACCTTAATGCTAAACAAACCTCACTCTCACCCTCATCCTACCCCTCACCCTCAACCTCACCCTCACCCTCACACTAAACCTCAACCTCACCCTAAACATCACCTTAACCCTAATCCTTACACTAAACCTAACCCTAACGCTCACCCTAAACCTCATCCTCAAACTAACCCTCACCCTAAACATTATCCTCAAGCTAAACCTAACCCTAACCCTAACCTTCACACTAACCCTAAACCTCACTCTTACCATATCACGACACCTCACCCTAACTCTCACCCTAAAGCTAACACTAATCCTAACACTCACCCTAACCCTAACTCTAAACCTAACCGTCACCCTCACCCTGATCCTCACCATCACCCTAACACTCACCCTAAACCTAACCCTCACCCTAAACCTAACCCTCAACCTTAACCTAAACCTCACCCTGACCCTCACCCTAACCCTAACGCTAGCCCTCACCTTAACCCTTACTTTAACCATAACCTGTACCCTAAACCTAACCCTCATCCTAACACTAACCCTCACACTAACCCTAACCCTAGCCTTTCCCCTCCCCCTACCCCTCAACCTAACCCTAACACTCATCCTAACCCTAACCTTAAACCTAAACCTCACACTAAACCTGAACCTCACTCTAACCCTAATCCTCACAGTAAACATAACAGTCATTCTATCCCTAACCCTATCCCGCAGCCTAACCCTCACCCTAAACCTAACCCTAACCCTAATCCTCATCCTATCCCTAACCTTAACCCTAACCCTCACACTAACCCTAATGCTAACCCTAACCCTCACCCTTACACTAATTCTCAACCTAACCCATAGCCTCACCCTAACCCTCACCCTCACCCTCACCCTAACCCTAACCCTCACCCTAACAACCCTCACTCTTACAGTCACCCTCACCCTCAGCCAAACCATATCCCTAACCCTCACCCTAACACTCATCCTATACCTCACCCTCAAACTAACCCTAAACCAAACCCTAACCCTCACCCTAAACCTCACCATAACCCTAACACTAACCCTAACATTCATCCTCACAATAAACCTCACCCTATACCTTACCCTCACCATAACCGTAACCCTAACCCTAACCCTAATCCTCAACCACACCTTAAACTTCACCCTCACCCCAACCGTCACCCTCACCCTCATCCTCATCCTCACCCTAACCCTCTCCATCACCCTAAACATCACACAAACCCTAACCCTCAACCTGACCCTCACACTAACCTTCACCCTAACCCTAACCCTCACTCTCAAGCTAATCCTCATCATAAACCTAACCCTGACCTAAAAGAAAATCTCACCCTAACCCTCACACTAACCCTCACCCTCACCCTAGCCCTCACCCTAACCCTAACCCGATCCCTTACCCTCAACTTCACCCTAACCCTCACCGTAACCCTTACCCTCACCCTAACCCTAACCCTAATCATAACCCTCACACTATCCCTTACCATCACCCTAACCCTAACCCTAACCCTATCACCCGCACACTGACCCTCACCCTCACCCTAACCCTAACCCTATTGCTAATCCTAACCCTCACAATCACCCTCAACCTAAACCTAACCCTAACCCTCACCCTCACCCTCACCCTCACCCTCACCGAACAGTCACCCTCACCCTAAACATCACCCTAACCCTAATCCTAAGGTAAACGAAACCCTCAACCTCACACTAACCCTCACCCTTACCCTAGCCCTAACCCTAACCATAACCATAACACTTACCCACACCCTAACCCTCACCCTCATCCTCACTCTAACCCTAATCCTAACCATAACGCTCACACTAACCCTCTCCCTAACCCTAAATGAAACCCTAACCCTCAAACTCATCCTAACCCTCAAGCTCAACAGAACACTCACTCTCACCCTAAACCATACTCTCACAACAGTCATCACCCTAACGCTAACCCTCAACTTAATCCTAACCCTAACCCCCACCCTAACCCTAATCCGTACTCTAACGCTCACCCTAACCCTTACCCACAACATAATACTAACACTTACCCTCAACCTTACCATCACCCTAACCCTTACCCTCACCCTAACCCTCACACTAACCCTCACACTAACCCTAACCCTCACCCTCGCCCTAATGCTCACCCTAATCTTCACCCTCACCCTCACCCTAACCCTCACCCTAACCTTTACCCTGACCCTAACCCTAACCCTAAACCTAAACCTAACCCTCACCCTAACCCTAAACCTAATCCTTATCTTATGCCTAAACCTGACCTTAACACTCACCTTAACCTTAACCCTAACCATCACATTAACCCTAACCCTCACCCTCACCCTCAGGCTAACTCTAATACTAAACCTAACCCTCACCCTCACCCTAACTCTAACCATAAACCTAACCCTAACTCTTACCTTAACCCTCAACCTCACCCAAATCCTCAACCAACCTTACCTTAACCCTTACCTAAACTAAACCCTTACCCACAGCCTCACCCTAACCCTCACCCTCACCCTAGCCCACAACCTAACCCAAACCCTAAACCTAACCTTCACTCTAACCTAACCATAACCCTCAGGATAAACCTTATCCTATCCCTAAACCTAAAACATAACTTCACCCTAACCAAACCCTAACCCTAACCCTAACCCTCACCCTCATCCTCACTCTAACACTAATTCTAACCATAATGCTCACCCTACACCTCTCCCTAACCCTAAATGTAACCCTAACCCTCATCCTCATCCTAACCCTCAAGCTCACCTGAACACTCACCCTCACCCTAAACCATACTCTCACAACAGTCATCACCCTAACCCTAACCCTCACCCTAACCCTAACCTCAGCTTAACCCTCACCCTCAACCTAATCCTCACCCTAACCCTAACCATAAGGTAAACGAAACCCTCACCCTCACACTAACCCTCACCTTCACCTGAGCCCTAACCCTAACCCTAACCATAACACTTGCCCACACCCTAATCCTCACCCTCATCCTCACTCTAACCCTAATCCTAACCGTAATGATCACCCTACCCCTCTCCCTAACACTAAATGTAACCCTAACCCTCACCCTCATCCTAACCCTCAAGTTCAACTGAACACTCACACTCACCCTAAAACATACTCTCACAACAATTGTGAACACTCACCCTAACCCTCACCTTAACCCTCACCCAACCCTCACACTAACCCTAACCCTCACCCTCGCCCTAATGCTCACCCTAAACTTTACCCTGACCCAAACCCTAACCCTAACCCTAACCCTAAACCTAACCCTCAACCTAACCCTTATCCTAAACCTAAACCTAACCCTAACCCTCACCCTAACCCTAACCCTAATCCTCACACTAACCCTAAACTTAACCCTCAGCCTAACACTCATCCTAACCCTAACCCTAATCCTAACCCTCACCCTAACTGTAACCCTACCCATAAAACTCACGCTAACCCTAACCCTCACCCTCACCCTCAGGCTAACTCTAATACTAAACCTAACCCTCACCCTCACCCTATCTCTAACCCTAAACCTAACCCTAACCCTCACTTTAAACCTCAACCTCACCCTAATCCTCAACCTAACCTTACCTTAACCCTTACCTAAACTAAACCCTTACACTCACTCTCACCCTAACACTTACCCTCACACTAGCCCACACCCTAACCCTAACCCTAAACCTAATCTTCACACTAACCCTAACCATAACCCTCAGGATAAACCTTATCCTAACCCTAAACCAAAACAAAACTTCACCTTAACCAAACCCTAAACCTAACCCTAACCCTAACCCTAACCGCACACTAAACCTAACACTATCCCTAACACTAACCCTCAGCCTAACCCTAACCCTAACCCTAACCCTCACCCTAAACCTTATCCTAACCCTAACCCTCAACCTAACTGTAAACCTCACCCTCATCCTCAACCTCACCCTCAGCCTAAACCTAGTGCTAACCCTAATCCTAACCCTCACCCTAACCCTAACCCTCACCCTAACCTTTACCCTCACCCTCACCCTAACCCTAACCCTAACCTTTACCCTGACTCTAACCCTAACCCTAAACCTAACCCTCGCACTAACCCTAAACCTAACCCTCAACCTAACCGTTATCCTAAACCTAAAACTAACCCTAATCCTCACACTAACACTAACACTAACCCTAAACTTCACACTAACCCAAACCCTAACCCTAAGCCTAACGCTCAACCTAAACCTAACACTAACCCTAACACTCACCCTAAACCTACCCCTAACCCTAACACTCACCCTGAACCTAACCCTCACCCTCACCATCAGGCTAACTTTAATACTAACCCAAATACTAACCCTCACCCTCACCCTAACTCTAACCATTAACCAAAACTAACCCTCACACTTACCCTCACCCTATCCCTAAACCTATCCCTAACCCTCACCCTAAACCTAACCCTAAGCCTAACCCTCACACTAAACCTCACCCTAACACTTACCCTCACCATAAATCTAAATCTAACCCTAATAATCACCCTAAACATAACCCTCAACTACACTCTAACCCGGACCCTGACCCGATCCCTCACCGAAACCCTAACACTCTTCCTAACCCTAACCCTAATCCTAAAACTAAGCCTCACCCTCAAAGTCACCCTAACCCTGCACCTAACGCTAACCCTCACCTACAACCTCACCCTAATCTTCACCCTAACCCTAACCCTAACCCTACCCTTCACCATAACACTCATAGTAACCCTAACCCTAATACTAACCTTCAACCTAACCCTAACCCTAGCCCTAACCCTCACCCTCACACTAAATCTAAACCTAACGCTAAAACTCAACCTAACACTAAACTTCATCCACACCCTAAATCTCACCCATACTTGAACCCTCAACCTCTCCCTCACACTAAACATCACCCAAACCCTAACCCGCAACCTAACCCTTGCCCTAACCCTAACCCTAACCCTAACCCTAACCCTAACCCTAACCTCAGCGTAACCATAACCCTGACATAAAGCAAACCCTCACCCTCACACTCACTCTAACCCTCACCCTCACCCTAACCCTCACCATCCCCCTAAACATAACCCTAACCATCAACGTCACCCTCACCCTCACCCTCAGCCTAAACCTAACTCTAACCCTAACCCTCACCCTCACCCCAATCCTAACCCTAACCCTAACCCTCACCCCAACCCCAACCCTAACCCTCACCCTAACACTAACCCTCATCCTCACCCTCACCCTAATCCTAACCCTAAAGCTAATCCTAACCCTCACCCTCACCCTAAACTTCACCCTAACCCTTACCCTGACCCTCACCCAAACCCTAAACCTAACACTCAGCCTAAACCTTATCCTAACCCTAAACCTAAAACTAAACTTCACCCTAACCAAACCCTAACCCTAACCCTAACCCTAACCCTCACACTAACCTTAATCTTAACCCTGAGCCTAACGCTCATCCTAACACTAACCCTAACCCTAACCCTCAACCTAAACCTAACCCTAACCCTAACCTTCACCCTAACCCTAAACCTCACCCTCAAACTCACCCTCACCCTCAGCCTAAACGTATTGCTAACCCTAACCCTAACCCTCAACCTCAACCTAACTCTAACCCAAAACCAAACTCTCCCCGCCCCCTCACACTCACTCTAACCCTCACTCTAGCCCTAACCCTCACCCTCAACATCTCCCTCACCCTCAGCCCAACCCAAGTCCTTACTCTAATCCTAACCCTCAACCTATACCTGAACCTAACCCTAACCCTAATCCTAACGATCACCATAACCCTCACCCTCACCACAGTCCACACCCTAAACCTAACCCTAAACCTAACCCTCACACTAACCCCAACACTAACCCACAGCCTAAACCTGAACCCAACCCTAAACCTAAAATTAACCATCACCATAACCAAACCCAAACCCTAACCCTAACCTATCCCTAACCCTCACACTAACCCTAACCCTAACACTCAGCCTAACGCTCATCCTAAACCTAACCCTAACCCTAACCCTAAACCTCAACCTAACGCTCATTCTAACCCTAACCTTAACACTAACCCTAAAACTGACCCTCAATTTAACCCTCTTCTAACCCTAAACCTCACCCTCACCCTAACCCTAATCCTACCACTAACCCTAAACCTCACCCTAACTCACACCTTAACGCTCACCCTCAGCCTAAACATCACCCTAACCTTAACCCACACCCTAACCCTAAACCTCACAATAAACCTCACGCTAACCCTAACCCTCACCCTAACCATAACCCTACACCTCACCGTACCCCTCACCCTAACCCTTACCCTCACCCTAACCCAAACCCTAACCCTCACCCTCACACTAGCCCTCAACCTTACACTAATCCTAACCATAACCCTAAACCTAAACCTAAAATTACCCTCACCCTCACCCTCACCCTCACCCTAACCCTAAACCTAAACCTCACACTCACTCTAACCCTAACCCTAACATTAATGCTAACACTAAGCCTCACCCTCACCCTAACCCTTACCCTAACCCTTACCATCACCCTCTCCCTCACCCTTACCCTAAACCTACCCTTTCAGCCTTAACCCTTACCTTCACTATAAACCTAACACTAACCCTAATCCTCATAGTAACACTAAAACTAACCCGAACCCCAACCCTCACTTTAACCCTTTCCCTAATCCTAACCCTGACCCTAACCCTCACACTAATGCTAACACTAAACCTAAACCTCACCCTCACCCTAACCCTCACTGTCACCTTAACACTCAACATCACCATAATCCTCACCCTAACCCTAACCCTCACACTAAACCTCACCCTAACCCTTACCCTCACCATAACCTTAACCCTAACCCACACCCTAAACCTCAACTTCACCATCACCCTCACCCTCAACCTAACCGTAATCCTAACATTCACCCAAACCCTAACTCTCACGCTAACCCTCGCCCTCAACCTAGCCCTCACCCTAGCCCTCACCCTAAGCCTAACCCTAACCCTCACCCTCACCCTCAACCTCAGCCTCACCCTAAACCTAAACCTAATCCTAACCCTATTCCTCACCCTCACCCTCACTCTAAATGTAACCGTAAACCTAATGCTAACCCTAAACCTCTCCCTCATTTTAACCCTAATCCTAAACCTCACCCTAACCCTAATCCTAAGCCTAATGCTATACCTAACCCTAACCCTCACTCTAACACTAATGCTAACCCTAATACTCAACCTCACCCTAAACCTCACCCTAAAACTTACCCTCATCCTAACCCTCACGTAACCCTAAAACTAAACCTAACCCTCACACAAACACTCACCCTAAACCTTACACTAACCCTATCCCTCACCCTAACCCTCAATATGTCCCTTATCCTCACATTAACCCTAACCCTAACCCTACACCTCACCCTAACGCTAACACTGAACTCAACCCTAACACTAACCCACACCCTTACCCTACACCTAACCCTCATCCAAATGCTCACCCTAACCCTAACACTAACCCTATCCTGCAACCTGATCCTAACCCTCACCCTAACGCTTACCCTCACCCTAACCCTAAGCGTCACACTAAACCTAACCCTCACACTAATTCTAGCCATAATCCTCACCCTAACCCTCATCCTAACCCTAAACCTAACCCCCAACCTAACCCTAACCCTAAACATTACCCTAACCCCAACCCTCACCCTCATCCTCACCCTCACCCTAAACATCACCCTAACCCTAACACTAACCCTAACCCTAACCCTAAACCTCACCTTAACCCTAACCCTCACCTTCAACCTCACCCTCAGCCTAATCCTCACCCTAAACCTAACCCTAACCCTAACCCTTTCCTAACTAAAAACTGCACCCTCACACTCACCCTCAACCTCACTCTAGCCCTCACCCTAAGCCTAACCCTAACCCTCACCCTCAAACTCATCCTCAACCTCAGCCTCACCCTAACCCTAAAACTAATCCTAAACCTAAACCTCAACCTCACCCTCACTCTAACCCTAATGTTAAACCTAATGCTAACCCTAACCATAAACCTATCCCTAACCCACACCCTAACCCTAACCATAATCCTCACCCTAATCCTAATCCTAACACTAACCCTAACCCTCAATCTAAACCTAACCCTAAACATTACCCTAACCCTAACACTCAGCCTCACCCTCACCCTCACCCTCACCCTCAGCCTAACGCTAACCCTAACCCTAATCCTAACCCTAACACTCACCTTCACACTCACCCTAACTGGAACCCTAACTATAACCTAAACCTCCGCCTAACCATAAACCTATCCCTAACCCACACTCTAACCATAAACATCACCCTAACCCTAACCCTAACCCTCACACTCACCCTAACCCTAAACCTCACCCTAACTCTCGCCTTAACCCTAACGCTAAACCTAACCCTCACCCTCAACCTAAACCTCACCCTAACCCATACCCTCACCCTATCACTCACCCTAACCCTAACCCTCACCCTCACCCTAACCTTCACCGTAACCTTATCCTTCAACCTAACCCTAACCGTCACCCACACCCTAACACTCACACTCACCTGAACCCTCACCCTAACCCTAACCCTAACCCTCACCCCAACTATAACCCTCACCCTAACCCTAAATTTATCCCTCACACTCACCCTAACCCTAACCCTAACCCTTACCCTAACCCTCACCCTAACCCTTAATCTAACCCTAACACTCACTCTCACCCTAAACCTCAACCTAACCCTTATCCTTACACCAACCCTAACCCTAACCCTCACACTAACCCTAATCCTCACCCTATCCCTAACCATAACCCTCACCCTAACCCTCACCCTAACCCTAACCCTAACCCTCAACCTTAACCCTAACAGTCACCCTCACCTTAACTCTCACCAACACACTAACTCTCACCCTCACCCTCACCCTCACTCTCACCCTAGCCCTCACCAACACCCTAAGCCACACCCTCAACCGAATCCTCACTCTCACCCTCACCCTCACCATAAACATCACCCTAACCCAAACCTAACCCTAACCCTCACCCTAACTGTCATCCTAACCCTTATCCTCACCCTAACACTAACCCTAACCCTAAACTTCACCCTAAACCTAACCCTCACCTGAACCCTCACTCTCACCTTCACCCTCACCCGAAACATCACCCTAACCCTAAACCTCACGCTAACCCTAACCCTAACCCTCACCCTAACCCTAACCCTCACCTTAAAGCTCACCCTCACACAAATCCTCACCCTCAACCTAACAATAAACATTTCCTAACAAAAAATATCTCCCTCACCCTAGCCCTCACCCTAAACCTAACCCTAAACTTAACCCTCACCCTCACTCTCACCCTCACCCTCAGCCAAACCTAACCCTACCCTAATCCTAACCCTAACCCACACCCTCACCCTCACCCTCACCTGCAACCTAACCCCAACAATAACCCTAACCCTCACCCTAACACTGAACCTCAACCTCACCCTCATCCTAAACCTAATCCTAACTCTAACTCTAATCCTAACCCTCACCCTCAAACTCACCTTCACCCTAACCCTTACCTCCCCCTTCACCTAACCCTAACCCTAACCCTCACACTAACCCAAACCCTCACCCTAACCATACCACTAACCCTTACCCTTACCCTCACCCTAACCCTAACCCTAACAGTAACCCTAAACCTAAACCTAGTCCTCACACTAACCCTAACCCTCACCCACACATTAACCCGAACGCTCACCCAAACCCTCACTCTAACCCTAACCCTAAACCTAACCCTAACACTCCCACTAAACCTAAGCCTCACCCTAACTGTAACCCTACACATCAGCCTAAATCTCACCCTAAACCTAACCCTAACCCTAATCCTTAACCTATCCCTAAATAAAACCCTAACCCACACACTCACCCTAGCCCTCACCCTAACCTCATCCTAACCCTATCCCTAAACTTAAACCTCACCCTCATCCTAACCCTCACCCTATCCCTTACCCCTAACCTAATCCTATCCCCGACCCTAACCTTAAACCTAAAACTCACACTAACCCTAACCCTCACCCTAACCCTAACCCTACCCCACAGCCTAATCCTCAACCTAACCCTAACCCTAATCCTATCCCTCAACCTAACCCTAACCCTAACCTTAACCCTCACCCTCACCCAAAACCTAACCCTCACCTTCACCCTCACACTCACCCTCAGCCTAACCCTAACACTAACCCTAATCCTAAACCTAACCCTCACCCACAGCCTCACCCTAACTCTAACCCGAACCCTAACCATAAACCTCCCCCTTCACCCAAAACCTCACCCGAACCCTCACTCTTACGCTACGGCTCACCCTCAACTTAACCCTAACCCTAACCCTCAACCTAACCCTAAACCTCACCCTCACCCTCAAACTCACGCTAACCCTAAGCCTCACTGTTACCCTAAACCTCACCCTAACCCTTAACCTTACACTAACCCTAACCCTCACACTAAACCTAAGCCTCACCCTCACCCTTACCCTAACCCTACCCAAACCCTAACCCTCAACCTAACCGTAACGCTCACCCTCACCCTAACCCTCACCCTAAACCTAACCCTCACCCTCACCCTAACCCTCACCCTCACCCTCAAACTCATACTAACCCTAACCCTCACACTAAACCTAAACCTCACCCTCACCCTAACCTTAACCCTACCCCTCACCGTACCCCTCACTCTCACCCTAGCCCTCACCCCTACCCTAATCCTAACCCTGACCCTAATCTTAACCCTAAAACTCACACTAACCCTAACCCTCACCCTGACCCTAACCCTACCACACAGCCTAACCCTCATCCTAACCCTAATCCTAACCCTATCCCTCACTCTAACCCTAACTCTAATATTAACCCTAACCCTCACCCAAAACCTAACCCTCAACCTCACCCTCACCCTCACCCTCACCCTCACCATCACCCTAACTCGAAACCGAACTGTACCTCTCACCCTCACCCTAACCCTAACCCTAACCCTAACCCTCACCTTAACCCTCACCCTAAACCTAACCCTGATCCTAACCCTCACCCTAAAGCTAACACTAAACCTAAACCTCACCCTCACCCTAACCCTCAGCATCACCCTAACCCTCACCCAAAGACGAACCCTCACCTCAACCTAATCCTCACTCTCACCCTAACTGTAAACCTAACCCTAATCCTCTCCCTAACCCTCAACCTCACCCTCACCTTAAGGCTAACCCTAACCCTAATCCTAAACCTAACCCTCACCCTAACTCTAACCCTAACCCTAATCCTAAACCGACCCCTCACCTTCACCCTAAAACTACCTCTAAACATCACCCTCACACTCAACCTTACCCTATCCCCAACCCTAAGCCTTAGCTTAACCCTAACCCTCACCCTAACCCTAACCATAACACTCACCCTCACCCTCACCCTAACCCTAACAATAACCCTATCCCTCACACTAACCCTTATCCTCACACTTACCCTATACCTAACCCTAAACCTCACATTAACCCTAAACCTCACCCCAACCCTGACCCTACTCCTCACCCTAAACCTCACCCTAATCCAAACCCTAACCCTAACCGAAACCCTAAACCTAACTGTAACCCTCACCCTCATGCTAACCCTCATCCACACCCTAATCCTCACCCTCACCCGAATCCTCACCCTCACCCTAACCCTCACCCTCACCCTAAACATCACCCTAAACCTAACCCTCACCGTAACCCTAATCATAAACCTCAACTTCACCCTCACCCTCAGCCTAACCCTAGTCCTTAACCTAATCATAATACTCACCCTGACCCTAACCCTCACCCTAACCCTTACCCGATCCTTCACCTAACCCTAACCCTAACCCTCACACTAACCCGAACCCTCACCCTAACCATAAAACTAACCCTAACCCTTACCCTCACCCTAATCCTAACCCTAACAGTAACCCTAACCCTAAAGGTAGTCCTCACACTAACCCTAACCCTCACCCACTACTTAATCCGAAACCTCACCGGAACCCTCACCCTAACCCTAAACCTAAACCTAACCCTAACACTCCCACTAAACCTAACCCTCACCCTAACTGTAACCCTACCCATCAGGCTAAACCTCAGCCTAACCCTAAACCTAACCCTAATCCTACACCTAATCCTCACACTCACACTCACCCTATCCCTAACCATAACATTCACCCTCACTCTAAGGCTAAGCCTAACCCTCACCCTCACCCTCAACCAAACCCTTAACCTCACCTTAACCCTAAACCTAAACCTCACCCTAACCCTAAAACTACACCTTAAACTAACCCTAACCCTAATCCTCAACCCAACCATGATGCTAACACAAATGCTCACTCTCAACCTAACCCTTAGATTAACCCTTACCCTCAACATAACCCTATCCCTCACCCTCTCCTTAACCCTCACCCTACCCCTTCCCCTCCCCCTAAACCTCACCCTACCCCAAACCCTAACCCTAACCCTAACCTTCACCCTAACCCTCACACTAATTCTAACCCTAACCCTCACTCTAACCCTCACCCTAACCCTAAACTTAACCCTAACCCTGACCCTCACCCTAGCTGTCATCCTGACCCTTACCCTCACCCTAACCCTAACCCTAAACCTCATAATAACCCTAAAACTACCCCTCAGCCTAACCCTAACCCTAACCCTCAACCCAACACTGATGCTAACACAAATGCTCACTCTCAACCTAACCTTTAGATTAACCCTTACTCTCACCATAACCCTATCCCTCACCCTCTCCTTAAGCCTCACCCTACCCCTTCTCCTCCCCCTAAACCTTACCCTACCCCAAACCCTAACCCTAACCCTAACCTTCACCCTAAGCTTCACCCTAACCCTCACACTAACCCTAACCCTAACCCTCACCCCAACCCTCACCCTAACCCTAACCCTAACCCTAACCCTCACCCTCACCCTGTCATCATGACCCTTACCCTCACCCTAAACCTAAACCTAACCCTAACCCTAACCCTCACCCTAACCCTAACCCTCACCCGAACCCTCAGTCTCACCTTCACCGTCACCCTAAACATCAACCTAACCCTAACCCTCACCCTAACCCTAACCCTAACACTGACCCTAACCCTAACTTTCACCTTAAACCTCACCCTCACCCTAATCCTCACCGTAAACCTAACCCTAAACTTTTCTTAAACAAAAACATCACCCTCACATTAGTCCTCACCCTAAACCTAACCCTAACCTTAATCCTCACCCTCACCCTCACCTTCACCCTCAGCCTCAGCCTCAGCCTCACCCTAACCCTAAACCTAATCCTAACCCTAACCCTGACCCTCACCCTCACTCTAACCGTAACCCTAACGTGCACCCTAGCCCTAACCCTAACCCTAACCCTAACCCTAACTCTCAACCTAATCCTAAACCTAACCCTAATGCTAACCCTAAACCTCACCCTCACCCTAATTCTGACCCTAACCCTTACACTTACCCTCACCCTCACTCTCAACCTAACCCTAACCCTTACCTTCACGATAAACCTATCCCTCACCCACAACCTAACCCTCACCCTAACCCTTATGCTCACCCTTACCCTCACCCAACCCTAACCCGAACCCTAACCCTCACCCTAACCCCCATCCTAACCTTCACCCTAACCCTAACGCTAAAACTAAACCTCAGTACTAACCTAAACGTAACCCTAACACTTATGTAACCGAGACCCTAACCCTCACCCTCACAATCAACCTAAGCTTTACCATAACCCTAATAGCAACCCAAACACTTACCCTCACCCTAAACCTAACCCTAAACCTAACCCTCACCGTCACTCTCCCACTCAGGCTCACCCTCACCTTAAACCTCATGGTCACCCTCACACTAACCCTCAACCTCACCCTAAACATCACACTAACCCTAACCCTCACACTAACCCTTATCCTAACCCTAACCCTAACGCTAACATTCACACTAACCATAACACTCACCCTAACCCTATCCCGACACCTCACCCTGACTCTCATCCTAACCCAAACACTCAACCACACCCTAAACCTCACCCTCACCCGAACACTCACCCTCACACTAACACTCACTCTCAACCGAACCCTCACCCTCACCCGAACCCTACCCCTCATACTAACCCTAACACAAAGCCGAATTCCAGAACCTCACACTCACCCTAACCCTTACCCTCACCCTAACTCTAACCATAAAGCTCACATAACCTTAACCCTCACTCTAAACCTAACCCTAAACTTGACCATAACCTTGACCCTCACACTCAGTTTAACACTAACCCTAATCCTATTCCAAATCCTAACCCTCAGCCTCACCCTAAACCTAACCCTAACCCTAACCCTAACCCTCACCCTCACCCTCACCCTAACCCTCAACCTCACCCTAAACATCTCCCTAACCCTAACCCTCACCCTAACCCTAAAACTAACCCTCACTCTGAACCTAACCTCAGCTTAATCCTCATCCTCACCTTAATCCTCACCCTAACCCTAAACTTTACCTAACCAAAACCCTCACCCTCACCTTCAGCCTAACCCTCACCCTCACCCAAGCCCTCACCTTAACCCTAAACTTAAACCTAACACTCACCCTCAACCTCCCCTTCCCCATCAGCCTTACCCTAACCATAACCCTAAGACTAACCCTTACCCTCAACCCTACCCTCACCTATCCCTAACCCTAACCCTAACAATAACCCTCACCCTCATCCTAAACTTAACCCTAACAATAACTCTAACCCTAGCCCTAACCCTAAAACTCACCCTAACCCTAATTCTAACCCTAACCCTCAACCTCACCCTCACCATCATTCTAACCCTCACCTTCACGCTGACCCTCACCATCACACTTACCCTCACACTAACCCTAACCCTCACCCTAGCCCTAACCCTAACCCTCAACATCATTTTCCCCCTCGCCCTCAGCCTAACCCTAACTCTAACCCTAAACCTCAACTAAACTCACTTTCACCCTAACCCTCACCCCCAGCCTCACCCTCACCCTCAACCTCACACTAACACTCAACATCACCCTAAACATCACCTTAACCCTAAACCTCACACTGAACCTAAACCTAACGATCACTCTAACCCTCACCTTCAAACTAACCCTCAACCTAAACATTATCCTAACACTAACCCTACCCCTACCCCTAACCTTCACACTAACCCTAACCCTCAGCCTAACCGTATCCTGACACCTCATCCTAAGTCTCACCCTAAACCTAACCCTAACCCTAACCCTAACCCTCACCCTAAACCACACCCTAACCCTTACTCTCAACATAACCTTAACCTTAAACCACACCCTAACCCTCACCTGAACCTCACCCTCACCCTCACCCTAACCGTAAGCCTAACCCTCACCCCAACCCTAACCCTCACCCTAACCCTAACTCTAATCCTCACCCTCAACTGAACCCTAACCCGAACTCTAACCCTATACCTCACCCTAACCCAAACTCTAAACCTAACCCTAACACTTACTCTCATCCTAATCCTCACCCTAAGCCTTTTCCTCACACTAACCCTAAACCTAACCCTCACCATCACCGTAACCCTCACCCTCACTCTAACCCTCACTTACACCCTAACCCTCACCTTCACCCTCACCCTCACCCTAAACAACACCCTAAATATCACCCAAACCCTAAAGCTCAGCCTAACGCTAACCCTAACCATCATCTTAACCCTAAACATCACCTTCAACCTCACCCTCAGCCTAATCCTCACCCTAAAACTAACCCTAACCCTTTCCTAACAGAAAACCACACCCTCACCCTAACCCTCACCCTAACCCTCGCCCTCACCCTAGCCCTCACCCTAACTCTAAACCTAACCTTAATCCTAAACCTCACCCTCACCCTCACCCTCACCCTAACCCTCAACCTCACCCTAAACATCTCCCTAACCCTAACCCTCAACCTAAACTAAAACTAACCTAAAACTAACCCTCACCCTGAACCAACCTCAGCTTAATCCTCATCCTCACCCTAATCCTCACCTTAACCCTAACCTTTACCTAACCAAAACCCTCACCCTCACCCTCAGCCTCACCCTCACTCTCACCCAAGCCCTCACCTTAACCCTAAACTTAACCCTAACACTCACCCTCAACCTCCCCTTCCCCATCAGCCTTACCCTAACCATAACCCTTACCCTCAACCCCACCCTCACCTAACCCTAACCCTAACACTAACAATAACCCTCACCCTCATCCTAACCTTAACCCTAACAATAACTCTAACCCTAGCCCTAACCCTAAAACTCACCCTAACCCTAATCCTAACCCTAAAACTCAACCTCACCCTCACCGTCATTCTAACCCTCAACTTCACGCTGACCCTCACCATCACACTAACCCTCACACTAACCCTAACCCTCACCCTAGCCCTAACCCTAACCCTCACCCTCACCCTCAGCCTAACCCTAACTCTAACCCTAAACATAAACTAAACTCACCTTCACCCTAACCCTCACCCTCAGCTTCACCCTCACCCTCACCCTCACACTCACACTAACCCTCAACATCACCCTAAACATCACCTTAACCCTAAACCTCACACTGAACCTAACCCTAACACTCACTCGAACCCTCACCCTCAAACTAACCCTCACCCTAAACATTATCCTAACACTAATCCTACCCCTACCCCTAACCTTCACACTAACCCTAACCCTCAGCCTAACCGTATCCCGACACCTCACCCTAACTTTCACCCTAAACCTAACCCTAACCCTAACCCTAACCTTCACCCTAAACCACACCCTAACCCTTACTCTCAACATAACCTTAACCCTAACCCACACCCAAACCCTCACCTGAACCTCACCCTCACCCTCACCCTAACCGTAAGCCTAACCTTCACCCCAACCCTAACACTCACCCTAACCCTAACTCTAATCCTCACCCTCAACTGAACCCTAACCCGAACTCTAACCCTATACCTCACCCTAACCCAAACTCTAAACCTAACCCTAACACTTACTCTCATCCTAATCCTCACCCTAAGCCTTTTCCTCACACTAACCCTAAACCTAACCTCACCATCACCCTAACCCTCACCCTCACCCCAAACCTCACCTACACCCTAACCCTCACCTTCACCCTCACCCTCACCCTAAACATCACCCATACCCTAACGCTCAGTCTAATACTAACCCTAACCCTCACCTTAACCCTAAACCTCACCTTCAACCTCACCCTCAGCCTAATCCTCACCCTAAACCTAACCCTAACCCTTTCCTAACAGAAAACTGCACACTCACCCTAACCCTCACCCTAACCCTCGCCCTCACCCTAGCTCTCACACTAACCATAAACCTAATCCTAACCATAACCCTCACCCTCACCCTCACTCTAATCCTAACCCTCACCCTCACCCTAAACCTAACCCTAACCCTAACCCTCACCCTCACCCTAACCCTAACCCTCAACCTCACGCTAAACATCTCCCTAACCCTAACCCTCAACCTAACCCTAACACTAACCCTCACCCTGAACCTAACCTCAGCTTAATCCTCATCCTCAGCCGAATCCTCACCCTAACCCTAAACTTTACCTAACCAAAACCCTCACCCTCACCCTCAGCCTAACCCTCACCCTCACCCAAGCCTTCACCTTAACCCTAAACTTAACTGTAACACTCACCCTCAACCTCCCCTTCCCCATCAGCCTTACCCTAAACATAACCCTAAGACTAACCCTAACCCTCAACCCCACCCTCACCCTAACCCTAACCCTAACCCTAACAATAACCCTCACCCTCATCCTAACTTTAACCCTAACAATAACTCTAACCCAAGTCCTAACCCTAAAACTCACCCTAACACTAATCCTAACCCTAACCCTCAACCTCACCCTCACCGTCATTCTAACCCTCACCTTCACGCTGACCCTCACCATCGCACTAACCCTCACACTAACCCTAAACCTCACCCTAGCCCTAACCCTAACCCTCACCCTCACTTTTCCCCTCACCCTCAGCCTAACCCTAACTCTAACCCTAATCCTAAACTAAACTCACCCTCACCCTAACCCTCACCCTCAGCCTCACCCTCACCCTCACCCTCACACTAACCCTCAACATCACCCTAAACATCACCTTAACCCTAAACCTCACACTGAACCTAACCCTAACGCTCATTCTAACCCTCACTTTCAAACTAACCCTCACCCTAAACATTATCCTAACACTAACCCTAACCCTACCCCTAACCTTCACACTAACCCTAACCCTCCGCCTAACCGTATCCTGACACCTCACCCTAACGCTCACCCTAACCCTATCCCTAATCCTAACACTCAGTCTAACCCTAACTCTAAACCTAACCCTCACTCTCACCCTAACCCTCACCATCACCCTAACTCTCACCCTAACCCTAACCCTCACCCTAAACCACACCCTAACCCTTACTCTCAACATAACCTTAACCTTAAACCACACCCTAACCCTCACCTGAACCTCACCCTCACCCTCACCCTAACCGTAAGCCTAACCCTCACCCCAACCCTAACCCTCACCCTAACCCTAACTCTAATCCTCACCCTCAACTGAACCCTAACCCGAACTCTAACCCTATACCTCACCCTAACCCAAACTCTAAACCTAACCCTAACACTTACTCTCATCCTAATCCTCACCCTAAGCCTTTTCCTCACACTAACCCTAAACCTAACCCTCACCATCACCGTAACCCTCACCCTCACTCTAACCCTCACTTACACCCTAACCCTCACCTTCACCCTCACCCTCACCCTAAACAACACCCTAAATATCACCCAAACCCTAAAGCTCAGCCTAACGCTAACCCTAACCATCATCTTAACCCTAAACATCACCTTCAACCTCACCCTCAGCCTAATCCTCACCCTAAAACTAACCCTAACCCTTTCCTAACAGAAAACCACACCCTCACCCTAACCCTCACCCTAACCCTCGCCCTCACCCTAGCCCTCACCCTAACTCTAAACCTAACCTTAATCCTAAACCTCACCCTCACCCTCACCCTCACCCTAACCCTCAACCTCACCCTAAACATCTCCCTAACCCTAACCCTCAACCTAAACTAAAACTAACCTAAAACTAACCCTCACCCTGAACCAACCTCAGCTTAATCCTCATCCTCACCCTAATCCTCACCTTAACCCTAACCTTTACCTAACCAAAACCCTCACCCTCACCCTCAGCCTCACCCTCACCCTCACCCAAGCCCTCACCTTAACCCTAAACTTAACCCTAACACTCACCCTCAACCTCCCCTTCCCCATCAGCCTTACCCTAACCATAACCCTTACCCTCAACCCCACCCTCACCTAACCCTAACCCTAACACTAACAATAACCCTCACCCTCATCCTAACCTTAACCCTAACAATAACTCTAACCCTAGCCCTAACCCTAAAACTCACCCTAACCCTAATCCTAACCCTAAAACTCAACCTCACCCTCACCGTCATTCTAACCCTCAACTTCACGCTGACCCTCACCATCACACTAACCCTCACACTAACCCTAACCCTCACCCTAGCCCTAACCCTAACCCTCACCCTCACCCTCAGCCTAACCCTAACTCTAACCCTAAACATAAACTAAACTCACCTTCACCCTAACCCTCACCCTCAGCTTCACCCTCACCCTCACCCTCACACTCACACTAACCCTCAACATCACCCTAAACATCACCTTAACCCTAAACCTCACACTGAACCTAACCCTAACACTCACTCGAACCCTCACCCTCAAACTAACCCTCACCCTAAACATTATCCTAACACTAATCCTACCCCTACCCCTAACCTTCACACTAACCCTAACCCTCAGCCTAACCGTATCCCGACACCTCACCCTAACTTTCACCCTAAACCTAACCCTAACCCTAACCCTAACCTTCACCCTAAACCACACCCTAACCCTTACTCTCAACATAACCTTAACCCTAACCCACACCCAAACCCTCACCTGAACCTCACCCTCACCCTCACCCTAACCGTAAGCCTAACCTTCACCCCAACCCTAACACTCACCCTAACCCTAACTCTAATCCTCACCCTCAACTGAACCCTAACCCGAACTCTAACCCTATACCTCACCCTAACCCAAACTCTAAACCTAACCCTAACACTTACTCTCATCCTAATCCTCACCCTAAGCCTTTTCCTCACACTAACCCTAAACCTAACCTCACCATCACCCTAACCCTCACCCTCACCCCAAACCTCACCTACACCCTAACCCTCACCTTCACCCTCACCCTCACCCTAAACATCACCCATACCCTAACGCTCAGTCTAATACTAACCCTAACCCTCACCTTAACCCTAAACCTCACCTTCAACCTCACCCTCAGCCTAATCCTCACCCTAAACCTAACCCTAACCCTTTCCTAACAGAAAACTGCACACTCACCCTAACCCTCACCCTAACCCTCGCCCTCACCCTAGCTCTCACACTAACCATAAACCTAATCCTAACCATAACCCTCACCCTCACCCTCACTCTAATCCTAACCCTCACCCTCACCCTAAACCTAACCCTAACCCTAACCCTCACCCTCACCCTAACCCTAACCCTCAACCTCACGCTAAACATCTCCCTAACCCTAACCCTCAACCTAACCCTAACACTAACCCTCACCCTGAACCTAACCTCAGCTTAATCCTCATCCTCAGCCGAATCCTCACCCTAACCCTAAACTTTACCTAACCAAAACCCTCACCCTCACCCTCAGCCTAACCCTCACCCTCACCCAAGCCTTCACCTTAACCCTAAACTTAACTGTAACACTCACCCTCAACCTCCCCTTCCCCATCAGCCTTACCCTAAACATAACCCTAAGACTAACCCTAACCCTCAACCCCACCCTCACCCTAACCCTAACCCTAACCCTAACAATAACCCTCACCCTCATCCTAACTTTAACCCTAACAATAACTCTAACCCAAGTCCTAACCCTAAAACTCACCCTAACACTAATCCTAACCCTAACCCTCAACCTCACCCTCACCGTCATTCTAACCCTCACCTTCACGCTGACCCTCACCATCGCACTAACCCTCACACTAACCCTAAACCTCACCCTAGCCCTAACCCTAACCCTCACCCTCACTTTTCCCCTCACCCTCAGCCTAACCCTAACTCTAACCCTAATCCTAAACTAAACTCACCCTCACCCTAACCCTCACCCTCAGCCTCACCCTCACCCTCACCCTCACACTAACCCTCAACATCACCCTAAACATCACCTTAACCCTAAACCTCACACTGAACCTAACCCTAACGCTCATTCTAACCCTCACTTTCAAACTAACCCTCACCCTAAACATTATCCTAACACTAACCCTAACCCTACCCCTAACCTTCACACTAACCCTAACCCTCCGCCTAACCGTATCCTGACACCTCACCCTAACGCTCACCCTAACCCTATCCCTAATCCTAACACTCAGTCTAACCCTAACTCTAAACCTAACCCTCACTCTCACCCTAACCCTCACCATCACCCTAACTCTCACCCTAACCCTAACCCTCACCCTAAACCTAACTCTCAACCTAAGCCAAACCCTCACCCTGACCCTCACCCTAACCCTAACCCTCACTCTAACCCTTACTTTAACCCTAACCCTCACCCTAAGCCTAACCCAGACCCTAACAATAACACTCACACTAACACTAAACCTAGCCCTCACCCTCACCCTCACTCTCAACATAACCCTAACACTCATCTAAACCCTAACCTAAACCTAAACCTCACAGTAAAATTAACCTCACTCTATCCCTAATCTTCAAACTAACCCTAACTATCACTCTTTCACTAACCCTACCCCTCATCCTAAACCTCACCCTAAACCTAACCCTAACCCTAATCCTCACCCCATCCCTAACCTTAAGCCTAACCCTCACCATAACCCTCACCCTCACCCTCACCCTAACACTAATGCTAACCCTCACCCTCACCCTAACCCTCAACCTAACCCTTACCCTCATCCTAACCCTTACCCTGAAACTTACCCTAACCCTCACTCTCGCACTAACCCTCACTCTAATATTTACCCACACCCTCCCCCTAACCCTAACCCTCACCCTTACCTTAACCCTAACCCTAGCCCTAACCCTAAACCTAAACCTAAACCTCACTTTTACAGTCACCCTCAAACTCAGCCAAAACCTAATCCTTACCCTAATCGTAAACCTCAACCTCACCCTAACTCTAAACCTAACCCTCAACCTCACCCTTACCATTTCCCTATCCCTCACCCTAACACTAACACTCACCCTATACCACACCCTCACCCTAACCCTAAACCAAACCCTTACGCTCACCCTAAACCTCACCCTAACCCTAACAATAAACCTAACCCTCATCCTCACAATAAACCTCACCCTATACCTTACCCTCACCATTACCCTAACCCAAACCCTAACCCTAATCCTCAACCACACCCTAGCCTTCACCCTCACCTTAATCCTCACCTTCACCCTAAACATCACCTAAACCCTCACCCTCATGCTAACCCTAAACCTAACCCTCACTCTCACGCTAATCCTCACCATAAACCTAACCCTGACCTAAAAGAAACCCTCACCCTAACCCTCACACTAACCCTCACCCTCACCCTAGCCCTCACCCTAACCCAAACCCTCACCCTAACCCTTACCCTAACAGTAATCCTAACCCTAACCCTAATCATAACTCTCACACTAACCGTAACCCTCACCCTAAGCATAACCCTAACCCTATTCCTATTCCTAACCCTCACAATCACCCTCAACCTAAACCTAACTCTAACACTAACCCTCACCCTCACCCTCACCCTCACTAAACACTCACCCTCACCATAAACATCACCCTAACCATAACCCACACCCTAACCCTAACCTCAGATTAAGCCTCACCCTAAACCTAATCCTCACAATAACCCTAACCCTAAGGTAAACGAAACCCTCACCCTCACACTAACCCTCACCCTAGCCCTAACCCTAACCCTAACCATAACACTTACCCACACCCTAATCCTCACCCTCATCCTCATTCTAACCCTAATCCTAACCCTAATCCTAACCCTAATGCTCACGCTACCCCTCTCCCTAAACTTAACTGTAACCCTAACCCTCACCCTCATCCTAACCATCACGCTCACCCGAACACTCACCCTCACCCTAAACGATACTCTCACAATAAATATCAGGTTAACCCTAACCCTAACCCTAACCCTCAGACTAATCTCATCCTAACCCTAACCCTAACCCTAACACTCACCCTAACCCAAACCCTACCCATAAAACTCACCCTAACCCTAACCCTCACCCTCACCCTCAGGCTAACTCTAATACTAACCCTAACCCTCACCCTCAACCTAACTCTAAACCTAAACCTAACCCTAACCCTCACTCTC